>NC_064849.1:126325660-126628993 GCF_024139225.1 Suncus etruscus
CACAGTTGATGTGTCTGTGTGAAGACATTTGATAATGGCCACCTCTCTGTTAATAACTAATTTTAAAGGAATTATATAAACAACATGATATGCTCTACAGTATCTGGAACTCTGCACGTATAAAGTGATTCTTTTCCAAAAACCAGTCCAGGCAAATTAGTTTTCTTCCAAGTCAGGAAGTTACAGCTGATTTCTTGCTTTTCTAGTGAGATAGGGTAAGGCAATGTTCTCTGTCTTTTGATATTTTGAAACACCTCTGATGGGCATTTGAATATTCTAAGCTGATTGAATGGATTCAAAAGATGGTAGAGATCTAATGAAGAAAAGAAAAACTGTAAGAGTTGGTCTCCCATGAGTTTAGTGATCATGATGCTCATTCTCCATGCTTCTTCAGAACAGATTTTTACAAGACTTGAAGCTCATCCATTATGAAGGAGAGTATAAAATTAGGCTAAAGAGTGTAAATCTATTTTTGATAGTGTGGTGGGGATAGGGAAATATGATCAAATGCTTTTTCTAAGCCTCTATAAAAGTAGCATCTTTAGCATCAGTACTATTTACCAACTGTGTTACTATCACCACTTGTGTTATTATCACTACTTTTTTTTGTTTTTTGTTTGTTTGTTTTTTATCACTACTTTTTTTTGGAGGGGAGGACACACACCCTGCAGCACTCAGTGTTTACTCCTGGCTCTGCACTCAGAAATCACTCGTGGCAGTCTAGGAGGACCACTTGGGATGCCGGGAATCAAATTTAGGGCTACTCTTGCAAGACAAACACCTTATCTGCTGTGCTATTACTCTGGCCTCACCACTTAACTGTTCTTTTTTTGTTGTTGTTTGTTTGTTTTTTTGTTTTTTGTTTTGGTTTTTGGGTCACAGCCGGCAATGCTCAGGGGTTACTCCTGGTTCTATGCTCAGAAGTCGCTTCTGGCAGGCTCGAGGGACCATATGGTATGCCGAGATTCGAACAACCGTCCTTCTGCATGCAAGACAAACGCCTTATCTCCATGCTATCTCTCCAGCCCCTCCACTTAACTTTTAAACCCATATCTGTAACATATTTTGTCATGACCTTTTCAGGGGTGGAGGCTCTTTATAGTCCTTTTTTTCTTTCTTTTTTTTCTTTCAGACTCAGTGGTGCACAGGGGTTACTCTTGGCTCTGCTCAGAAATTGCTTCTGGCAAGCTCTGGCAAGCTCAGAGAACCATATGGGATGTTGGGAATGGAACCGGGTCAGCCACGTGCAAGGCAAACGCCCTACGTGCTACTGCTCCAGCCCCTATAGTTCTTTTTTCTTCTTCACAAGGCAAACATTTTGTAATTTCATTTTGTGTGGAAATAATGTACAATTTTGCCTTCTGGCAGAGAAGATAAAAATGTGGTTTTGGTTATGGATGGAAGATTCTTTCAGTTCCAAACATGTCGATCATATCACATGAGAGTAGAAGAGAGAGAAAAAGCTAAAACAGCTCCTTGCTCTGGAGAAATCTTGTCCTAGGCAGAGCCCATGGAAAACTCTTTAGCATCCCTGCTTGTGGTTCCTACGGGCCCCTTGGCCATTAATGAGTCCATTAGCACAACCCTGTCAGAGGTCAACGGAGAAGGGCATGGGAGAGAGAGGCCTGAGAAGAAAGAACTGGTGTATTTCCTCCTTGGTGTTCAAGCTGGATTCCAGATCCTCAGAACCCATGGTGTAGTGTATCGCTGAGGACCAAAAACAATGAAGGAACATTGGTAACCTGCTGTCATCACCCACAGACATCATCTACCTGGAATGTAAAGTGTGACACACTCTCCCCTCTTGTAAGCAGTGTTCTGTGTATCAGATGAACTCCAAATCCCTGAAGAGGACACTGAGAACCTTATCAAGGGCCTTTGAAAATAAGCAGTAGTGAAACTAGAAGTGCATTATCACCCCTGATTATCTGCCCCCCCCCCACCTCCTACCCCGCTCAGTGCCCATCTGAGAGTAAATGCTCATGGCACTGAATAAGTTCCCCTAGCCCAAGTAACCCCCTTTTAAAGTAATTAAAACTGTAGGCTCCAGAGCCAGGCTTGTGGTCATATTCCTGTCTAGCAAGTAGTTGGGACTCAATAAATATTTTCTAAACGTATGAGAAAGTTCTGTGAATGTTTTCCTATTTGTGAATTGACCAAAATTAACTACTGCCTTTTATTTTCCTGGGTTATAGTAGGCTGGCTAAATTGAAGGCACTAGGTGAGGCCAATAATTTTTTTCTTTCCTTGGGTCACACACAACAGTGCTGTGGGTGGAGAGCTGCCCCAGCTATGTGTGGCGGAGAGGCAGGAGAAGAGGAAACCATGTGGTGTCTAGGATCAACCCAGAGTTCCTGCATGACAAGAAGCATGTGCCCCAGTCCTTCGAGCTTTTCCTTGGCCCTTTAACCCCCTTTAACCTTTAATGTCCTTGTTCACTACTAAGATTCTCATTCTGCTGTCATCTAAGCTTCTCCCTTTCCAGCCCCCAAAATGGAGAAACAAAGAAGAGTACTTTAAATCAGGTTTCAGCATAGTATTTATTTTTCATTTTTGAGTATGTATTCTATTACTGCCCAGATAGCCAAATGTCAAGGTTTTGGTGTAATGCCTGGCTTGTTTTTATTTTTTTAGAATTAAGTAGTATCTTACTCTTTTTAACCTAAGATACTAGTAGGTTTTTTTGAAACGAGGAGTATGTTTACTTCCGGTGTCTTGAGGCTTCTGAGTTGTTCCCTTTGACCTATGAGGAGAAAAGAATGCAGACAATGTGTTCAATATGTATTTTATTGTGACCTTCTTATTGCTTCAGCCAGTTTTTCTATTTCATTAATCACAGAGTAAGTAGGGAAGAAAAGAACAAGTGAAACTCCTAGATTATTTTTTATTGCCTGTATCTATGTTTATTTCTTTTTTCTGTTTTTTTTTTAAATTTTCTATTTAAACATTGTAGTTAAAAGGTTGTTCATATTACAGTTTTTTTCCTACAGATAAAGTTGTTCATGATTGAGTTATAGTCATACAATGTACAACCTTCATCAATGTGCATTTCCTACCACCTGTGTCAATAGTTTCCTTAGATTACGTAGAATCTTTGGACATTTGGAAATGGAACCAAAAAAATATACTTTATATTGCTTGCTACAATAAAAAAGCAAATGTAATTATCAAAATGTATATTAACACGGGCCAATTTTAAATGATAGTTGTATCTCTCCAGTGTCTAACTGGGCTGTGATTGGTGCTAGTTGTGTCTTCTATATTATTGTTTAGGTTCACTGAGTGTGGTATGCAACTTTCCCCATCAGATTTCCTGTGATACTGTTAGGCTGACACGATTATAAAATATTGGAGTTTCACACAGCTGCATGCGACTGCAGAGTCCAGGGTTTATAGATCTAAGACAAAATTGGTAGCTTGAAAATTTAATAAGTTTAAGTTAAGGAACTGGGCTATTTTTTGTCAGAGAGTGTAGGGTATAGTTTTGGGCTGTTGTAGTTCATGCAGAAAGGGGGAAGCCCTCACTTCCCTTTAGGAGAATGCCACAGAAGTATCAGCTGCACTGGGATATCCAGAAAGTATTGATGGCCATTGGTTTCTTTTGAAGTTTAGTGGAGGAGCCAGGTCGATTTTTTGTAGGGAAGGTGGCAGTGGTGAATATATAGAGTCCTCTCCCCATTTTTGTATGGAATTGTTGTTGAGTTTTTTGAGTACTATTTTTATATTTTGGATATTAGCCTTTTATAATATATATGATATGTAAGTATTTTCTCTTTTTTTTATTTATTTTTTATTTTATTTTTTTTTTTTTTTTTTTGGTTTTTGGGCCACACCCGGCAGTGCTCAGGGGTTACTCCTGGCTGTCTGCTCAGAAGTAGCTCCTGGCAGGCACGGGGGACCATATGGGTCACCGGGATTCGAACCAACCACCTTTGGTTCTGAATTGGCTGCTTGCAAGGCAAACACTGCTGTGCTATCTCTCCGGGCCCAAGTATTTTCTTCCATTCTAAAATCCCATTATTTGCTAAATACAGTAGAAGACCAAGAGAACCTGTGATGTTATTTTCAAGGAGTTGACCTTGGCTAGCATTATAGTCACTTAAAGGATACTTAATGAGATTAATTGAAACCACTGAGTTCCTGCCTTGCCTCTATTCTGAACAGTACTAAAAATTTATATATTGAAGTAGTAGAGTTAATATATTTATACAACATTTAATGAACCCTTCTCTAGGCCAGTCACTTTGCTCAAAGGGGTCTATATTGATAATCATTTTTATTGCAGTGTAACAAATTCCTGATTCAGCACCTTCAAAATAGCACCCCTTAATTAGCTCACAACTGTATAGATCAGATGTTTGGGTACAGTCCATTAGATTCCCTTCTCTGGTACTCAGGACACTATAACTCAGGTATAGGAGAATTACGTGCTTGTCTGGAATGAAAATTCTTTGTGTTCTGTTTCTGTTTGCCCCAGGATTCAGTCCAGGAGGCTGTAGTGCTAGAGTTAATTGCTGACTGTCAGGTAGGTCTCATCTCAGCTTCCAAGAACTACTTATGTTCTCTATTTGGCTCTCTATGTCGCTAAGAAAACATTAAATATCTCTTGCTTCAAATCTCTTACACATGTGAAGTGTCTTTTTGTTGTTATTGTTGTTGTTTTGATCTGAGGCCACACCTGGTGATGCTCAGGGGTTACTCCTGGCTATGAACTCAGAAATCGCTCCTTGCTTGAGGGACCATACGAAATACCAGGGATTTAACCCGTGTCTATCCTGGGTCAGCCACGTACAAGGCAAATGCCCTACCATTGCGCTATCACTCCAGCCCCTTAAAGTGTTTTTTGCCTTAATTTTTTATTATTGTTTTGGGACCACACTTGGCAGTGCTCAGGGATTACACCTGGCAGGGGTAGGGTTAGGGATGCTAGGGATCAAACCTAGATCAGCTGCATGCGAGGCAAGCAAGCCCTTACCTCCTGTTTTGTTGCTGTGGCCCTTTGTCCTATTTTATTTTTTTGTTTTGGGTTACAGTCAGAGGTGCTCAGGGTCTATTCTTACTCTTTTCCTTGTGCTGGGAGATAAATCCCTAAGGTGCTCAGAGGAGACCATGAGATGCTCATGATACAAACTTGGGCCTCTTTGTATATGAAGCATGTGCTTAGTAAGTTGAGCTCAATCTCTTTTAAAGAACCTCCTTTATTTTTTTCTAAGATACACTAATCATTTTAACCAAGGTTGCTCTTACTTTCTTAAGATCAGATGCATGTTGCCATATTTACATGATCACTGGAATAATACTTCATCACATTTACAAGGCCTGCTCTCACTCATTGGAGAGAAACTGGTACAGTGACTCATTGGGATTCATCATAGAATTTTGGAAGTTTATTACACACAAAAAAAGTTAACTACCTACCAAAATAAATGATACATTGAAGACAACAAAAATGTTAAGAGAGGGGCTGGAGAGATAGAACAGTGGTAGAGCATTTGCCTTGCATGTGGCCGACCTGGGAGGGTCCTGGTTCGATTCTCAGCATCCCATATGGTCCCCCAGCCTGCCAGGGATGATTTCTGAGTTCAGAGCCAGGAGTAACCCTGAGCACAACTGGGTGTGACTCAAAAAAACCAATCAATACAGGCAGGGGTCGGGTGGGGAGGAGGGAGATTTGGGACATTGGTGATGGGAATGTTGCACTGGTGATGGGTGGTGTTCTTTACATGACTGAAACCCAAACACAATTATGTATGTAATCAAGTTGTTTAAATAAAAAAAAAAACCAATCAATCAATAATTAAATAAATAAAGTTTGAAAAAACTATTAAGAGAAACTGAGAGGGTACAAATAACTCCACCTATGTAGAATAGAGACAGTTAAGGTAAAAAAAAATTTTTTATAATAAATAGGGGTTCAACAAATAGACAAAGAACAGACTTTATACTTGTATGAGTCTATTTTATGCAGTCCTTTAGTTAATAGAGCATGCCACCCTGAGTGACTCCTTCCTTGCACCTTCATCATACAAGGCCTAGTCATAAATTAAGAACTAATATTCTAGAAATTTTTTATTGACTGAGTATATAACTAATTTATGAGTATCATAAGTTATAATCTTGATCCTCTCACCTATTTTATTCCTATCCATTAAAGATTTTAACAATGTAAAATTTATGGCCAAAGAGACTGTCTGAAGGTAAGGCACTTGCCCTGCACATAGCCAACCCTGAAGAGAGAGCTTATCTAATGAAGAAAAAAAATTTTGTTTTTGTTTTCCTTTTATTCATGTGAGAAGATGGATGTTAGCTGATGATATGGTAATCATTTTACAACAAATGTCAACCAAACCATTTTACTATGTCTTAAACTTCTACAGTGATACATATCGATTAGTCCTCAACAAAATTAATGATAAAGTAATGTAAACATTATTATCCTAGAAATTGTTATATTGTTAATATGATATAAATCATAGTCATAGTCATTGTGTTTGTGTGTGTGTGTGTGTGTGTGTGTGTGTGTGTGTGTTTGGAATTTGGGCCACACCCAGCAGCGCTCAGGGATTACTCCTGGCTCGGCACTCAAAAATCGCTCCTGTTTGGCTCGGGGAACCATATGGGATGCTGGTATTGAACCCGGGTCTGTTCAGGGTCAGCAGCATGCAAGGCAGGCACCCCACCACTGTGCTTTCTCTCTGGCCCCAGTCATTGCATTTTACATTACACATGCAGAACATAATTATCTTCTGACTGAAAACTCTATCTTTTGATCACCTTTGCCTAATCCTTTACCTTTTTCCTCCTGTGGCAAGCATGAACCTGTTCTCTGTATCTGAGTTTTAATTTTTCATTCAGATTCCACACAAATGTGAGATCACTCAATATTTGTCTATCTATGATTTATTTTATTTAGCATTATGCCTTCAAGGACAGATGTAATTATTTCCTTCTTTTGTGGATGAAAAATATTCCTTTATAAATATGGGGACATCACTTTCCTCAACTTTAAATTGTATTACAAAACTATAGTCCAGGGGTGGCAAACAAGTTCGACACAAAGAGTCAAAATTTTAAACTGTGAGAATCAGAAAGTCACACCACGCGGTGACCTGCCAAAACAAACACTCACACAAAAGCATATAATTTTAACAATAATCTATTAAACACATATTGCATTTTGCCATTTTGAGTGAGGGCAAAAATGCTGCAGTGACAGTGAGGGTGTGCTGCGTCCTCCACACTAAGAACTAATGGCAAGATGTGACCCAACATGTGCTACATGGGTCCCCTGCTCACTGGCCCATGCAGTTGTTTCGAGGGATGGGAGACGGGATGATGCAGCCTGGGGGCGGGACCACGTGCTCGGAAATCTCCCCTCAGAGGTCCCTCCTCAGAAGCAGCAGAACAAAATCCAAACTTGGCAAAGAGCCACAGTATACAACATAATGATAAGAGGCAAAGAGCCACATTCATTTTGGCCAGGAGCCGTATGCAGCTCAAGAGCCGCATGTTCATCATCCCTGCTATAGTCATTAAAACAGCATGGTATTGTAATAAAGACAGACCCTCAGATCAGTGGAATAGACTTGAGTAATCAGAAAATGTTCCCAGACATACAATCAATTAATCTTTGATAAAGGGGCAAGAAATGCAAAATGGAGCAAAGAAAGCCTCTTCAACAAGTGGTGTTGGCACAACTGGTCAGCCACTTGCAAAAAGACAACTCAGACATCTAACACCATGTAAAAAGGTGAGATCCAAATGGATTAAAGACCTTGATATCAGACCCAAAAGCATAAGGTATATAGAACAACATGTAGGTAAAACACTCCACAACATTGAGACTAAAGGCATCTTTAAGGAGGAAACAGCACTCTCCAAACAAGTGGAAGCAGAGATAAACATATGGGACTATATTAAGCTGAGAAGTTTCTGCATCTCAAAGGAAATAGTGCCTAGGATACAAAAGCCACCCACAGATTGGGAGAAACTATTCACTCAATACCCATCAGATGAGGGGTTAATATCAAGATATACAAGGTACTTACTAAACTTAACAAGGAAAAAACATCTAACCCTATCTAAAAGTGGGGAGAAGAAATGAACAGACACTTTGCCAAAGAAAAACAAATGGCCAAAAGACACATGAAAAAAATGCTTCACATCATTAATCGTCAGGGAGATGCAAATCAAAACAACTATGAGGTACCATCTCAAACCACAGAGATTGGCACACATCACAAGGAATGAGAACAAGCAGTGCTGACTGGGATGTGGAGAGAAAGGAACTCTTATTCACTGCTGGTGGGAATGTTGTCTAGTTCAACTATTATGAAAAGAGATATGGAGATTCCTCCAAAACCTAGAAATTGAGCCCCATATGATCCAGCTATACCGTTCTTAGGGATATACCCTAGGAACACAAAAATACAATACAAAAATCCCTTGCTCACACGTATATTCATTGCAGCGCTATTTACAATAGCCAGACTCTGGAAACAACCAAGATGCCCTTCAACAGATGAATGGCTAAAGAAACTGTGGTACATACACACAATGAAATATTATGCAGCCATCAGGAGAGATGAAGTAATGAAATTTTCCTATGCGTGAATGTACATGGAAACTGTTATGCTGAGTGAAATAAGCCAGAGGGAGAGTGAGAAACACAGAATAATCTCACTGATCTATGGGTTTTAAGAAAAGTAAAAAACATTATTGTTATAATGCCCAGAGATGAGGGCCAGAAGAACCGGCTCATGTTATGAAGCTCACCACAAAGAGTGGTGAATGAAGTTAGAAATGCCATGACAATGTTAATTAATGAGAGAAGTAGAATACCTGTCTTGAATACAGGTAGGGGGTGGGGGAGGAGGGAGACGGGGGCATTGGTGGTGGGAACGTTGCACTGGTAAAGTGGGTTGTTTTGTATGACTGAAACCCAACTACAATCATGTTTGTAATCACAGTGTTTAAATAAAGACATTATTAAAAGAAAAGAAAGAAAATATTTCTTTATGTGCAAAAAGCTATAAATACACATTAGATACAGATATATTAATATATGGAAATATTTCATATATTTTATAGTAATTCTTCTGTTGATGGAAACTTTCTATAGCTTACCTATTAAAAATAATGTTGGAAGGAAATACAACTATCATTTCAAGTTAGTGTTTTCATTTCTTTCTGATACATACCCAGAAATGAGAGTTGCTTGATAAAATGTTGGTTCTATTTTCAGTTTATTGAGGAACCTAGAACCTATTTTACTCCAATGTTGCAACAATTCATATTCCTACCAACAGTGCCCCAGGCTTCCATTAATCTCTACTTCCTCAACAAACTATTTTCCTTGTTTCTTATTTTGATTTTCAATTCCTTGGTGATTATGTACCTCTGATGCTCTTTGTATCCTGTTTGAAAATTAAAAATCTCTTCTGATTCTTTGCTCATTTTCTACACTATAATTTATTCAATTGCATTAATTCTTTATGACTTTTGGTACTAATTTCTTACTATATATGATTATTAACTATGTCCTCCATTTCTTTTTCATTTTGTTATGGTTTCATTTACTAGATAGAAGCAATTTTTTTTATTTTATCTTATCGTATATGGGAGGGGTCTAGGCCACTCCCAGAGGTGCTGGGGGTTTATTGTTGGATCTGTATTTGCCATTGAGCTGAATTAGTGTCAGGAAAAGCATTTTAATTTGACTTCATACCAAATATTTATTTTATTTTGTTGAGAAATAAAAAAATCCATTGCCCACTTCAAGGAGGATCCTGCTTTAAGTTTCTCCTAGTTGTGTAGTTTGGAGGGTCTTACATTATATTCAAATTCTTATAATATATTTAAATCAATTTTTGTGTATAGTAAACGAGCATAGTCCAGTTTCATTCTTTTGCATATGACTGTCCAGTTTTCCCAGCAACATTTATTTTCCCATTGCATATAGTGTTCTCTGTTCTGTTTCATTCAACTACTTCTATATTTGTATGCTAATATATTTTGATTGCTAATGCTTTGAAATCAGGAAACATGTTTACAACCTTACTCTTTCTTCGATTTCTGAGCCTATTAGGGTCTTTGTGGTTCCATATAAGTTTTAGAATTGTTCTTATTTGGTGAAAAATATACTTGGAAATTTGTTAAGGATGACATTGAATCTGTTGATTACATTGGATACTCTGGCCATATATTTGCATTTGTTTATGTTCTCTCCATTTTTCATTAGTGATCTTTAATTTACAGTATTTAGGGTTTTTTTTTATCACCTTGATAAATTTTTTCCTAGATGTATTTTTTATTTTATTCTTTTACTGTAGAGATGGGTTTTTATTTCTCTTCTTTCTACTCCATTGTATATGTATTTATAACAAATTTTATGTATTTATTTTATAGCTTTCCTTTTTCTATATTCATTTATCATTTCCAACAGTTTATTAATTATAGGCTGATATTTTATATATATTATCATTTCATCTTCAAATACAGACATTTATTCATTCTCATTGATTCAGATGCTTTTGTTTTTTCTTGCCAAATTGCTCTGGCTACAACTTCCAATGTTATGTTAAATAAAACTTAGAAGAGGGGCATAGTTATCTTATTTTTGATCCTAGAACAAAACCATTCAGCTTTTCAAATTGAGTATCGCAGTAGCAGTGGGCTTATTCTATGTGGTCCTTATTATATTTAGTTACAGTTCCTCTGTGACACTCTGTTGAGATTTCTCATAATGTATAAGTGTTAAATTTTGTCAAATGCTTTTCATATACTTACTGAGATGATCATCTGATTTGAATATATTTTTAAAGGATGGCATGTCACATTATTTTATACATGTTAAAACATTCTCGCAACCTATGATTGTTCATGGTGTACAATCATTGTGATAAGTTCAGAACTTTGCAGCAATGTTTATCAAGAATACTGTCTAAAATTTTTAATTTTAATTTTCTTACAGTATTCTTGTTTGACTTTGGTATCTGGGTTATGCTGGCCTCATAAAAATTAGTTTGGAAGTGTTCCCTCCTCTATTTTTTGGAATAGTTTGAAAAATCTTGGCATTACTTCTTTGAATGTTTGGTTGAATTCACCAGTGAAGCCATCTGGTCCTAAACTTTTGTTTGTTGGTAGGCTTGGGATTGCTGATTCAATGTTACTAGTAATCAGTCTGTTCAGAATTTTTATTTCTTCATGATTCACTCTTGGTATGTTGTATATTTCTAGGAATTTATTCATTTTTAGTTTGTATTATTTCCTGGCATATAATATAGTTAATCCTTTGTATTTCTGTGGTATCAGTAGTATTATCTTTTCTTTCTTATTCTTATTTTCTAGTTATTTTATTATTCTTCCTTGGTGAATCTAGTTAAATATTCACTGTTTTGTTCATCTTTTTATTAAAAAATAAAAACAATTCCTAATTTTATCGTGTATATTATTTTTAAAAAAAACTTTTCATTTCTTTCTGCTTTATCTTTGCTGTTTCCATCTTAACTTTGAGTTTAACTGTTTCTTTTTTTTTTTTTCAGTTCTTTGAGATGTAAACTTACACTGTGAGATTTTTCTTGTTTTTTTAATATAGGCATTCACTACAATGAGCCTACCATTAGAATTGCTTTTGCTGAGACTGAAAAAAATAACTCAGTGCATATGAATATTTATTTTGCAAGTCAGAAGCCTGGATTTTATTCCTGCTTTTGCATGGTCCCCTAAACACTTCCACAAGTGACTCTTGTGCTCTTTGACTTGGAATAGCTGCTGACAAATGTGGCCCAAAAATAAAAAATAAAAAAAAAATAGTAATAATAGTTTCTTTTGGTTTACCCATTAAGGTTATGTAGTATTTTTTATTTGTTTCAAACTTTTTATTTCTCTTGACTTTCTCTTTGACCTAATGGTTTTTCACTAACAGGGTTTTTTGTTTTTGTTTTGTTTTTTGCCACACCTGGTGACGCTCAGGGGTTACTCCTGGCTATGCATTCAGAAATCGCTTCTGGCTTGGGGGACCATATGGGAGACGGGGGTGGGGAGTGGGGGTGGGAAATGGAACCACAGTCCTTCCTAGGCTAGCGTGCAAGGCAGACAGACGCCTTAAGGCTCTCACCGCCACTTCGGCCCCTTCACTAACAAGTTTTAAATTTCCATATATGTATGGATTTTCCAGTTTCAATTTTATAATTGATTTACAGTTTCTTTCCATGTGATCAGAAGATATGTTTGATATAGACTAGATCTTCTTAAATTTATTAAGACATATTTGTAGTCTCATATGATCTACTCTGGAGAATATTTAACGTACATGATAAGAATGTGTATTCTGTCGATTTGAGTAAATTGTTCTGCCATGTCCATATAGTGTAGCATGCCATTGAAGATCAGTTTTTGTTTACTGATTTTCTGACTGCAAATATTAAAACCCCTACTACTAATGTTGCTATATTTATATTAATATTTTTTATTAAAAATTGCTCATAGAGCTAAAGCATCAGCACAGGTGGATAGGAAATTTGCATTGCATGCAGCCAACCCAGGTTCGATCCCCTGCATCCCATGTGGCTCCCAGCCTGCCATGAGTAATTGCTGAGTGCAGAGCCAGGATTAACCCCTGAGCATTGCCAGGTATGGCCCCCAAACCAATAATAATAATAATTGCTCATATATTTTTACCTAAATGTTCCTCTGTTGGCAGTGCTCAGCGCTTACTCCTGACACTGCACTCAAGGACCACTCCCAGAGGCTCTCAGGACCATATAGGATGCCAGGAATTTTGCTCATATATTTTTACCTAAATGTTCCTCTGTTGGCAGTGCTCAGGCTTACTCCTGACATTGCACTCAAGGACCACTCCCAGAGGCACTCAGGACCATATAGGATGCCAGGAATTAAACCTGGTTCAATTGGTTGAAAGGAAGCGCTTTCAACTGTACTATCTCTCCAACTAGGTAAATATATTTTTTAACAAATGTAAATCCTCTGGAGTCCTAGAGAGATGATACAGTGGGTAGGGCATTTGCCTTAAATGCAGTCAACCTGGGTTTAATCCCCAAACCCCACCAGTAGTGATACATGAGCACAGAGTGAGGAGTAAACCTTGAGTAGTACTGAATCTGGCTCCCATACAGAAAAAAATAACTTCTTTTGTCAGAGTGATCCTTTTATCATTATATAACAGCCTTTTTTTTTTTTACTTCTTATACTCTTTGACTTAAAGTTGTATTGTTTCATATAAGCATAGTTAGCTCAACTTTCTTTGGATTTTACTTACATGGAATCTTTATATCCTTTATTTTCAGTCAGTGTGAGCTCCTACATATAAAATGAATCAGTTTTTAGACAGAAAATCATAACTTTTTTTTTGTTTGTTTTTTCTTTTATTCATGTGTTTGTGACAAAATATAATTATTTAGCATATACATACTTATTTTATAATATAGTATTGTATTTATATAGTATTCTAAATTTAAAGTATCTGATGAAATATATTTTATAGTGATTTTTCTCTTTTTATATAAATTTTTTATATATATAATTATCTTTATTTAAACACCGTGATTACAAACATGATTATAGTTGTATGATTACAGTCATGTAAAGAACACCCCCCTTCACCAGTGCAACATTCCCACCACCAATTTCCCAGGTCTCCCTCCTCCCCACCCCCCTACATCTGTACTCGAGACAGGCTTTCTACTTCCCTCATTCATTCACATTGTTATGATAGTTTTCAGTGTAGTCATCTCTCCAACTGCACTCATCACTCTATGTGATGAGCTTCATGTCATGAGCTGCACCTACCAGCCCTCATCTCTCTTGTCTCTGAGATACTGTTAAAAATGTCTTTCATTTTTCTTAAAGCCCATAGATGAATGAAACCATTCTGTGTCTTTCTTTCTCCCTCTGACTTACTTCACTCAGCATAATAGATTCCATGTACATCCTATAACTTGTTTTTTTAAGTAATCAGCCACAAAATGTATTTTAGTTGGAGAATTAGTCCGTTTTTATTTAAAGAAATCATTGATACATAGGCTTGATTTGTTATTATTTTTTTTGTTTTTCTTGGGTTTTTTTGTTTGTTTTGGGATCACACCCGGCAGCGCTCAGGGCTTACTCCTGACTCTACACTCAGAAATCGCTCCTGGCAGGCTCGAGAGACCATATGGGATGCTGGGATTCGAACCACTGTCCTTCTGCATGCAAGGTAAACACCTTAACTCCATGCTATCTCTCTCGCCCCTGTTTTTTAATATTTGTAATGTGTTTATTACTTTCTTCCCTTTCTTTCATTGTAATTTGGTGTTATTTTCTACACTCATTTCTGTGATCTTTTTTGTTTTGTTTTGTTTTGTTTTTTGTTTTTTGGGCCACACCTGGTGATGCTCAGGGGTTACTCCTGGATATGCTCTTAGAAATCACTCCTGGCTTGGGGGACCATATGGGATGCCGGGGGATTGAATTGCAGTCCATCCTAGGCTAGCGTGAGCAAGAAAGACATCTTACAGCTTGTGCCACAGCTCCTGCTCCTCATTTCTGTGATTTTTAAAAATTAATTGACTACAGTAAAAGTTAAGTAGCAAGTTGGGTTCTAAATCTTAAAATAATGTTTTCACATTGGAGGGCATTGTGCTTCTGTATGATCCTATCAAGGTACTCTGCTGGAAGGACCATGTGGAAAGGCATAAGCCCTAAGCCATAGAGAGACCCAACTGTGCTGTTTAGCTTCTTTGTTCATTTGTTTTATCACTAAGTGTTCACCAGAAAAATCATACTAACAGAAAAGAGAAAGAGAAGGGGAAGTTGTTGGGATAGAATGTATAGATGGATTTTCTTCTTTTAGTTATTGACTTGGGTAAAACTGGTGCCTCTCCAATTTATATGATAGACCATGGGCTAAAATCTCATATTAGAATTAGGGGCTAGATATAGCCACTGCTCCTGCTGACTCATTCTATGTGGTCCTTTTTCTCCCACCACCCACCTCTCAATGTAGACTATTGCTTGCTACCAGATTCAGCTCCAGAATGATCCCCACTTCAAGGACATTACCTAATCCTTTACTGCTTCAAATCATTTCTCAGATTTCATAAGACCACCGTGCAGGACAAAAATGTGTCCTAAATCTTATCCCCCCCCCCCAGCCTATCTTAAAAAGACCTAATGGGGGTATCTATATTTTTTTGTATGTTTAATTCCTTAATAGTTACAACTCTTAGTGTTTTTATTTCCAACTGTAGAGGTAGCCTCCCCCATTCCTTTTATTTTCTTCCTTCCTTCCTTCCTTCCTTCCTTCCTTCCTTCCTTCCTTCCTTCCTTCCTTCCTTCCTTCCTTCCTTCCTTTTTTTTTTTTTGCTTGTTTTGGTTTTGCTTAGTAAGAAATTCTAGTAGAAAAGTCTTGCTTGGGATAAAAGCTTGGGATAAAACCAGGGCACAGAACTTGTATAGCTTGTCATTTTTACTCCCAAATGCACCAATAATATAATATAGCATCATTCCTTTTTTGCATAGGCACACTAAAATGGGGGAAATCTTATGTATAAAAACAAGTTCTTATCTAATAGGGATAAGAACCCATAAATTGAGGGTTGCTGGCACTAGCCTAGGATGGACCACTGTTCAATCCCCAGCATCCCATATTCTCGCCCAAACCAGGAGCAATTTCTGAGTGCATAGCCAGAAGTAACCCCTGAGCATCACCGGGTGTGGCCCAAAACAAACAAACAAAAAAGAACCCATAAATTTTATAATGCAGGGCACTTTCCACCCTGAACATTGGTCATGGGGACTCAATTTAGACCTCATGTGATCGGACATTGATCGTCCAACCCCAAACCCTGGATCCCAGTCTTAGAACTGGCACAGTTCCCTGCACCAGCACCAGGAATAAAACTTCCCCAACCCTCAGGGGAGTCCTAATGGTGAGATGAAATCAGAAGACCCTCCATTCTAGGATCTGTGCAAAAACCAAGATCACTAATTACAGAAGATTGCCTACAACAAAGACTACTGAGCAGAACTTTTCCTGGGATCAGGAAGAAAGATACTATCCTAGACTTCATCCTAGGATCTGTGCAAAAACCAAGATCTCTAATTTCAGAGGACTAACTAACCAAGAATGAGCAGAATTTTTTCCTGGCACCCATAAAGAAAGACCTTGGGATTTGACAAGGAACATGTTCAGAGCTTGTAGTCAGTCTCGTGACAGTATGTTTCAATGGCAGAGACACCTCTATCTCTTAGGCCAAGGGAATTTTCTTTCTAATTTCCAAAATACTTACTGCACCTATGCAAACAAAACAAAACAAAACTTAACATATCAGCCTCCTCCCTTTTCATTTTCTTTTTTCTTTTTTAAACTTACAGCTTCTAGACAGGGGCTCCCATCTGCTTTAAAAAAAAAAAAAAACAGAACCATAGAATACGAATCATCTTGTTCTGCCTCATATTTCTATATCTTTCTACAAATTAAGGAGAAAAAATGTGGATGGTATCAAGGAGCCAAGTAGTCTCAGGAACATTGAGTGGAAATAAAAAAATGGTCAGACCTAAATATCCAACCCAAAATCAATGACAATAGAATCAAGAGACCCAAACTACAAGCTATATACAAAAGGAACCTACAACACTAGCAGTTCAGGGGGCTAAGGGTGGAGGTGTGGAATGGATGCTGGGAACAATGGCAGAGGGAGGTCAACACTAGTGGTGAGAATTGCCCTAATTCACTGTCACTATGTACCTTAAATATATCTGTGAAAGACTAGTAATTCACATTGATTTCAATAAAACATTTTTAATCAACAAAGTACCTATTAAAGCTAAGCTATGTGATTATTAAAAGTGAAAAAGTACTGTAGAAAATAGAGGAATTACTGTCTAGAACAATAGTAGAGTGGGTAGAGCATTTGCCTTGCATTCAACTGACCTGGATTCTATCTCTTATGGTCCCCTGAACACCACCATGATTAATTTATTTTTAAAAGAGAATGTTGTACCTTGGGGAAATTTTCTTCTTCAGAAAATCTACAACTGCTAACATTATCCCAGATCATTTTAGAACCAATTGACAATATTAACCACATTTACTGAATATCTTTAAAGAAACATAGATTATTCTTCTTTTCCCTTTCCTTGATTCTATGATGATCTGGGGTTGCACAAACTTAATTGCTTTGCTAGTATACATTTTTTTAATTATGGTTTTGGAAAGATGGGGGCCCAAACTTTCAACTTTTGTATATGTTCTGTATCAAATTATTGCCAGTCTAAGCCATGAAAGACCCTTCCATTACCCATTGGGATGTCCTTTTGCAAGCAGTGAAACGGAAGTCTTGGGGGTGAAGAGACCCTGCCTAGTTCTACAGTGGGAGACAGTGCTTCAACTAGAACCAGCAAGCTTTTCTGACTTTATCACTGTCCTTAGCATAATGTTGTTTTAAGATTTTCTATTTTGCAAAATACTATTTGGGTGCCTGGTTTGTTCTTGCCATGGACACAGTGGGCTGAACAAATTATTTAACCTCTTGGGGCCTAAGAGCTAATAAAGGAGGTAAAGTCCATCCTTGCCCTGCATGAAGATTCCCCTTTCCACTCCTCTACTGCAGATGGACTCCAGTGGACTACCAGGAATTACTCCTGAACACAAAGTCAAGAATAGCCCCTGAGTAATACCCCAATCTTCTCCCTAACCCATTCCCTAAAATAAGGCAGAACACAAAAGTTAGTTACTTCACTTGCTGTATGATGTAGTCCAACGCACTTTTTAGGCCAAGCCATTGGCCTCTAGTGACTCTAAATGCCATCTAGACAGATGCCAATCTTTGATAATAAAACCTAAAGAGTAAATCTTATAAGTAGCTCTGCAGATTTGACTATTGAAAGACTAATGGGTCCATACAAAATAATCTTCCAACTTTCCTAAACTAGGGTTTAGGAAAGCCATAAAAACAAATTAACTTTAATGTTTTTCCAGGGTTTTTCCCAGAACTATTCTTTGGATATTAGAATACATTAGTCACATTAGAATTGCATCAGGAAGAGTTTAGCACTTTGTAGTTCATCTATTGACTAGTTCTCATTCACTGACCTCAGCAGCATGACTTCTTTTCCCATTCTGGCCCCATCAGGAGAAACTCTCAGCACTTCTGTTAAATTGCAGCATGAACAAAAGCACAGCTTGCTCATTGTCTATTTGTTGTTTTTTTTGGGGGGGAGGGGGGAGGCCACACCTGACTATACACTCAGAAATTGTCCCTGGCTTGGGGGACCATATGGGACCCTGGGGGATCGAACCACAGTCTGTCCTAGGTTAGCACGTGCAAGGCAAATGCTCTACCACCTGTGCCACTGCTCTGCCACCCCTCCTCCTTGTCTATTTGTTTCTTTGCACTAGCAAAGAATCAGTGTTCATTTCTGGGTTTACTGAGATCTCAGTTCAGAGTTCACTGAAGCCTGATTTTAGTCTATCTTACCTTTGGTTTTCCCCTCTCACTCTTCCTGACTTGCTGGTGGAAGTAGGAGGAAAAAGGTTCAGAGTTCTCTCTTCTCTCTGCCCTTGCATCATTGCTCTGTGCCACCAGACTGGAATCTGATAAACCCCTGAAGCGGTTGGTGACTTACTGAGAAGACTTTATTAGTGACCTCAACTTTTCAGTTGAGGCTTTTAGAATTTCCAGTTTTACCAAAGGTGAAAGCCTAAAACAGAAGATTTTGAATTGGGATGGGATTGGGGTATCACTCGAGGGGTGTACAGTTTTGCCTTTGGCATGGTTTTGCTGGTGGGAAGCAGGGGAGAAGGAAAAGAAGCCCAGATGGCTCTTTGTTCTCCTGACTTGAAGAGAGTTAGCAAGTTGAACGGATGGGGAAAGCAAAGTGTTAAATTTCTACACACTACCCCATCCCCCACAGCTTTTCCAGGCTTCCTGAGGCAGCCTAAGGGTAGAAAATCTGAATAGTCTTGCTGGAGAGATAATACTAAAAGGGGCTTTCATTGCTTAAGGCAAACCCCAATTTGATCCCTAATACCAAATACAGTCCCCCCCACAACATTGCCAAGGGTCACTCCTAACCACTGAACCAGGAAGCAGTAACCTCAGAGCGCCACTGGGTGTGGCCTAACACACACACACACACACACACACACACACACACACCAATCTCCCCACACACACACACACCCAGGACAATTAGAATTATCTTCAGAGAAACCAAGAGGTGGCTATGGGGAATGGGTCTATCAGGAGTTAGACCTTACCAAGGATAAAAACACATTGCTCCCTGCCAAGGAAGCAATTCTCATCGGAGAAAGTAACTTGTGGGTTCTGCAGTAAGTCTGAACCCAGTGTCCACACCCTTCTTTCACTGGAGCAGGCTCTGAGCCATGGACTTTGGAAGAACACCAGTTCTTAGCTGTGTCAAACCCACAAGCCCACAAGGGCTTCCGCCCACACTTCCTTATCACATCGTTCCCTAGAGATGGCAAGAGAAGGAAGTAGATGCCCAGAAACTAGAGATCTAGGTAGAACAGTTGTACTAGGAAAGAAGAGGTCGGAAACTGGGTTGGGTGGGGGTGAGAAGGAGAAGGGGGGAGAAGTGCTGAGCTTCCTAATTAGTGCTCAGTTTTCTGGACACACTACCTACAGTCTTAATAGCTGTGGTCTTCATACATATACCTTTGCTTTTTTTTTCTTTTTTTCTTTTTTTGGTTTTGGGGCCACACCAGGTGACGCTCAGGGGTTACAGAAATCGCTCCTGCTTGGGGGACCATATGGAGCTCAGGGGGATCAAACCGTGGTCCGTCCTAGGTTAGCACGTGCAAGGCAAACACCATATCGCTTGCGCCACCACTCCAGCCCCTACCTTCGCTTTTTCAAATTCATAAGGAAGCTACAGTGTGGTTAGGTTGTGACTGAATAGATTTAAAATACAGCTTATTTTTTCCAGAGTACCTTTGCAATTATTTTGACTTTCAAAGGAGACTGGCTCATTCTTAGAAAAAGTTAAGAACATTGGGATAGGAGCTAGAGAAATAGGTTGGAGGTAGGGCGTTTGCCTTGCATGCAGAAGGATGGTGGTTCTAATCCCGACATCCCATATGGTCCCCTGAGCCTGCCAGGAGCGATTTCTGAGCATAGAGCCAGGAGCAACCACTGAACGCTGCCGGGAGTGACCCAAAAACAAAAACAACAAAAAAAGAACATTGAGATACCTTGTTGCTTTTTTACTAAAAACAGGGAACGAAAACTGGAACAGCAACAACAACAAGAAAAAACAAGCTTTTCTTTCGGGCTTTATAAATGCAAGTGAGGCATTATATGCAATTGGGGCTTTATAGGCAAGTGCACAGATCTGCAGTCCTCCTAGCAAGATTCTGCAAGATCTTGGATTGGTGTGAGAAGTATGGATTTATAGAGGAGGAATTACAATATTTGGGTCTCATTGCAAATTAGGTTCTGCAAATTAGGTTTCAAGTCAAGGTCTGGTTGATGTACTGATATGCAAATTGAGTCTAGAAATCCAGCTAGAAATTGGGGTATGTGGGGGCAAGCCAGAGCTTGCCTGGGTAAGCTGGAATATGCTTGGGATCCTAGCTTCATCTTACCTTTCCTATTTTCCTTCCCTCTCCTCTATTGCCCTATTACCCTCCGTCCCTTCTTTCCTTCCTTCCCTTGGAAAATTATTTGTCATTAGTCCATCACTACCACCACCTCAGTCATAAGTTGTGAATCAGATTTTTTTGCCCAGGACTACTTTGCATGAACTCCAAGTATCCATTTGGTGTCCATTTTCCAACATTGGATCAGGTAAATCAAGCAGACACACACACACACACACACACACACACACACACACACACACACACACACACGCACACACAGCAATTTCCTTTAGGCACTGGAGAAAATCTAGGAGCTAAGGCACTTGTCATGCATGAGGCCAATATAATTTGGTTCTGCATTCCCCACCCCCCAACCAACCAGGATTGATCCTTGAGCACAAAGCCAGGACTAAACCCTAATCACCATAGGTGTGGCCCCCCAAAAAACAAAAACCAATAAACAGAAAAATCTCCCTTTATGATTTGGCTATAAAGATAGTTCAACAGACTGTCTGCATGTTTTGCATGCTGAAGGAGCTTGATCCTGAACCCTGGGGTGGTTGCCAAGTACTGCTGGGAGCAATTCCTAGTGCAGAGTCAGGGTTAAGCCCTGAGAACCATTGGCGTGTACTATCTCTCCTCTAACCCCCAATTACTTTACAGAAATATGGCTCAAGTACTGAAGCATATGCTTTGCATGCAGGATACCCTGGTTCAATTCCTAATACCTCCCTCCTGGTCCCCCCCAGCCTAAAAGGATGGTGTGTCTCAAAAAAGAAAAAAAGAAACAAAAACTTTCTTTATGGGCCCAGGATATGATTCAATATTAGTTTGTCACTTTTGCAGACATGAAAGCTGGAAATTAATCCTGAGCTCCACTCCACATCTCCAGTGCACATCAGAAAGCATATATACTATGTGAGCATGCAGCCAATTGCACAAACCTAGCCAAATGTACCTCAGTCGAATGTGAGCAACCCTGGTACATCTACAGTGGGAAAGAGGGAGGAAGTCCTCTTTTTTTGAGCATGGTGAGTTCACACCCGGCAGTGTTCAGTACTCACTCACTCCTGGCTCTGAGCTCAGAGATCACTCCTGGCTGGTTTGGGGGCCATATGTGATGTCAGTGATCGAACCCAGGTTGGCCACAAGCATGGCAAAATGTTCTATCACTCTGGTTCTGGGAGAAATTTTCTTTAAAGTATCCTTCAATATATATTCATTGAGAAGTAAATTGTATATTCTTTGCTCAAGTGTATTTTGCCTATACTGCCTACAAACTTCTTTATTTAGATTTTGAGGTAGAATATTTTGTAAAATATATAATTCTGGGGCTGGAGTGATAGGGCGTTTGCCTTGCACCTTGCCGACCCAGGACGGATTAGAGTTCAATCCCCAGCATCTCATATAGTTCCCTGAGCCTGCCAGGACCGATTTCAGAGTGCAGAGCCAGGAGTTACCCTGACCATACCATATACCATATACCACCGGGTATGGTCCAAAAAAAAAAAAAATATATATATATATATATATATACATATATGTAATTCTGCTTCCTGATTTTACTCTCTTACATTCTCTTTCTCTCTCTCTGTCTCTCTCTCTCTTTCTCTCTCTCTCACACAGACACACACAGACACACACAGACACACACACACACACACACACACAGAGGCAAATGGTGTCCTACATTCAGCTAGCCTAAGCAGTCGCAGACTTGATAACACACCTTGAATTGCTTTATACCTGAAACACCTTAAACACCATTCACATTGCTCAAGGTCAAAGGTAAGTTACTAATTTTATTCAGCTTCTTTTCCACCAATGTGAATTGACTATCAGACAACTTCTAGATATTTTTTGTAATTTTATTTTTATTTTTTTCCTTTTTCTTTGTGATGCTAGAGCACACACATACAAGATAAATACATTGAGGTGTTTTTTTTTAAATCCATTTGTTTTATTTGTTCGTTGGCAGAGTCAAGGATTGAAGCAGTCCTTTCTCTTTTTCCTCTCCTTTTTCAGCTATACCCACTGCTGCTGGCAGAAAAGGGGCACTTTTGACTCAGGGTGACTATGTGGTGCCAGGGAGTGAACTCTGGCCTCCCACATGCAAAGTATGCTCACAGCCCTTTGAGCAATCTTCTCAGCCCTCTCATTCTTTAAATATTGAGAAGGGATGCCTTTGTAGTTCTGTTTCGTGATTTCACCTTATTTGAATGACCTGAAGTCATAGGTAGAAAAAGTAATCTTATTGTGTATGTAAAATGTATATATACTGAGGCCATACTCCCATATTCAATTCACCTACTCTATGTTTTAACTTCTAGCGCTTGGAATTTTGAATTTAAAAAGCATTAGTTTCCATGTGTAGAAAATAAAATAAAAGTCATACTGAGAAAGGATTTCTGGCTGCACCATTTCTAGGGAACATTTATAGCTGTGTGTGAATAATGGCAAAGTAATAATTTCACCTTTATGAAACTCAACTCTCTGTTCCACTTAAAACAACTTCAACAAGGGCCGGAGAGATAGCACAGCGGTGGTGCTTGCCTTGCAAGCAGCCGACCCAGGACCTAAAGTGGTTGGTTCGAATCCTGGCGTCCCATATGGTCCCCCGTGCCTGCCAGGGGCTATTTTTGAGCAGATATCCATGAGTAACCCCCTAGCACCGTCGGGTGTGGCCCAAAAACCAAAAAAAAAAACAAAAACAAAAACAAAAAAACCTTTGCAGGTGAGCGAGAACACAAAAATCCTTGGTTCAGTTAGTTGATACCTGGTACAAAAAAAGATTCAGTAAATGATAGTTTCTAATCAGAATTATTCCTAATAAACAGGATCATGCTGCCAACCAAGCAAGGAAACTGGCTGGAGTGCTTTTGCTTAAAATCTTCCTCCATTTTAATAGGTCCATTGCATCTCAGGGGGGCTCTCTGCCAGTGACTGAGCAAGTTGTTAGACCAGAGTTTTAGTCATTAGGCAAAGTCAGGGTCTTTGTTGTTGTTTTCATCACCACTGGCTGAGCAGAGAAAGAGCAACCCACAGGGTACATCTCTGCTTGCCAAGGTCCTATATTCCTGAAACAAAAACACAATGAAAACAGGACAGTGTCAGACGCAGAGCCTGGATGGGGAGGGGTTGCTTCTTCCCCCCTTGTCTCTCTGCACCTGTCACCCAGACAGGGGATGGGCCAGGCGAGGGCGGGTTCACTTCCTTCTCCCTGCCCCCCATCCCCTAGACCCCAGGCAGCTCCAGACCCTCTGCTCCCTGCCCTGCCGTGAAGCCCAGTCTGAAGCTAGAAAAATGCCCATTGAAGGCCTGCAGCTGTCAGTGCCTCTTGCCCAAAAACTAAATAAAACCTCAACTGCAGTTCCAGCGAAGAAGTCACTACTGTGTTCTCCCTGAGCCCTAGTCACGCCTATCAAACATTCAAAGCAAACTGGCCCCGGTTCAACACTGCTTGTGTTTACACCCCAAATCTAAGATCACAATGAGGCGGCTGGAGCTGAGGAGGTCCAGTCTAATCCTGAAAACTGGACTCTTTGCTTTCTCCAACTAGACAGAAGGAAAGTTGAGTAAATAGCTGCCACTAGGCATTGGATGGCTGTTTACTCAGTAGGACATCAATAGGATTCGTCTTGGTAGAGGGCTGAAGGGCACATACTTGCAGGATCAAGATGCGGTATCACATTAGTGGATATTTGGAAGTTTTTAGGCTTTGCAAGCTATCCCATAAAAGAAGAACTAAATGATACAAAATAAAATATAACCCAGCTGATTATAGGCTAACTGGGGTCCTTTCAGAAACTGCTATGAAAAGAAAGAGAGGGAGTAGCTCGATGAAAGGATGATAGCAATGTGGTTTATTGGTTAAGCTGATTGATGGCTACCTGGGATTGCACATAAAAGTTTTTTCATTAAAAATAATTACAATAAAAAAGGCCTTTTGCTCTCCCATTTCCCCAGGCTATGATAAAACAATAACAGTTGGCTTTCTTTGAATATCTCAGTCTAGTCTGTGTTCTTAACATCTCAGGGTTTTAAACAAAAAAATTTTATTTTCGTTTTTTTTTTTTTATTGCCACACCCGGTGATGCTCAAGGGTTAGTCCTGGCTAAGCACTCAGAAATCGCTCCTGGCTTGGGGGGACCAAATGGGATGCCGGGAGATCAAACTGCGGTCTGTCCTAGGTCAGCAAGGCAAATGCCCTACCACTTGTGCCACCTGCTCCAGCCCCTAAAATTTTTTTATAAATAAATTATTTAACTGAATCGCTGTGAGAAACAATTACAAAGTTGCTCATGATTAAGGTTCAATCTTTTAATCAATGAGCAATACCCTTCACCAGTGCACATTTTCTGACACCAGTGTACCCAGTTTCCTTCCACCTTCACCCTTGTCCTCCCCACCCTCAGCCCCTGCCTGCCTCGTAAGCAGACATTTTTATTCTCTCTCTCCAAGATGAGAACTTTAAAGATCTACTTTCTTAACATTTTCAGGTACACAAGATAATAAATTTAATGATAGCTACTTTGCTACTATTTTGATGACTTGTTTTATAAATCTGTGCTTATTGCTTTCAACTTTCTTTACCCATTCTATCTATGGTATTTCCTAATCCCTGACAACCTCAATCTATTTTATTTATCTATGAACCTGGTTTTATATTTGATTTTAGATTCCATGCATAAGTGCAAGCACACTGTATTTGCCTTTATCTTCCCTATTTCACTTACCATATGCCTTCTTCATGTTCCATC
Source organism: Suncus etruscus (assembly GCF_024139225.1). Taxonomy (NCBI): domain Eukaryota; kingdom Metazoa; phylum Chordata; class Mammalia; order Eulipotyphla; family Soricidae; genus Suncus; species Suncus etruscus. Next base: position 126,351,026 of record NC_064849.1, read on the forward strand.
TGTGTTGTTGAGAAGGGCAAGATTTCATTTCATATGGTTGACTAATGTTCCCTTGTACATGCAAACACACATGCCATGCAGCCCCATCCTTTCATCCACTGGCGGACACATAGGTTGTGTTTATGTTTTGGCTATTATACATCTTGTAATGAACATGAGAATGTAGATATTTCAAGTTAATGTTTTCATTTCCTTCAATATTTACACAGAAGTGGAAATTTCTTGATCAAATGGTAGTTCTATTTTCAGTTTTTTGAGGAACTTCCATCCTATTTGACATCAAGGCTATGACAGTTTACATCCCCAACAGCAGTGCACAAGACTTCCCTTTTCCCCACATCCTCATCAACTTGTTTGTGGATTACAGTCCTGAGTGGTGTAAAATAAGATATCATGGTGGTTTTGATTTGCAATTCTTTAATGATCAGATGTGTTGATTAGCTTTTCATGAAACTGTTGGCTTATCGTGTCTTCTTTGGAAAAATGTTTATGCAGATTCTCTGCATATATTTTAAGTTAGTTGCTTCTTAATTAAATTAAATTTTATTTGTAGTGTATGAGTTCAATTGAATTATCTGAATCCATTATATATATCCAATATTAGCTACTTACCAAATATATGATTTGCTAACATCTCTCTAGTGCTATTCCATTCCCTTTACTCTTTAGGTGAACATATTTTAGCTTGATGTAGTTTATTTTTGTCTTTGTTGCTGCCCATATTTTTTTTTGTGAGGGGTGAGGAAATGCCAGGGATTGAACTCATGTTGGCTGCAAACAAGGCAAAAGTTCTACCCACTCTGCTATTGCTTTCGCCCACATATTTTCTTCTATATATTTTGTGGTTTCAGGTCTTATATTCAAGTCAATTCATTTAAATAATTTTTATTGAATCATTATAAGATGCAGAGTTAAATTGTTGATGGTTTTGTCACAGTCATACAATGTTCCAACACTCATTCTTTTACCAGTGTTCATTTTCTGCCACCAATTTCTCCAATTTCTTCCCTGTCTTCTTACAGAAATATACATTTCCCCATTATGTTTTTTACTGTGATAGCATAATCGACCATATATATAAGTGGGTTTTTAATATATTTTTATTAGTTTTTTTTTAATTTTGTTTGTTTTTTTTGGGGGGGTCACAACCAGCAGCGCTCAGGGGTTACTCCTGGCTCTACACTGAAATCGCTCCTGGCAGGCTTGGGGAACTATATGGGATGCCGGAATTCAAACCACCGTCTTTCTGCATGCAAAGCAAAGCAAATGCCTTACCTCCATGCTATCTCTCCGGTCCCATAGTTTTTGTTAAATATTATATATATTTCCTTTCAGTTAGCACAGAGAGAGAAAGAAGAAAAATTTAACACACCTAAATGAAATCTATGCTTTTTATTTTTGGAGACCAATTAATTTAATTCTCCACAACCTAAAGTCTTTAAAGATTAACTTGTAATGGTAGTATTACTAGTATTTAAAGTACTTAACACGAAAGCTTCTCAGATTAGAAAAATTTCAGAACATATTATTATTTATACTATAAAACCAAACAAAACTCAGGATTTTTATAGTTAGAGATTATAAAAATTAATTTTGCACAGATTCACCACTTTGTTCAGAACTAAAAAATTGCAAGTGGATTCAGTATAGTATTTATCAAGTACAAATATAGTAGTAAGATGAAGTTTCTCACCTTTAGATCTGCTCTGAGATGGAAATGAGAAGAATATAAGAGCATAAGGGTGGGGTACAGAAATGAAGAGAAAGACTAGAATTCAGACAAGAACTCATTTTAACACACATGCAAACACACCCTAATTTCTACAGGGTTTTTGCACTAGCTGAGATATTTTTTGGTTCATAAGAACTTTAGAAGTAAAAATTAAAAAATTAAAAGACACAGGAAAAACCATAGAGATTAATAGCAAAGACATATTACAAGTTGAAAATGCTGTGGAGGCAAAGTGATGGCAGGCAACTCCAGAGATGACCCCACGAACATTTTTGTTTGTTTGTTTTTGGGTCAGACCCGACAGCACTCCAGAGTTACTCATGGCTCTATGTTCAGAAATCGCTCCTGATGGGGCCGGGAAGGTGGCACTAGAGGTAAGGTGTCTGCCTTGCAAGCGCTAGCCAAGGAAGGACCGAGGTTCGATCCCCGCCCCCCACCCCCTGCGTCCCATATGGTCCCCCCAAGCCAGGGGCGATTTCTGAGCGCATAGCCAGGAGTAACCCCTGAGCGTCAAATGGGTATGGCACCCCCCCCAAAAAAAAAATCGCTCCTGGCAGGCATAGGGATCATATGGGATGCTGGAATTTGAACCACTGTCCTTCTGCGTGCAAGGCTAATGCCCTACCTCCATGCTACCTCTCCGGCCCGACCCCACGAACATTGAGCTCCAATGAGAGCTAGCAGTCCACTGCACATGGTGTTAGCTGAATGAACAGTGGCCCATGGGCTTATGGGATACACAGCCTACTGGAGAAGTAGAGACATCAGCAAGTCATTTCAGCGCCACATGGAGCTGTATGATGCGGAATGAAGTTCATTTGGGGCGGTAGATGGAGGCAGGCAGAGACAGGGAGTCACAGAAGTTCGGGACATTTCAGAGAAAAGAGAGAAGTATTTCCCCACCTCAAGAGCGAAGAATAATACCTTACAAACTTGGGGGAAATGGAAAAATATTTAAAAATATTAAAATATTTTATTTAGTAAAGAAAAACAACTAAATGTCAAAACAACTTTGTGTCATGGACTTCGACCCATTGTTCTTTGATATAGATTTGCTCTTTGTTTTTTTTTTTTTGTTTTTTTTTTGTTTTTTTTTTGCAGTAATAAAGTATTCCCGAAAACATTTTGTCAAAGATAAACTTTGATTCTATCTTTTTGGATTTAGTTGGGGAACAGAAACAGAGGTGCTCAGAAGCTACTTTCAACTAGTTGCCAGGGAAAGCATATGATGCTGGGATGAACCCCAGTCTCCCACATGCAAAGCATGTTCAGTGAAGCGCTTTGAGCCTCATCCCCAAACCTCGATATTTGAAAACATATTTCAAATAAATAAAGGGAGTTACCATTAAAACAACTTTATAATGAATTTGTTTATGTACACAATCCTTTACTTGTACATTTCTTCTATTTGGGGGTCATTCCTAGTGGCACTCGGGTTACTCCTGGCTCTGTGCTCAGAAATCACTCCTTGCATGCTCCGGGGACCATTATGTGATGCTGAGGATCAAACTTGGATTGTATTGTGCAAGGCAAACCTACCTGCTGTGCTATTGCTCTGGCCCAGTTTCTTCTGTTTTATGTTATATATATATATATATATATATATATATATATATATATATATATATATATATATATATATATACACATATATGAACTTCACATATCACTTGGAGTTAGTGCGATCATGAAAATAGATAGCTCGCTAATTATTACATTTATTCATTCTAAACCCAAAATGAACTTGAATGGGTTTTGTTTATTTCCTCACTCTTTCTCTCTAATGAGTGCACATGTATTTATATGTTCACTTACTCTGCTTACATAGTGATTATTAAAATTTAGATATAGAAAACAAGTAACAGCACAGAATGTGTCTTAAAATATGTAATTGTTGCCTGTTAAAATGGGGTGTGTTCTATGAGGCCTGGAGCTGATTCCTTAGACAGGCTGTCCATTAATTTATGAAACTGCCCTTCCTTCCTTCTTCCCCCCATTCCTTTGTTCATTCCTTCCTTCCTTCCCTCCCTCCTTCCCTCCCTCCCTTGTTTTTTTCTTCTCTCCCTCCCTCTGTCCTTCCCTCTGCTCAGGGCTTATTCCCAGTAACATGCTCTGAGCATACTACTGGTGATAATCTCAAGACTCACTCCTGGCTGTGCTCAGGGGACCATATGTGGTGTTGGAAATCAAAGTGGTTGGCAGCTTTACCAGCTGTAATCTGCAGCCCTGAAGCTATTGTTTTTAAGGGAGACAGATCACGCTACATCATTCAGTTGTATCGGATCACTTGAATCCTGATGGTCTTTTTGTTGTTGTTAACAATATTGTTATTGTTTTATTTTAAAAATATTTCAAACTCTCATTTTCCACCCAGTTCATTTTCTTTTGTTACAGTTGTTGCAATACAAGGGGTCATAATAATTTTAGTTGTCTAAAAAACAGGAGCTCTAGTAATGGGATACATCCCTAGATCCCAAAGATAACTGTTCTTTTTAAAAAAATTTATTTAAAAAAAGTTTCTAGTGTTATTCCCTTTCTTTCCTGAAGAATAGCTATATTGGTCAAAAACAGACATCATGTTAATTAGTGTGTCCATTTCTTTCAGGTTCACCAGAGCTGTCCATAGCAAGTTCTCATAATGTCTTGGGTTTCTGAGGGTTCTGTTGCAGTGTTTCCCCTTTCATTCCTGATAAGATTTCTTTAAGTATTTTCTCTTTTTATTCCCTTCATAACTCTAGTCTATCTTGTTTATTCTTTTGAAATATTAGCTCCTGGTTTCATTGATTCTTGGGATTACTTTCTTGGTTTCTGTATCATTGATTTCTGCTCTGGAGGATCCTGATGGTCTTAAAATTCTCTCCACATTTATGAAGGGAGTATCATATGTTAAGAACATAGCAGAAGGAAATAGACAAGTAGACAAATATCTTTTCTTCCAAGACTTTTCTTCTCATCCCTAGACCTATATGTACCTCACTGTGATTAGAGTAAATAAAAACTCAGGATGAGTTTTTATTTTTCAAGCAAAACCACCTAAAGACAACCAATGGTGTGACACAATTGTAGTCATTATATTAGGGGTAACATCTTGGTGTTTTTAATTGAATTTTCCCCTAGAATATAATTGAATAGAAATGTTTATGGTTTTAGGAAATTGAAGCTTCTTTTCAAGACTATATTTAGAAAATGCTAAGGAGGGAAATGATTTTAAAATGTTACATGATTCCATTTTATATATATATATATATACATATATATGGATTTTAGGCCTTATATACATTTTTTCCAAGTATGGAATATATATTCACTAGAAACACCTATTATAATTTTAATTCTGAGTTAATTAAATTGGTGAAGAGGCTGTGATTACTATTATTACTACCTCACAAATTACTCAAAGCTGGTATCTTAAAAACTACCATGTTCTTCAGAGAACAATTCTGTGGGTTGGGTAATTCACTAATTCTTGACCTACTAACCTCTCTTGAGATATTCCCTGAAGCTGTCATCAGATTTGGCTGGGCTCTAGTTATCCAGGCTCTTCTGTCTCACAGCAGAGAGATGTCTCCCCGGGATCCTAGAGCCTGCTACCCCAACACAGAACCAGCCTGTCCATCACAGAGCAATGAGGCTCCCTTCCAGGAAGAAGAGAACCAGATAGAACTTCTTCCAACCAACCTCAGCCAACATACAGTATCATACAAGGCTTCACTAGTTAACACTGCCATAAAAAGACTGGCTGGCCCTCCTTTACTGGGGGAATATTAAAAAATATTGTGCCTCAATATTTTATGCAACCCAGTCATTGCAACATTGACAGAAGGATGGGAAAAGAATGTACAGACACAATTAGACACATTTTAAAGCTACCTTATATGTGCTTAATTAATATATATATATATATATATATATATATATATATATATATATATATTAAGGAAAAGGTCATTTAGGTCAGAATGATTGAAAATAAAGCATTACTTTTTTTGGACCAACCCCCATTCACTTGCTAGCACTGCATGTGGTCCCCCCCATCAGCACCATCAAGAGTAGTCCTGAACACTGCTAGGTGTGGTTTCAAAACCCCCATAAGGTATGAACTCAAAACCTCCAAAACCAAATTTAAGAGTTAAAAAAAGGACAATGTAGTAAGTACTGTTTTTGGTGTGTGTGTGGGGGGGGGGGGATTATTCCTAAACAGTGATCAGGTGGACCCCACAGGTGATTCTTGGCCAACAGGGCCTTTGGCTCAGCACAAGGACAGAAGATGTAGTCTACTCAGGCCCTGCAGTGCTGGTATACCCAAGCCCCACTGGCAGCACTGAGGACCTCCAGTGCCTCAGTTGGCAGCCCTGGGGTTGGTGAGGGTGGGGTATGTGTCTCTACAACTGTACCTGGCAATACTCCGGAGAATAAGAGGTGCTAAAAATCAAACCTAGATCAGGTGCCTGCTAGTCATGTGGTGTAACCACTGTTTATCTCTTGACTGGAGCAAATATTGTCTTAAACAAGCTACTGGCTCTTCTGCAAGACTTCAGAATTTTTCAAGTTCATTTGTATGTCCAGAACCCAGCACACAAGTCCCAATAGTTGTTAAAATAATTATTAAATTAAAATAGGGAAGAAGCTAAGAATCCTGACATCTGAATAAAGTGGAGAGGACTTTTAGGCAACCATATTTTTACCTCTGATACATTGAAAGGCTTATGCTGATAAACAAAAACAAAAACAAACAAATAAAAACAAAAAATACCCCTTTCTACCTCAAAGAAAAACCTGGACTTTCAAAGCCAAAAAAAGATTCTATGTAGATTGCTTCTCTCCCTTATCTTCTCTTCTCTCACAATCCAACCAGATGCTGCAGCTGAGACAGAAAAGTCAAGTGACATTGATAATAAGGTGAAAGTAGACTCATTATTCAGAATAGTTGCTTGATGCTGTTTGCTGTTATAAACCATTGCTCTGTCAGTCACTGTTGGGAGTCTAGACAGGATGGAGCATTGTAGGACCCCTAGATCTTGTTATGCTTGAGGGGGAGTGAGGTGGGACCCTGGCCAGCTGTTCTCTCAGCAGGAGACCTCTTCCTCCTGGACCTTTTTCTCCTGCCCTCTGGGCAGAGAAAGCTAAGTTCCAACAAGCTGTCTCCAGGAGGCTGTACACTCCACTGTGTTCTCTTCAAATAGAAGGCAGAAAAAAACAACCTATTTTCCTTCTGTTTTACAGTAAAATCCTGTTGTTGTTGTTGTTATTATTATTAATTCTCAGGGCTGTGCTAAGTCTGGAAGTTCTAAAAGTTTTGCATAAAGCCAGTGAGGAAGCAGAGATATGCCCAAGCCTGGCTAACCCTGTGACAGGGACCGGCTGTGTTTCCAGATGGAGACCACACATGGCAACATAATAGCATGATACATAGCACCCGGCTGTCTGGGGTCAAGAAGGCAGAATGTCACTTGTGTCACAATAATGTACAATAATTACATTGGGGGCATGTTGGAAGCCATATTTAATGGTACACAGGGGCTATATGGGCTCAGTGCTGGGGTGTCACTCCCAGTGGTGCTTAGCATGACCATGTGGTGCCAGGGATTGAAGCCAAGCCTCCTGCATGCAGAGCAGAGCATGCACTTAGCCTATTGAGCTCTCTCTAGCCCCCAGAATCATATGTTTAAAGTGACAAGGCATTAACCTAAGAAAGAATTGCCTTCTTTTGTTTACACCTCTGTCTAACAAGAAAAGACTCTTGCATTTGCCTTTTGGCAATGCTAGAAATCAAACCTGGGGCCTCATACTTGCAAGACAAGAGTTTTAATGTTGAGCTACATTCAGGATTCTGATAGTTTATTATTTTTGAGTGGTATAACCAGTATATTTTCCGGGGTACTTCCTAACCCTGTGCTCAGGAGTGACCTCTAGTTATGCTCAAGAGATCATATATAATTCCAAGCAAGTACCTTACCTACTTTATCATCTCTCTGGCCCCTGCGTGTTCCATCTTTATGCCGGTTAACAGAGTTCCTTATTAGAAGGCACATGGAACAGATCACAGCTTCACTTACATTCTTTCACAGCAATGGCATTTTAGTATATAATATATGTTATATATTAAATTATATATATTATATTGAATAAAGTTCTCAGGTTCAAACACCAGAGAACTGGAGATATACCAGTCTGGGAGTGAATGGCAGTCTGGAGAATAATACACATACACACACACACACACACACACACACACACACACACACACACACACAATCATGGAGGGGGGAAAAGGATTTTCAGGAGTTCCCCACATTTGCCCTTAGCTCCTAAGAAGCAACCAGCTCTGTGGAGATCTGAAAATGCCAAAGGGTGAGTTTCCCCCAATCCAAGTATTTAATCTTAGGGAAAATAATCATACCTGGAGGTGGAACCAAGTGGTCTCAACACCAATCCAAGGTGCTACATTCAAAGATGTTTCCAAACAATGAATACCAAGGCATAAACTGAGTGAGGTAAAAACAGATCAATCCCTGTGATCCCACATATTATGTATTATGCTATTACATTTAATATATTATATTACAAATATAATATGTATTATATATATTTAATATGTATAGTTGGAGGACGAGCTATCTGTAAAATTGTGGCTTATCTAAAATTCAGAGTGTGGTTCATATTAGTGATACGAGAAACCAGTAACTTTTTCTCTTTTCTTGGTAGAAGCTTGGTTTGTACAACCAGTGATGCTCAGTAATACTATCCTTCTCCATATTCATTTAATTATCATTTCCCCAATAGTCCGTGAAAACAGATACTTTTTATATGCCTATTGACATCTGTATGTCTTTTTGGAAGTGTCCATTTATCTCCTCTTCCCACCTTTTGATGGGGTTGTTGGCTTCCTTGCTGTTGAGTTTTGAGAAAGTTTTATATATCTTGGATTTACCCCTTTGTCAGATGTATGATATGCAAATATTTTCTCCTATTCAGTAATGTGTCTGTTTTAGCTTTATTTCCCTGACTGTGAAGAAACTTTTTAGTTTAGTTTAGTTTTGTTTTCTTTGCCAATGGAATCAAAATCTTTGAAGATCTCTAAAGTCAATCTCATGTAAACTTCTGCTTCTGTTTTCTTCTGTATTTTATGGAATCAAGTCTAAGATTAGAGTCTTATCTGCTGTGAATAACTTTGGTGTACTGTGTGAGACAGAGGTTCAGTTTCATTATTTTGTATATTCCTAACCAGTTTTTCCAACACCATTTCTTTAAGAGCCCTTTCTCATTTGATTTTATGCATTCATCTCTTTCATCATTAAAGAGTATGCCTAAAATATCAATATTAATGTAATTTTAAATCATGGTACCTTAATAATAAAATATTTTAAAATAAAATGAAATCTATAGGAGTGATTAAATGAAGTGGATTTTGAACATATATACGTAAAAAGTATTCCCCCCACCTCTTCTGAATGTTTTCTGGTGATTAGAGAGACAAAAATCAGCTATGTAAGCTGAATCCCTACCCACACTGGGTTTATGAGTCTAGAAAAGATGAAGGTTATTCAAAAAACTGCCCATAATGTAAAGTAGTATTTACATAACAAGTACTGTAAATCAGAGTTCCCAAACTTCTTTGGCCTACAACCGCTCCCTTTTCAGAAAAAAAAATCACTCGGCATTTTCCAGGAAATCTAGTTTTTTTAAGCCAACAAATAGAAAGTGACCCCAATTGTATGCTCCCTAGGCATCCCTATCATTCCAGCACCCACTGCAGAAGCAGTATCCCTTACTTTTGAAAGCAGTGCAGAAGTAAAGTACAGAGTTCAGTGATTTGAGACTGGGGAGCTGACCTACTTAGGCGGCCAAGGAAGTGGTGCCAAGCTCAGATCTGGAGAACAAGGAGAGTTCCACAGGAAGATCCTCCTCAGTGGCCCCAGCCCCGGCAGAAGGGAGATTTTGTGATAATTTTGAGGAACTGAGAAAAGAGAAAGTCAGCATTAGTGGAGATCAGCAGAGGGGAGGAGGTGTGGCATATGATAAGGGAAGAGACTAATACAGCAGCCAGATGCTTGAACCATTCTAAGGAGTTTGATTCATACACCAATAACATTCTTTCTCCTCTAGATCCAAATCAGAATCCTCTAATAAACACTGCTGATAAAAGGGTCCCACTCTAGTACAAATCCAAATTCTGAGAGAGCGACCCAGCTCTGGGCATTCTTTTTTATTGAGCCACTCTCTGATACTTGGGAACTACCCCAGCTTTATGCTGAGAGACTTCCTGTTGTCAGGATGGAGCCCAGACCTCCTGCAGTCAAAGCTCAGCTCATTGAACTGCCTCTCTTGCCCTTGGCATTCTGCTTAAGCTTCCAAGTATGGGCCTGGAGAGATAGTACAACAGGTAAAATGTTTTCCTACCCACTTTCAATCACCAGCACTACATTTCTTTTTTTTTTTTTTTTTTTTTTTTTTTTGGTTTTGGTTTTGGTTTTGGATTTTGGGTCACACCCGGCAGCGCTCAGGGGTTACTCCTGGCTCTACACTCAGAAATCGGCCCTGGCAGGCTTGAGGACCCATATGGGATGCCAGGAATTGAACCATCCTCCTTCTGCATGCAAGGCAAACTACCTTACCTCCATGCTATTTCTCCGGCTCCTACATATGGTTTCTTGAGTCCTGCCAGGAATGATCCCTGAGTGCAGAGAATCTGAGTACAACCAGATGTGATCCAAAAATAAAGAAAGCTTACAGGTAATGTTATCCAAGGACAGGTGAGCATTATCTCCCTCCATCTATGAGAAACCATGAAGTGTTTACAAGACAGTATGCACTATTCATGTTATGGATAGAGAAATGTCATTGTCAGATTGGCTAGAACTGGGAAATTAAGTATGCTAAGGACTGAGTTTTCTTGAAATTGCAGTGAAGTAACTACTTAGTGATGCAGTAATGTATTAGAGTAGAAGCAGTGGAGATGAAACTAAAGAGATTAAAAAAAAATAAGAGACGACTATGAGAAGTTTCTAGTTGACTAAATGATAGGGAACTGGTGGAATGATGAAATGATGAACTTAGTAGAGGGGGAAGGAGAGAGCATGAGTGCCAGACTTTGGTTTACACAACAGGCTGGGTCATTGTGCTATTTGCTGAGATAGGGACAAGGATTAGAACCATACATGGCTAGAATGGGGGAAGGGCTTCAGTTTTGGCCTGTAGTGGCTGCTTTCACTTCATCATGTGCTTTACTGCTCTTTTTCTAGGTCATCAATAAGTCTTTTGCTAGTCTTTCCTTGCTACTTATTATTTACTAAATCCAACAACAAAACTGTTGAGCACTTATTAACTTGAAATGGTTGGCTTGATAAATTTGCCTTCCGTTGTAATTTGAGATGCTTCTGGAGGCATAAACTTTCCTAGTAAATATTTTCCTAGAAAAATTGTATCTGTTTTATACTTGCCTTAAATTTTTTATGGTGTATATTTCTTAAGATACTTAGGACCAAGTAGCAGAAACCACGGCCCCACTGAACTTAAGCAAAAAGAGCATTTTTCTTGTATGTCATGGGAAACAAAGATAAATTTATAGCTGAGTTTCAGGAAAAATGAAGTCCTGAGCACATGACTTCATGTTATTTCTCCTCTGTTCTCTGTTCATCTGTGTTGTTCTTCTGCTAACAAACCAGCTTTCATCGCTTTTCTTAGCATAAAAGGAAAAAAAAAAAAAAAAAGGCAGATGATAGCTTCTGGGGCTTCAATTTCTGATCTCAGACACCAGAAACAGAAATCCTCACTCTCCCAGTTAGAAATAAAACATTCCTAAAGAAGTACCGTATCTTTTGTACCATAAGATGCACTCCCCCAAGTGCGTCTTCTGGAGTGAATGCCACCTAGAGCTGAAGCCTGAGTGCAGGGGAGGAGAGCATGCGAAAAAAACTTGTGCACCTGGAGTTATTCCCATGCTAATGTACTTCAAGGGCGGAGAAACCCTGTATCTCCAGTGGTCGGCAACCTTTTTTTTCAACTGAGCCAAATCTCGCCAAAACCACGATTGAAATTTATTTTGAGAGCCACACAGAGCGCGCGCTGACAGAGGCTAGGAGCAGAGTCCTGACTCCTGGAGCGGCTGCCCGGCACACAGAAGAGCCAAATTCAAAGTGGAAAGAGCCACATGTGGCTCACGAGCCGCAGGTTGCTGACCACTGTTAGGCCAAGAAAATTCCCTTTCTAATCTCCCCAATATTTACTGCGCCTATACAAAAAAAAAAAAAAAAAAAAAAAAGGAGAACAAAACAGATTTTGTTATTGTTGGTTTTTTTTGTGCTTTGTTTTGTTTTTATTTCGGGACTGTGGTTATTGTGTGATTGTTGTCTTTATTGCTGTGTGCCTTTTGGGTTTTTTGTTTGATTATTTTTTTTGTATTGTTATGTTTTTCTTTCTTTTTCCCTTTCTTCTCTTAAATTGATGTTTATAGCCCCTGGAAGGACTCCTTTCGTTTTTTGCTTGTTTGAATTTTGCCCCATTTTATTTTTTTCTTCCCTTCAAACAGAACCACATAACTTGAACTATCTTGTTCCGTCTCACAAATTGAGGGGGAAATAATCGAGGGTACCAAGACCAAACAGTCGTATGAACATTGAGTAGAAATAAAAAATGATCGTACTTAAACATCAAATCCAAAGCCAACTACAACAGAATTGATACCCACTTTACAACAAGCTAGCTACAGAAGGGACCACTTATACTAGCATGGGGGTGGGCAAAGAAGGGGATATGGGATGCATGCTGGGAATAGGGGTGGAGGGAGGACAACATTGGTGGTGGGAATGCCCCTGATTCAATGTCACTATGTACCTAAAATATTACTGTGAAAAATTTGTAACCTACTTTGGTCAAAATAAAAATTATTATAAAAAAAAAAAACAAATTGTGCATCTTATAGAGCAAAAATGGGGGTAATCTTTGTCCCTGTTGAACCAGTTACCTTCCTCTGAGGCCAAGAAATAAGATGGGTAGAAAGGTGATGTTCATCCCTTTTTCTGCATTGGTTTTCATATATTCGCCTGCCCCACTAACCTATGAAGAAGGAAAATGCTGCCATGATAGTTGAAAGAGGTTTTGTATTCAGACTTGGGGTTACATGGTGAGGAAAAGCAAAGTTGGACAAAGTTGATGCATTTTCCATTATAACCCTGTTGAATAAATTAGCACACATGAACGATAACATCTGATTAAAAATAATTCTAGGAAGGTCGATAATTTCACAAAATATTTTTCCTCTCTGGTGTTTTCCACTGTAGCATCTGAAATTTCCAAAGTTCCTAAATCATAATTTTAGAAGGTGACTTATGCCAGGAGATATATATTTGCATATGACTTCAAGATTTTTAACAAAAGCAGTGCACTAGTTATGAAATTATCTGATTTTAAACAGTATTTGCATTTCTACATATAGAAAATTACATAACAAGCCTCTTTTGATTTCCATTTAACATGTTCTTTATTCAATTATCATTAAAATTCACCAGTATCTTAAAAGGAGGAGTAGGAGTTGAGATTTTTTTTTACTGCATTTGGAAAAATATGCACTTTGTTCCCTTAGGGAAAAAAAAAATGCTACATGGCAAGTAATGAATGGAGAAGCTGCTTTGACAGTCTATTCTTTTGTAGCTGTAAGATAAAATGAGAGTTCTGCAAGTTTTTTGTGACAAAGATGATCTTAAATAAAGTTTTGGGCTCAAAGGGCTGTAGTACATGCTTTACCTGAAATGGTCCCAGCCTTGATATCAAGCACAATATCAAAGCACCAAGAGCAACCCCTGAGTAATAGCTGTAAAATCACTCTTATAATTATGAGGGTATGCTCTCCAAACAGAGAAACCAAAAAATATTTAATGGACTTTTATCAGAAGCGGCACTGAAAAATAATAAAAATAATCAAGCCTATATATTCCATTGTGACTTCTCAGGGTGTGGCTCATTTTGTAGATTCTCTCCCAGGTCTGTGTTCATGACCTTTGAAGTTTTCCCTTCAGGTATTTAAATGCAGTTGTCACTGAAAACATATAGGGTTAATATGTTATAAAAGGATCTGTTCTAGGGCTAGTTAATTAGCTCAGTTAGCTGGAGCACATGCTTTGCATTTGGGAACCTGTGTTCAATTTTTGCCATACCAGGAGCAACCCCTTAATGCTCTACCACCAAATAAAATGAAACAACAATGATCTGTTCTCGCGTGTGTAATAGATCATTTGTATCATTTATGGAAGATCAAGGTCTTGAGAGCCCATCAGGCTTCAGAGACCTTTCACAAAATAGAGAAGATGAGTTTTCTTGAGGGCTCTTGCATCCCTTTATCAGTACAAACTGTCTCCTCCCCTTTTTAAAAAATAACTTCCTTGAAACCATTGTGATTTACAAAGTGCTTCACAGTTGGGTTTCATATATACAATAAATCAGTGCCAATTCCACCACCAGAGAAAAACCTCTCTCCACCAATGTTCCCCAAATGCATCCCATACCACTTCCCCAGTCTCCCTGTCTGCCAGTATAACAGGCCCATTTTAAGTTTAGATTGTTAAAGTTTGGGTTTCTTGATTCCATTGTTGTTGATGTTGAGTCAGAGCTAGCAGCCCAGTGATAAGATAAAGAGACCACCTGGCAGTGCAAGTCACAAAACGGTTTTATTTGCTTAGCTAGCTAAGGGTCCAAGATTTCCACCTCAGAACAAGCTTCCAGTCAAGGATCCCGAGTCTAAGAGAGTGAGGGTATATATAGCCATCAAATGCTTCAGAGCTGAATGTATAGCCCCAGGAAGCAGATAAAAGGGATACACAACTTAAATGCCACTAGATACATAATTCAGATGTTATAAGGCTCATCTGTTAAGGCTTATCCTAAGGGCACCAACATGGGTGCCATGTTCCAGGTCTTGTGTCTCCCTTTGTCTCCAACTCTTATCTGAAGACCATATTCCACAAGATAACAATCTTAACAAAGGGAGTATATAGAAGCCGTTTTAGAAAAGCAGAAACCTCAGGGTTCTACATTGCCTTTGGCTTGGTTGTTTAGTTTTGTACTTTTTCTTTTTTAACATTACCAATGCACCTGAGGCTGCTTGGCCTTTGACCCCCATCCATTCATATTTGTGTTTCTCCTCTTCCACTCAGTTTCTTTTCTTCTCCTCGATATACTCTGGGGCCAAGGGTGTTCGAGGTAACTCCCATTTAGGCCATTGCATTACTTCATGGAGTTAGTCTAAATACCACATATAAGTGATATTATTCTGTATTTATTTTCCTTCTTCTGGCTTATGTCCTTTAACATAATATCTTCCAGTTTGATCCTTAGTAGCTGCAAATTGCATGACTTATTACAGCTATGTAACTTTCTATTTATGTATGTACCACATCTTCATGATCCCCTCATTTGTTGTTGGACATCTGGGTTGATTCCAAGTCTTAGCTATTGTACTGAGTACTACAATGAATAGTGGTGTGCATACATACCTTTGGATAAATGTTTTTGTATTCTGGGGATAGATATCCAAAAGAAGGATTGCTGTTCTTTTTGACTTCTGTGCCCTTCCTTGAGCTTCCTTCTTTATCTGGCTAGTGTGTGTCATTTATTCTAGGCTTGCTTTTAGCTCTTCTCTGCTAGAGTGCTAATGAAAGGTTGAACTGTATCTCCAGCACTGCAGAACTGTGGTTTGGGGATTTGGGCTCCAGATTTGACTCTATTATTATCACTCAGCTTAATCTGGGGGAGCTGTTTTCAAGTTCTCAGATCTCAGTTTCCTCCTCTTTTAAAACAATGAAAAGGAACTAGAAGCCTGAGATACAGTATATGTATCAGTATATACATATATGTATATGCATCAGTATATGTATCATACAGTATATGATACAGTGTTTGCCTATTTGAGGTTCGATCCTTACCACCATTGGGAGTAAGAACCACAGATGTTGCCCAAAACCCAATTTACAAAAAAAAATGTGGGAGGAGAACTAGATACATGCTAAGCTGCCTTCTAGCTGTTAAAATGTTTTATCCTTCAGATATGTTTATATTTTATGATTTGTTTATTTATTTACAGTACTGGGAATCAAATTTAACCTCACACATGCAAGAACTATACCACTGAGTTACATCCCCCACCCAAATAGATAATTATCTTGTAAGCAGGTTCCCAAGCAGTATTCAGAGGTCTCTCCAGTTTCTCCTTCTGATATTTGGGGGAGCCTTTGGTTTTGGAGATGGAACTTGGGACCTCTGTACTTCAGACACATGTTCTAGTTCAGTGTCTCAATCAAAGTTCCTATGACCTATAGGCATCCAAGATATTCCATTGGGAGAATTTCATAAATGTGGGACCAGTTGGTTAAACAGGAAGAAAATAAGGTCAGAAGGGTACAGGGTTAGAAAAAGGTTGAGAAACACTAATCTAGGCCTTTAGGCTCTCTCTTCAGTCACATGTGTTTGTATTTCTTTTTATTTATTTCTGTTTATTTTTTCCCTTCCCCGAACCCTATCCTATGTGTTTGTATTTCTAAAGGATATGAGAGAGACAGTCATCTTTTCCAGTGCAATTGAGAGCAAAGATCAGCAGGTTTTGGCATTTATGAGACACCAGATAGTAAATATTGTAGGCCTTGTGAGCCAGACAGTCTCTTCTAGAACTGTTTAGCATGCCACAGTAGTGTAAAAACAGAGACAGTCTGACTTGGGAAAATGACTGGTGGGTTGAAGGTGGCCTGTGGGCCAACACTTGCAGATCCCTGGTTTAGAATGTGCTGCCTGGATCTCAGTTGCTTGGGTTCAAAGCTCTACTCTGCCAGTGATCTAACCCTTTTATGCTACTACCATTTTATAATCTGTCAAATAAAAGAAATGGTACTTGACCTTCCTCCTAAAGACTTAGGATCAGTGCTTGATTTAGAACCAAGACTGCTTATGACTATAAGGATATGCCCTCTCTACATCTTTATTCTGTGTTCTTGTAGTTTGCTGTGAGGAATATAACCCAACTTCTTTTTTAATATGAGTATTATGCTCAGCAGTGCTTGAGATCACATTCAGGGCATCAAAGTCAGGTCCCACACACGCAGAGCATGTGCTTTACAACTTGGGCTTTCTTCTCCACACCACAACCCCAAGAATTCCTCATCAGTAAATTGCCAAGTGAAGAAAGCCCTGCCTCTACTAGGAAGTTTTTATTTCCAGAAACTTGGCCTCATGAATAGAGATAGAACTTCTTATGAGGTTAAGAGTACCTCACATCAACTTGACCTAATGGTCCAACTAATGGCTACAGTGTCTCACCTGTCTGATAGGACTTCCTAAAGACTGAATTCAGGTCTCACACAGACAAGGCTGGAAGTAGCCCCTGAGCACCATTGGACATGACCACAAAAGGAAAGGCTAAGAACAAAATAACAACCAAAATCAAATAACCTTAGAGGCTTCTCCAACGTAAAATGTAAAATACTAGGAAGTGAACCTATTTTTAAGAAAAAATTAGGGAAATCTGGCAAAGCCACCTCCGTCATGGCACTCATCTCATCTTAAGGCGAAGTCTAGTTGGCAGTGTTGCATAGAGTTACAGAGTACTCCTAGAATGAGGGGACTAGCAGGATGCAACTTTAATTGCAGAAGGTGGTGATGTTAGTGGGTGTGGTGTGCATGTGGCATCATCTACTATTAGGTTAATGGCTCGGAACAGGCCCTTTCTCTTTTGAGTCCAATGACAAGAAAATAGCAGGAACTGTCAATTTTTTGGTCCCAGAATTGTGTGATAGAGTGTTTTGAAGCATCTCGGGTTTGAATATGTACTTTTTAAAATTACCTCTCTCTCTTCCCTCTGCTGATATGTTGTGGTGACTGCAACATGCAACTGCATACGTGGTTGTTTGTGGTGCTCATTGGGGGTAGCACTCCTTTACCTACAGAGCTTGCTGACATCAGACTTGTTAGTTGTGGTGCCTGTGAATATTTCCCAGATGCCTGTGGCCACAAGAGCATAAAGAAAAAAATTTTTATAGAAAATTATAAAAATGAAACTATGATGTGGATTTTGCTTATCATCCATGGCTGGTTCATTTAATAAAAATCATTTTGCACATGCCTTCTTTAAACATAGCAATAAACCCCATGAAGCATAGACACCTTCTTAAAACAGAAATACATGTTTTTCAGCATGTTAGTGATTAAAGCAACCAGTCACCTCTAAGTCATCTACAAAGACAACTTCCTTCATTCCCTCAACTTCATTTTATTCATAACAAAACAAAGGGAACTCTTGTTAGAATAGTGATATCTCCACTGTACAAAAAAGCTGAATGTTGAAGACTCTAACCAGTTTTTAAAAAAACAATTGGTAGTGTCAGCAAACAGTCTCACCTGATGGGAAGGGGTGGTTGTGGTGGTGGGATGTGTGTGTGTGTGTGTGTGAGTGTGTGTGTGTGTTGACACACTTTGCTAGACCCTGATAAAAGGCTGGGTAGGAGCTAGATTGGGAAGGCTGATGGTTATGTGTTTCCTTTATTCAGTGAGCTGCCTGAATACTAGGGGCTAGGTTCTGTCAGAAGCTTTGACAGCTCTGGAGCCCCTCCAGTGGAAGGAACAAAGGCTGTGATTTCTTTTGAAAAATACTTTCTGAACAGTGAGATTGTCTCATACAGTTTCCTTGATAAAAGGCTCATTATCTATCGGTGTGACTTTGCCCTTAATTTTCATGCTGGCAGTACCAACATGAGCATATTGAAGCAAATCCTTTTGCCCAGACAGCTGTAACAGCCTTCCTTCCATTTCTGCTAGTGCTCTGCTAGGGCACCAAGTGGAATGTTATCAACCAAGACCTATATTTTCAGTGATTTGAACCAATAAAGAAAAAATAATGCTTTACTTCATATTGTATGTATGCTTCTTATTACTCTTCCAAATGCAAAATTCCTTTCCAATAATAATTTAAAAATAATTTTGAAAATTGCTTCTTTAGCTCAATTTTCATATCCTTGTGGATGTAAGAAGGTCTCTTTTATTGGAATTAAGGAGACTGGGGAACTCTGGGAAAGTCTTTGGAGAAAGAAATCATTGTAACAACTAACTCAGCATGCAGTGGTCTGGACAAGGGGATCTGTAAATGGTGCTGGAAAACACTTCATTACCTAAGCCTATACAAAGTGATTGAGTTTTAGAATTTCTAGGTGGCAGGACTAGGATGAGATGTTAGCCTGTGAAGCTAAAGCTAAATATACTGTGAACTTTGTACAAGATTTTGAATCAAACTGAGGTAGTTTCGTGGAACTTACACAGAGAAGCCAGCCAGTAGTAGAGAATGTATTTAGCAGACAGTAGCAGGAACAAAGTTCCAGAGATATAAGTTAGAAACATTATGCTCATTAGAGAGGTAATCCGTGGGGGGCCAGGATACTTCAATGTGTTTCTTTTTTTTGTTTTTGTTTTTATTCGTTTTGGGTCACACCTGGCCGTGTCAGGGATTACTCCTGGCTCTTCGCTCAGAAATAACCCCTGGCAGGCTCTGGGGACCATATGGGATGCCAGGAATTGAACCACTGTCCTTTTTGGGTTGGCCACGTGCAAGGCAAATGCCCTATCGCTGTACTCAATATGTATTTCTAAGGTTAGAATGAAATATCCCTCAAACCTTTCCATCCCCATCTACTCTAAATAAATGTTCATGGCTCATATATTTTCACATAGAACAGAACTCTGTTCCTTTATATGGCCAAATAATTTGTCTCTGTAGCTTGTTTATTCTTCATCAGTTGATGACCACTTGAATTGTTTCTAGGTTAGGGCTATTGTGAAGAATATTGATTATAGTTCTTCTGTAAACATCATCATACAAGGATTCATTTGATTACTTTCACATTATGGCTTTAATTTGCATTTAGTCAACTTATTTGCCATCTTTTTATTTCCTTCGTTAAAAAAGTTCAAATCTTTAGTTTATTAAAAAAACTGTGTTGTTGGTTTTCATTATTGTGTTTAAAAACTTTCATTTGGGGGCCAGAGCTGTGGCGCAGTGGTAGGGCATTTGCCTTGCACATGGCTGACCTAGGAAGGACCACAATTCAGTGGCCCCCTCATCCCATGTGGTCCCCCAAGCCAGGAGCAATTTCTGAGCACCTAGCCAGGAATAACATAAGCATCACCAGGTGTGGCCCAAAAAAACAAAACAAACAAAATAAAAATAACCAAAACAACAACAACAAAAACCCTTTCAATTGTATTAAAATACTTTAAGTCATTTGTTGTATGCACAGTGTACCTTTGAACAATTCAAGGAGATTAGAATCACATACCTAACCCTTACTCACTTGTAATTAAAAATCTTTGTGTAGCAATTCTTTAAAGAATTAGAACAATCATTAACAAAATTCATCTGGAACCACAAAAGACCCAGGATAGCCAAACACATACTGAAAAACAAGAAGCTGGGTGGAATCTCCTTACCTAACTTGAAACTATACTATAAAGCCATAGTAATCAAAACAGCATGGTACTGGAACAGAGACAGGACTTCAGACCAGTGGGTCAGGACAGAATTCCCAGACATAAACCCCCAGATATACAGCCAACTAATATTTGATAAAAGAGGCAAGAATCTGAAATGGAACAAAGAAAGCCTATTCAACAAATGGTGTTGGCACAACTGGAAAACCACATGTACGAAAGTGAAAATCAACCCATACCTCACTCCTTATACAAAAGTCAACTCAAAATGGATCAAAGACCTTGAAATCAGACCCGAATCTATAAAGTTTATTGAGAATAAAATAGGGAGAACACTCGAAGACCTATATATCAAAAAGGTCTTTGAGAATGGAGCACCAATGGCAAGAACCTTAGCAGCAAACATAAACAAATGGGACTACATCAAACTAAAAAGCTTCTGCATGGCGAAAGAAACCTTACTTAATGCAAGAAGACAGTTAACAGAATGGGAAAAAATCTTTTCACTAGACATATCAGATAAAGGGCTGATATCTAGAACTTACAAAGCACTCAGAAAACTGAGCCCCTCAAAACCAAACAAAGCCATAAAAAAATGTGGAGAAGAAATGAATAGACACTTCTCTGAGGATGACAGAAGGATGGCTAACAAACACATGAAAACATGCTCACCTTCACTCATCATCAGAGAGATCCAAATCAAGACAACAATGAGATACCACCTTACACCAGTGAGGATGGCTCACATCAAAAATACTGAGAACAATCTTTGTTGGCGTGGATGCGGTATGAAGGGAACTCTCATCCACTGCTGGTGGGAATGCCCCCTAGTCCAACATCTATGGAGAACAGTCTGGAGAGTACTCAAAGAACTCAGAATTGAGCTCCCTTTTGACCCAGCAATTGCACTCCTAGGTATATACCCCCAAGTTGGAAGAACATTCATTCCAAAATACGTGTGCACCCCCACTATTTATCGCAGCACTCAGTATAATAGCCAAATCTTGGAACCAACCGCGATGTCCAACAACAGATGAATGGATCATTAAGATGTGGTATCTATACACAATGGAATATTACATGGCAGTCAGAAATGATACAATCACAGATTTTGCAGCAACGTGGATGGACTTAGATCATGTTATGTTAAACGAAGTAAGTCAGAAGACAAAAGATAAACACAGAATGGTAGCACTATTCTGAAGCACATAGAACATACATCTCAATCACAACTAATACTTAACAATCAAATAACAGGGTCTAACAGGGTAGAAACTCCAACCACTGTAATAGTCAACATATACCTCGGAACAGTGCCCAAAACACATGAAAAAGGAACAACACAAACTCGCGACTACACATTATACCACAAAGAAAACAGCAACACCAGAACAGCAGCATAGAGAGAACAGGTACGTAATTAACCTTCTACAATAATGGCCCATAATAATCATGTAGAGATTGTATACAGGAACACAGGTAAAGAATACCAAGGCAAACCACTGGCTCCAATGGAAACATCCCATAAAACTACGTATTAATGCCTCTATCTTACTATATTTAAAATAACCTCTCAGCTTTTCTGTCCACAGGCGTTCTTGGATACAAAGGGCGGACAAGCTAAGATGGCAACTCGGGATACCACACGAGATACCATACCCAGTTTGCAGTACGAGTTGGCCCTGAGAAAACTCTTTAACATACACTTTATCCCTAGGTTTACCTTCTTTTAGGGTTTCAAGCACGTGACCAGTCAGACCACCGAAGCAGTAACAGCGACGTACAGACCCAAACTACATGCTCTATTCACTGAACACATTCAAGCAAACCAGCATTCCCTTGCTATTTTCTCCTCTCTTCTCACCACTTTCTTGGTTATTTTTTTCTTTTCTATTCTTTTCTTTACTTTCTATCCTTTCTCTTCTCCCTTTCTTTCTAATGTATTTTTCTCTTTTCTCCCTCCCTACCCCTTCCATACACCTTACCCTTTCCCCCCTCTGGAACTATCCCTCCACCCCTCAATCCCATCCAGACCTCCCTCTATATTAAAACACTTCACCCTCAGTCCTTAATCTATTAGGCAACAAGATCGACCTCCTACCCCAACGAACCAGTACCCAGCACCCAAGAGAAGGGACACCCAGTCAAACCCATACCTCGTCCCGGGCAAGAAAAGACAGCCAACTCCCCTGCGGACTCATGCTGCGAGGCCCTCCCTACCAACTCCCCCTAACATGGACTGTTTCTTGAAACCGGACCTAGGTCCAAAAGTATCCCCAATGCAAGAACTCTTCCAAGACCTCCCTGCCGCAAATTTTTACCAACCTGAAGAAGGTCAGGGGGTGTGATAGGAAGATGCCTGGGAACCCACACATCACAAGAAAAACCCAAAAGACAATGGGAAAAACTGTACTTCCAACATAGGCATAAGACCTGTAATACACCACTTCGTTATCTGCTTTCCCCCAAATGTAAGGTAGTCTTTTGCACCACTTTGGTCCTTTAAAAACTTCGCTAACTCATTTTCGTTCTTTTTTTTTTTTTTTCCTCTTAAATTTATTTATTTATTTTTTAAAATGTTGGTCCTATATATACATTTGTGAGCACATACGTTTTTATTTATTTTATTTTATTATTATTATTATTATTATTATTATTATATATTTTTTTTTATCATTTTTGGGTATGTGACCTGTGTCTGTTATCCCCTCTGTCCACCCCCAACCACACCGACAATACAATGTGGCTCCACCTCCCCCTGCAAAGACACACTAAATAATGGGGAAACCTTACATATAAAAAAAAGAGCTCTTATCTACTAGAGATGGGAACTCATAGTTGTTTACAATACAGGGGTATCTCCTACCTTGAAAATATGTCATGTGGAATCACTTAGACCTCAGATGATTAGATGCCATTCATCCAGCCTTGAACCCTGGATCCCAGACATAGAATCGGCACAGCTCTTCACAACAGCTACAGGAAACAAACTCCATCCGGAACAGCCTTAATACTGCGGGGTCAACAACAAGGACCAGCTCTAACATGATATCCTGACAAAGAGGAAAATGTGAACAACTTGACCTTAGAGCAGATTAGCCTACCTTACCAGCTAACGACAAGACAAAACCAGAAGACTCGGCACCCTTTGGTAGGTCCAAAAGCCAAGATCGTGACTTACAGATGACTGGCTACTAGAACCACGACCAGACAGTATACATCTTGGGACCAATAAAAAAGCCCTAGTTTAGGGTTTGAACTATGACTTGCACAATAAGCATGACCCCCAGTCCCAAAGGTCTGACAGAGACAACTGCAACAGAATGGGCCTTCTGGAAGCACAAAGAAAGACGCTAACCTAGGTGCCATCCTAGGTTCAGTGCAAAGACCAAGGTCACCAACCACAGAAGATGGACTAAAACGACACTGAGGTAACAGAACCTCTAGAACCACAAAGACTGACCTCACCATAAGTTCTACCTCAGGATCTGTGCAGATACTGAGACCTCTAAACACAGAGCTCTGAGTGTATCACCCTGGACAGAACAGAAGTCTTCCACACGCCAAAAAACACCACCAGGAGAATAAATGATCCTGAGCAAAGTCTGGAGCTGATCCCATGACAGTATACTCCAAGGACGGAGAAACCCCATATTTCTTAGGCCATGTGAATTCCTTTTCGAATGACCCCAATATTTACTGTGCCAGGGCAGGAGGGGAAAAAACAAAAATACAAAAAGCACAAAAACTTAGTATTTTATATATATGTATATATATGTGTGTGTGTGTATATATATATACATATATATCTTTTACCTTCATTTATTATTGTTATTATTATTTTTATTTACCTATCTATTTTGGTCGATTTCTCTGTTTGGGTGTGATTATTGAAATCGTCGTCCCCAATTATACTTATTTTTTTCTATTCTTTTCTTTTCCCTCGTTATGTGCTATGCCATGTTTCTTATTTCAAGACCATGGCGTGTTTTTGGTTTGTTTGTTTTTGTTCTGTTTTTTGTTTGTTTGTTTGTCTGTCTGTTTTGCTTTGTTTTTCGGCTGTTTTTTTGTGGTGCTTATCGATATAGCTGGAGTCCTCACTGGATAATTGACACTTTTTTTGGTACTGGTGGAGTGTTTCACCTTCTTTCTCTCCTTCATCTCCCAAATCGATGATGAGAGCCTCTAGAAGGATTCCACCCATTTTGGGAGTATTAGACTCTTACCCCAGTTTATTTATCTTCTCCTTCTCAGGCAAAACCACGCAACTTGAACTAGCTAGTCCTGCCTACAGTTAGAGGGGGAGATAAGGGAGGCATCAAGACCAAACAGGTGCAAGACTACTAAGTAGTGGGTTGGATACAGAGGGGACCACATATTCTAGCCGCCCTGGGGATGAGGGAAGAGGAAATGGGAGGTAGGACAACAACGGAGGGGTAGGGAGGACAATTTGGGGATGGGAATCCCCCCTGATTTTATGTAAATATGTACCTAAAATGTTATTGTCAACAATATGTAAGACACTATGATCAAAATAAAAATTATATTAAAAAAAAATCTTTGTGTAGGGGTTGGAGTGATAGTGTAACAGGTAGGGCATTTGCCTTGCATTTGCCAAACCCTGTTTGATCCCAGGAATCTCATTAGGTTCCTTTTTCTACCCAGGAAAAGCAGAGGCAGGAATTATCCCTGATCATTTGCTGGGTGTGACCCAAAAACTGGGGAAAAAAAAATTTCTTGTGTAACTTTTTTTGTTTGTTTTGTTTTGTTTTGTTTTGTTTTAGGTCACACCCGGCAGCGCTCAGGGGTTACTCCTGGGCTCCACGCTCAGAAATCACTCCTGGCAGGTTCAGGGGACCATATGGGATGCCCGGGATTCAAACCAATGACCTTCTGCATGAAAGGCAAATGCCTTACCTTCATGCTATCTCTCGGCCCCCTTGTGTAACTTTTGCCTCTTTTTAATCTTAACTCTGAATTGCTGCAATTGACTTGAAGCCTTATTGATAACATAAGCAGTGATTCACATATATTTTGTTTTGTGTATTATATACTGACCCTTGAGTCATCTTGAAAATGTTAATATATCCTAAGAAAGAGAAACAAGAAAATCTACATCTACATAGACATCAGCAATTCAAATCGTTCTCAAGAGCCAATTGTATTTACAAACATTTTGTCCTGAGATAGGACTTATTTTTATAGCATTGTCTTCTGAGAGCAAAGCTTTTAAAATTGTGACAAAATCCAATGTCTTGACTTATTTTTCCCCCCTTTTAATAGCCCATTCCTTCTTGTGTCATTTTATTTAATAATTCTTTTCCAAATCAATATTTTCTAACTTTTATAGTTTTGGCCTGTGACTCTTAAGTCTGTGGTTCGTTGCCAGTCAAATTTATTCCATGGTGGGGTGGTCACAGCGAGCTGCCTTTTTCCTTGCAGACTTCCCATTGCTTCATTTCTGTGGGTGTTTAGCAGCACTTGTAGCTGTGTGGCACGTGTAGCTCAGACCCGCAGCAGGTTTATTATTACTCTGACTTGTTCAGATACCCTGTGGCTTTGTCTGCACAGCACTGGCATTTTCTTGCTTGAATGGTCACAAATGTCCAAACTTAGAGTTGGAGTTTCTATTAAGCCTCCAGATTTTTCTTCCCTCATGAGGGTCTATTCTATACCCGAGAGTCTATTAGCTGTTGGAGTTAGTAAAAACTCAAAAATAGGACTGCATTCAAGAAAATAACTACACAAAAATTTGTTTCTGTTTCATATTTTATCAATTCAACTGCTATTAATGTATTGTAACTTGTTAAAAGTCCAGCTCCTAATTTTTATTTTATTGTTTTTGGCCTTTTTTTTTTCTTCCTTTGGAGAGGGGCATCACACCTGCCAACATTGAGATCTATTTTCAGTTCTGTGCTGTGGACAACTCTTGGTGGTGTTGAGAGACAATGTGGTGCCGGAGATCAAACAGGGGTCAGCTTCACGTTGGCAGGCTCCTTAACTCCGGTACTGTCTGCCCCATCTTATTATAGATGAATTTGAGAGCAGATATTGAGTAAAATTTAACCCAAACTATCAATAAGCTGACTCATTTCCTTGTATCTCCTTCTGGTTGATTTATTTAGTCTTATTCCCAAATTATGAGAAGTGAAGAACTAACAAAAGACAAGGATTTCAGAACACAGATTTTGACCAGAGATCTTTGAGCAGAGGGGATTATGTTCTGACTTGTTCTTTGGGCTTCAGTCAAGAAATAATACTTCAAGATAGTTAACAGCTTGTACAAGTTCCAAAACAAAATGAGAATTATAGTACTGTTGGCCTTCTAAGTTCTGATTCTTCTAGGAAGAATTCCAGCTAATAAATATATTGTTTCTCTTAATAAGAGTTTAATTTTGTTAACTTACAAAGGTGGAAGACTTTAAGCTAAGTAATACAACAATTTATCCCCCCCACCATAATCTTGTAAAAAAAAATCCCATTATCAAAGTAGGAAAGATATAAAATAAAAGTGTTAGGCAGCATTCCAGTGTTTTGCCCTGGGGTTGCTAACTCTGGTCACTGCCAAAATCTCCATCCTTGAACTTGAGCACTGTTTTGCAGAGAAGATTTAAATTGCACTCTCCTTTTAGAGCAGCAGTTCTCATCGGCAGTTTAACAACCATTTCTCTACTTGGGTGTCTCCTCACCCACTGCTAAGTTCACCCAATTTTATGATGTACAGAATCATAAAACCATAGGCCAGGTTTTAAAAAATGTTGAATTAATCAGCAGCATTTAATGATTGGGAAATTGCCCGTAGAAGTCTGGATTTCCAGCTACTCTAAAATTGGAAGGTCTGGCAAATCTGGGTTTATATTCCTGTGTGGCAATAATCAGCTAAACTCTAGTAGTACCAGCTGCTCTGTTTCAGATTGGCCATTTGTCCAGTCTCTCTTTCCATCTGACTTTCCTGAGGGTCCTCTCCTATCTGAGACCTCCAGAGCATTTAAATGTTCTTAAAAGAATACATTGGAATTATGTAACTTTATTTTTAATTACTATATTTCGCTGCTGGGGCAGCTGGTACACATGGTGTACAGTGCTAGGGATGGATCCAGGGCCACCTGCATGCAAGGCATGTACCTTTACCCTATACTCTGAAACACGTAACTTTAAAGGCTTCTAATGCTTATACTCCCTCTCAACAGGTTGTAATCCACTCTGTCTGGGACTTAGACCAGGCATTGTGATTTTTGGGGCCATATTCAGTGTGCTTAGGGGTTACTCCTGGCTCTGCAATCAGGAATCATTCCTGGTGGGCTTAGGGAACCATATGGGATTCTGGGGATTTAACCTGGGTCAACTGTGTGGAAGGTAAACCTCTTAACTGCTCTGCCCTCACCATTGTGATTTTTTATAAACTTTCCAGGAAATTACAAGGAGCAAAACTTGAGGACCCTAAGACAGCATCTTCTACTTTAACTTGCATAAGACATCTGGAGATCTTGTTAAGTGACCAACTGTGATACAGCAGGCCTGGGAAGTGGGCTAGAATCTGCACATCTAACAAGCTTTAAGGAATTGTTTCAGGGAACTTTTTTGGAGAAGGCTGTAACAAATTTGTATTTGTTTGGTTGCTTTTTAAAACCCTGATCTAGGTATCCAATCTAGTGCTAACATGTTCTGTTATTTAGGTTATTGAAATAGCAGGAGTGATGTAGAAAATAAGTTTCCTGGAACCCAATTTTTTTCAGATTTCCAGAGTCACTGAAAGCCTTTCAATGTATTGGGAGGATCCTTATTTCCTTAGGTCTGGCTTTCAAACCATATTTACTATGATCAAGTGTACATGATACTGTTTCCCTTTAAAAATGGTTTATCCGCTCCCATTTTGAGCAATTTGGTGGTGACAGTATTTGTCAGTCAACAATTTGACCTTAATTTAAGCATTTCTGTATAATAGTTATCAACTCTACCCTAGAGCAAGGGTTCTTAAACCCTCACATGCATGAGACCATTTGTGTTGCTTATTTAAACAGATTGCTGGACTTCAGCTCCAATCTGCCTGATTCAGTGGGGACAGAGATTTGGCATCTCCAACATGATTATCTGCTTATTCCAGGAGATAATGGTATGGCTGATCCATGGACATAGAGGTTCCTCTCAGCCTCTCCACATGGTTTCTATAAGCATTCCATTTTGAGAAACCAGCTAAGATTTTATTTAAAAGGTTATTTAGACATTTGGATTGTGTTTGTTGATTTTCTGTCTTCTTACTTATATAAATTAATGGGGTGACCCCAAATAGTGGTATGGAGGAAAAGATTCAATTAAATGCAGAGTAAACAAATTGTAATGATTTCAGTATGGAAAAAAAAAAAGAATATGTGTCCTTCTATGGGACATTCTTGGACTTATGCTAGGTTTTAATTAGGATGGAAAAATGAAAGAAAATGTAATCTATATCACTAATAAATGGCTGAGGACTAGAAAAGAATCTTAATGGATTTCATGTTAGTTTTAGGTCTGGGGAGAATAGAACTTCATTGTAGCAGTACAGAAGTCTCTTTCCAGTTACTCATCAGTACAAAAACAAAAACAAAAAACAACCCAGTGCTCATTTTCATTTCCATTTTCTTCTAATCCTGACCCCCTACCCCCACAAAGAAATACTCTAAACATCACAGCAATTATGTCACAGCTTATTAGGTGGGTCACAGGGTGAATGAAACACCTTCCACTTAGAAAGCTCAGACCTTAAAGGCCTATCTTGCTAGCTGCACCTGCTAGGTGAGAAGTGTGTAGTTTGCTAACCTGTACAACTTTCCCTCTACAATGAGTCACCTTCAAAACAGTAATATTTTTGTAAGGACAATCAGTTCATTTCAGCGTGTTATTTCTCTACTTCCAATACTCAAAGGAAAAATAGCACCAAAATCAAAAGTCTGACCAAAGCCTTAAGTGTTTTTATTTGTCCTTTCAAATAATATTCTTGCAAAGAAATATGGAAACTGCAGTAAAAGAGGATTTCAGATCAGCAGGCGGGGCCGGGTGCATGTAGAAAGAGACGGAGAGGTTTTTTTCTTTTATTTTTTTAAAAGCCCTTTCCGTCTCAAATTTAATGGGCAAAAAGTGGTATGCAAGATGCCTGTATTAACAACTAACATGACAATGTTAATGAGTGAGAGAAGTAGAATGCCTGTCTCAAATACAGGCAGGGGTGGAGGAGAAGGAAGATTGGGGGGGGGGCATTGGTGGTGAGAATGTTACACTGGTGAAGAGGGGGGGTTCTGTTTATGACTGAAACCCAAGTACAAGCATGGTTGTAATCATGGTCCTTAAATAAAGATTTTTATTAAAAAAAATAAAAACTAAAAAAAATAAAATGGAAGAAAAAAGATAAAAGGAAAAGTTTCAGTAGCAAGTGTGTGAAAATTATTATCTCCAATAAATTCATTAATACAATAGGAAAAAAAAAGATGCCTGTATCCCAATTTGCCCCTGAACGTAAGGTTTTTGGGGGTCACCGTCGGATTTTCCTCAAGCTAATTTAAGTAAACGATTAGAAAGTTGAAAAAAAAAATCTGCTTTATCGACAAATCGAAAGCAGGATCGATCCTTCCAGGGAGCTAGATCCTACCTAGCTCGGGCAACCGGGGGCCAAGCCGAGCAGTCAGTGACTAGGACCGTCCTCTGCTCGCCGCCCGGGGATCCGCAGGCGCGCGCGGAACTCCCGCTTCCCTCCGGGCCGCCCCGCCCTGCCCTGTCCTGCTCGCTCTGAGCGGCCGCCGCGGTGCCGGCGCGGGCCGGGCTTCCACTTCACCGCTCCTTCACCCCTGGGCGCCGCCGTGCCGAGTGGCGTGGTTTTCCAAACCGCCCACTCGGAGAGGCCGCGAATGGCAGGACCTCCCCGCTCGGGAGAGCCCTGGAAGCCGAGTCCTGGGTGGGGAAGCTGCGAAGGAAGGGGTTGCTTTCAGGACAATCCCCGGGAGACGTTCCAAGTCCGAACGAGTCCTGCACCTTCTTCCCCTAGCGCCGCCGCCTCAAGTCCTGCAGCTGCCCAGCGGCAAGTCAGCTCTGCCTAGAACCGGCAGTAGCCAGGCCGGCCCCCCACCCCAGACCTCTCGAGAGCTGAGCACCCCGCTTCCCGCTGGCTAAGGGGGTGAGGGGCGGAAGGCTCGAGAGCCCCGCGGCAGGAAGACACAGCCAGTCCGCTGGCCCCGAGCTCCGCCTCCTGGCCGTCGGGCTCAGGCGGCCGGCGCCGTGAGTGACAGCGGCGGGAGGGCGGAGCACCGGCGGAAAGGGGGCGGGGTCGGCGTGCTGATTGGTGCACAACCGGGGGGCGGGGAGCTTGGGGGCGGAGCCAGCCGGGGGAGGGAAGGAGGGAGGAGCTGGAGCTGGAGCCGCGGCCGCTCGGAGAGGAGGAGTCGCCCGCTCGCCGGCAGCTGGAGCGGAGTTGGAGGGAAGGAAGCCGGGCTGGCTGCGAGGGTTGGTTGCTGCGCTGGGGATCGGCCGGCAACGCTGCAGCCCCGGAGCTAGCGGAGGAAGGAAGAAAGGAAGGAGGGAAGAAGGGAAGGAAGGAAGCCGCTTCGGCTGGCGGGGGAGGTAGGCTGAGGTGAGTGGGAGAGCTCCCGAGGGGGTGCGGGGAGCGGGGCGTGCGCGCCCGGCTGCTGCGGCTCTCTCTCTCGCTCTCTCTTCCTGTCACCCGCTTGCTGCTGCTCCCGCAGCTCCTCGGAGGCGGCTCCCACGGGCCCCGCTCGCCGGGATCGCGCGCTGTCGGGGTCAAACCCACGCGCCCCGCGGCTGCCCTCGTGGCCGACTCTCGCAGGAGCAAGTTTGCCTGGCCCGGGCGGGCGTTCGAGTCCCGGCGTGGCCCCCACGACGATCTCGGGCTCCTTCAGCCGCAGGTCCGGGGGGGAATGGACCCGGGTCACGCGTGGGGGGGCTCTCACTTCTCAGGATCGCTTTGCACCGGGTTGCAATTTCCTTTTCCTTTTTTCTCGTCTTCCAGGGCCTTGACTTGAGCAGGCTCCAATCAGGCTGCCTGCCTTAGGTAGGCTTTAGCGGGAAGCGGTTCTGCGCCCCCCGCCCACTTCATCGAGGCTCCCCGCGCCCCGCCAGCTGCACAGCCCTAAGTCGGGGTCGATGCTCGGGCACTTACTTCTTCCCCCGGGCGGGCGGGCGGGCTCGCTGGCGGTGGGATCCCCAGCCCCCGCCCTTGCAAGTTTTGCCTTCCCTCCTCTTCCGGGGTGGGGGGAAGTGTGCCTCGGGTTCCCCCCCTGCTCCCCAAGGCTCTCCATAGGCGTCTAGTGCTGGTTTGCAACCCCCCACCCGGCAGGTTGTTGCAAGCTGATTTTTTTTTTAAATTGGATTTGGAACCGCCGGAAATCCAGGGTTTTTTTTTTTTTTTTTTTTTTTTTTGCGGGGGGTTGTTATGTGTATTTTGTATTTTGTTTGTAACGCGGGACAAGAGATTGGCCCGGCAACATGGAGCCGGCTTCGGGATGCAAGAAAGCTTTGCAAAAAAAAAAAATCGAGCTTTAATTTGGGGGGCGGGAGGTGATCTGGAAACCGCCGCAGCTTTCACACTCACTTCCCAAGGCTTGCCCCACCGATGAGAAGACAAAAGAGGCCCCCCCCCAAAAAAAAAGCCGAGGCCGAGCGACCCAGATCAGAAATGGACTTTGAATATCAGCCAGGATTGGAACCTGAAATGCAACGCAAGGCTGTGTGAGCTGAATGGCTGTTGCATGTTTGAATGCACAATGTGTGTGAACTGGATTTGGGCATGTTCTTTTTTTTTTTTTTCTTCTTTTTTTCTCGGGGCGCTGTTACTATGGAAAGATCTCACCTCCGCCGCTAATTCCAGGTGGAGTAGCGGCGCTGTTGGAATCTGAGGTTAACTCTATTTAAAAAAAAAAAAAAAGAATTTAGAAGCGGGAGGGGTGTATGTGTGTGTGTGTGTTGGTGTGTAGTGTTGGGGGTCTCTTCCTCTTTGTCACTCGGTGCTAAGTACGAATGGGTAATACAGTTCCGGGTTTTGAATTGCAGCATGAGATTGTCAATGCTGTGAGTTCAGGTTCAAATTTTAGTTTCTAGGCAGAACGTTCTCCTAATAATGCATTGATCCTGTTTTGTGTGTGTGTGTGCATTGATCCTGTTGTGTGTGTGTGTGTGTGTGTGTGTGTAAAATTATACTTTTCATAATCTCCATATGGCTTTTTGACAACTTTCCTGAAGGTGAACTCTACTGGCTATGGTAAACTGAGTAATACAGCTTTTCAGAGAGTAAATCATTGGGAATGTGGTGAGTTCTGTGTAGGGAGAAGGCTCCAAACATCCTTTGCGGTGGGAAAGGGGAGGGAGGAAAACACCCTACTAACTCATGTTTTGGTATGTTACCCTATTCTCAACAGTAAAAGGGGCTGATCAGCAGTTTCCTAGGGATGTAAGTCATTACAGAAAATTTTTTGAAATTTTTTTTTTCCCTCTAGTCCTTAGTGTGTTCTTGGCTCAGAATGACAAACTGGTCAGGCCAGTTGAGATATCTGTGGCCTTGTAGGGTGATATGTCATTTGCAGGTAGCCACAAGAGTGTCATATGCTCTTTTGTATAGAATATAGAGCTTTATGACTGGGAGAAAGTTTTGTATCTGGTGGTGGCTTTCAGAGTGTCTATTCGTCTATGCTTGCTTTTTAACTTTCATCTAGAGTTGGTCCTTGTTCCTGTCAGGTGCATAACAGAACCCTGCATTAGACACACAATCAGCAAGCAGTATTAACCTGCTTTTTTAAAATGATAATTGTTTGTCATTTTACATCCAGATTGCCAGTGGGACTAGGGGTTTATTACTCTTTCCTCTGAATAGTTTTGTAGACTTCGGCTATATATTTAATATTCTAGCATAAAATGGCCTTTAAGCAGTAAGTTATAGGTAATAGTTATTTTGCTTATTGACAGTGGTGACTGGTAATCTCTGTGCATTTATCTTCGGGAAGTGTCAGGTGTACTTAACATGATCTTTGAAGAAAGACTTCATTCATATCTTAAGTGTAAATGTATTCCACACACAATTTTTGCATTGTGTTTTCATAGCTTTAATACATTACTTCACCCTGAAATGGTGTCCACATGTTCTTGGAAACGATTGGAGTTTTATTGTGCTTATAATTTGTGATTTGTAAAATGTGATGGTTGAATGTGATAGTTAGATTTTATGGTCAGAATATAGAAAAGACTGAGATTATGTTTGGCTCTAAGTTCTCACGATTAAGATATGCTCAGTGCAGAAGAAATTAGGAAATATTTTCTCAGTATTTGCACATTTTAGAAGAACTGCTCTTGGAGGTATTTGTTTCTAAAATCAACAGAACTTGATTTGGCAATTTGAAATTGGCAGAAGGGCTTATTAATTCAGTTTTTATCTTAGAGTATGCAATATATTTTTCAAAGTTCTAAATAAAATGCTTAGATTGTGATTCATTTAAAATATTCATGTATTTATCATATTTTCCCCTGCCTTGATCAAAACCCAGTGTGATTACTTGTCTTGATTCTGCCAATGCATTTTTGGAATTATTGTCTTAAATGGTATACTTAAAAGCCATTTCATGTGCATTATGCCAAATGAACTGAAAAATAGACTCTAATTGCACCAAAACTTGTCTGCTTGGCCTGGTGAGGGTTTTTTTTTTTTTTTTTTTTTTTTGATTTCTCATTTTATTTTGTTTTGTTCTGGGGCCACTTCCAGTGGTGTAGCGCTTAAGGTTTACTACTGGCTATGCTCAGGGATCACTGGCTCACTTTTGGTAGATCTAAGGGGACTATATATATATATAGAATGTCTGGGATGAGCCCAGGGTCAACCTATGCAAGACAAGTGCCTGTCCCACTGCTATACCATTTCTGCACCCCTCACCTTTGGTTAGAAAGAGTGCTAGTTAGCTTATATTTTATAAACAATAACAAGAAGCCAACAATTTATATCTTTCTGTGGAGAGATTTGCCTGTCCAGCTTTGTTTTCTTAAAGTAAATGAAATATATACCTACAGACACCTGTAACCACAATAGAATGATTTTTAAGCTAGGGATCACTTGGAGTGTTGAACTCACTGGAATCTTGCCTAAGAGTGAGATAAGTAAGGTCTCAGAGAGGTGCCTGCAAGCTTGGCTTCTGTCTATTTCTGCCTACTTTGTGGACCTACAAGGTCCTCAGATCCTCTGGCCCTTGGGCATGGCTCTAGGAATTGGGACTGTGACTTGAGGGCACATCTCTCTTTGTCTCCGGTGGATTGTATTAAGGGCTGTCATCTCTTGGGGGGCAGTTGAACTAGGGACCACCAAGCTCATTTGCAGTTTTGTCCCCTCTCACACACTTCCTAACTTCTGCCCTTCTCTGTGACCAGCTCTCTCCCTCTGCTGGGAGAGAACTTGATGGATCAAGTCTCCAGGCAGCCTTTATCTGTCTATCAATTTACCTTTAAAAGGAATGGAGACAGCAGAGCATTTTATTCTGGTTAGCTTCAGGATTCTGGAGAACTGTTTGTAGATTTAGAGGCGGTGTGAAAGAAAATCTCCAGCACTTTATCTTTTCTGTTTTATTTTATTTTAATTTGTTCCTGTTTTAAATCTTACTGTATTAAAAGACATGAAGTAGTAATTCAAAACTAACAGTAATCATAGTTCAGAGCCAGATCAACAACAAGAAGTCAGTGCTGTTGTTTACTAACTAGCTTTGTAACTGAGCAGATTATTTGCCTTTTTTTTTTAACCTGTAAAATGGAGATAATAATTGTATCTGGAGTAGGGAGAGATTTGGTGAGTCCATATATGCCAAGTTTCAAACTGCGTCTACTCCTAAGTAAACTTAGTAAATACCAAGTCAGTGTTAATTGTACTAAACTGTAAATATCAGGCATGGAGTTTAGGGTTTTGTATATGATTAATTCTACTTAATCCTCATCATAATTCTAGGAAGTGTAGGTTTTTATTTTTTAAATATCTATTTTGCAGATGACGTAGTAGTGCCTCAGAGATGTTTCAGTTTGATGCCCAAGGTTTCTTTCTTAGCTGGACACTGATGGGGCCAGTAAAGCACAGTGTCATTAAGATTTGGATTTTGTTTGGGGGCCACACCTGGCAGTGCTCAGGGCTTATTCTGGCTCTGTACTCTAGGATCACTCCTGCAGGACTTAAGGGATGTTATGGGATGCTTTACAAGCTTTTGCAAGGCAAGCTCCTTATCCACTATATTCGTCTTTCCATTTCTTTTCCACAAGAAAGGCATTTGTGATCATATGCTTCCATCTTCCCTCTCTCCAGACCTCTACCCAGTGATTAAGCAATGAAGCCACTGGAAGAGTTAGTTCCTGGGCCTTGTAGGGGTGCTGGTCTGTGTTTCTAAGCTTCCTCTACAGTTTAGATGCTCCAGAGTGAGGGTCTTTCTCCCAGGATGACCATCAGAAGGGCTCGTAGGCTGTCTTCCTGAAGAACCCCAGCTTTCTCTGTTGGGAACCTGGAGTGTTTGAAAATGCATTGTCTGTGACTCTGGGCACTGTGTGAGCCTCTCCTTTTGTTTTAATTCAAACAAAGCTCACCTTAGCATAAAATGAACCCTGAGGCCATTGTATGAAAATGAGAAGCAGTTATTGTGTTGCTGAGGAGGAGAATTTAGCTGATTTTTAACAGTAATTTTAATTCGTTTTTATGAATTGCATGACCCCAGATTTGAAAGTGGAAAGGTTTTTAAAATAATATGTTGAAAGACTTACAGAAATTCAGATTGGGTCTTACCCCAGGTTTAGTGTACCGAGGATAGAATGGACAGGAATGAAGTCAACACAGGACCCCCAAGCCCTGCTCTCATCTGAACTAAAGACCCATTTTTTTTCTCATTTTATTGTGGGATAAAATCACATTAGCTGATACATTATGGTTATTCTAGAAATTCATAGAATTTTAAGTTCCCCTTTATTCCTTTCTTGGCAGCAGGTTTATTGCATCTTTATGAAAGTGGAATGATCACTTGTCAAGATACTTTGCCCAGTTACTTGCCAAGATACATACTGGTGCTTTGGGGATTAATTTCCAACTTTAGGGGGTTGTACATTAAGTCAAAGATTGTTTTTTTTTTTCTTTTTGGGTTCACACTCAGCACCGCTCAGGGGTTACTCCTGGCTCTAGGCTCAGAAGTCGCTCCTGGCAGGCTTGGGGACCTTATGGGATGCTGGGATTCGAACCACCATTCTTTTGCATGCAAGGCAAATGCCCTACCTCCATACTATCTCTGGTACCCCCCCTTTTAATTTTTGTGTCACACCTGGCGGCGCTTGGGGGTTGGTTACTCCTGACTCTGCGATTAGAAATCGCTCCTGGCAGGTTCGGGGGACCATATGGGATGTTCAGAATTGAACCAGGGTCCATCCAGGGTTGGCCTCTTGCAAAGCAAACACCCTACCGCTGTGCTATTGCTCCGGCCCTGGATTGTTGCTTTTTGAGCATCAGAAATGACTCCCCCACTCTTCACTCCACCCTGGTTCTGGTGATAGAATTCAGACTGAAGCTTGGCTCCCCCGGGAACAGATTTAAAGAAGAGAAAAAGAATTTCTGTCTTAATGAACAGAGAAAATAGGTGTGACTCCCTGTCCTTGCAAGTCCTCTTAAAAACAGTGAGTGCCAAGGTGGGCTGCTTCTCCCTAGGGATGGGAATGCAAGGGGAAGAGGAGTTATGTAGTAGCTTTAGCTGCAACTGGGGCACTTGTTGGCTTATAGAAGCAGATTTTCAGAGGGGCACTGAGTAGATTCTTTCCTGAAAAGGGCCAAATAAACTTTAGTTGTTTCAGAAAGACTGAAAGGGGTACATGGAGATAAGAGCACTGTTTTACCTCTGGCAGATCCAGATTGACCCTTTGAACACAATGCTGCCAGGTATGCCCTTCTCTAACACTCTCCCCCCTCAAAAAAAGGTAGAAAGGCTGGAGCCAAATAGGACGTTTTGAACTGTTGCCTGTGATAATAAGAACTTAGTATGTTATTTGTTGATAGAATTCCTTAATATCTTTCGTTACAGTTACTGGTGTGTAGAATAGCTTGGATCCTATATCAAAGATCTGCCTTGGCTCTTTGAAAATACTGAATTTTGAATGGTGAATATTCTTCGCCTATAAAAACCTTTATGGTGTAATTATGCTGGAACTGGATAGACATCATTCAAGGGGCAGTTGTATATAGCCAGGCGGTTTGGGGATATATTTTTGTGAATGTGGATACCAGTAGCCTCCTGATCCACATAGTTAGGGCACCAGATTGATCTGGGTAGTTAAAGGCTCTGGCTGGTTGCTGTGGAGTCCCTTGTCCCAGGAGTAGCAGGCCAGAGAATGGGAACTGTCAGTTTCCACCCCAGGACTATAGTTCCCTTTCACAGAGCCCCCTAGGTGGAGCTGTTGGAAGCGGTGCCATGAGGCCTTAGATACTGATGCAGGGAGGACTCCAGGTGGTAGAAGCTGTAGCTCCCAGAGCAGAAATGGGCTGGATTCCAGAAGAAATGGGCAGCTTTCCAGCAGGGATATGCCCAGGGTTCTTTTATGCGCTAGTTGATGGACTTCTTTGGCAAGGGTGTCTTTTCATGAAATCTCTCTGGAAGGGAATCGACCATGTCCTGTGGTGTCCTATGGGATCTTGACTATGTTCGAATCTCTTCTTTCTCAGCAGGAGCACGTGAAAGAGTTGGATGCTCTAGGGAAGGCTGCGGGCACAGAGTGTGAACCTGAGACATTCCAGGCAAGCCAGAGCAGTCAGGGTGCAAGCAGAGTGGCCATGTCCTTGAGCTGCAGATCTGCCAGACTGCATTCAGGGAGGACAGAGAGTTGATTTTGGGCAGAAGGCCTTGTGGTGTTAAAAGTGGAACTCTTGAGAGTAGGGATATAGCTTCAGGGCCGAATGCAAAGTTCTTCCCTGTAGAGCTCCTAAATTTGATCTCTGATATCACAGGCATAATTCCCAAGCCTATATAGCCCTGATGACCCTCTCTTCTACCCTCAAAACACTGACTCCTCAGACCTGCACTGTCAGGAGTAGCCTCCAGGATCTGAGAATACCTCCTAGGTTGCTGAGTGTGTTTCTGTGGCCCCAGATTCTTTTTTTTTTTTTTTTTTTTTTTGGCCCCAGATTCTAACCTCCTGTAGCTCACTCAGTTCCTTCTGTGTAAAGTGAAAGCTTGAGTGGAACCTCTTGAATTGACCATACTCAAAATGGCATCTTGAGTTTCCATTCTTAAACTGTGGATTGTGACCCCTGAGGGTCGCATAACTGAATCTGAAGGGTTGTAAAATGACAGCAATAATAACAAAAAAACTAGTACACATTTCTGAACACCCAGTCATCAAATCAGCCACTTACTAAGCTTGGTGCTTATTATACTTCCCTGGGAGGCAGGTGTTGGAATTGCTGAAAAAGCTCTGTCTTTGTGGACAGAATGTGTGAAAACTCAAATCTGGTGGTCTCTTCAAGATGCTGCTTGAATGGGTTAAAGCACATAGATGACAGTGCATGTTAGGTGATGAGGACAGCCATGACTATCATTAAAATGGGCCTGGCGGTAGGAGAAATGTGTGGATTTGTGTGGCGTAGGGTACTCCGCCCTTTCTAACCCAAGTCCTTTTAGTACATTCATCATGTGACGCAGTTGGCACCCAAATAAATGACTAGTCCCACTCTTCCTCTTCTGCTGCCACATTGGTTGTCAGCAACTAATGACCCTGAGTCACAGCTGACCATGAATTGTTCCAAGTTGGTCTTCCTGGCTCTGATCGAGTCTCAGAAGATTGGAATGGTGTGTGCAAATTAAAATCCTAGATATGAAGAGCTGAAATACTGTGTGTATGTGGGACGGGTGGGGTGTGTGTGGGTGGTGTGTCCCAAGTAGTGCTCAGGGGGCCCAGGGCCCCTCCTGAAGATTCTCAGCCAGCTGGGCCATAGTGGGTGGATTAAGATTTCAACAGTGTGTCTGCTGATGCTTAGGATCACATGGTTTAAAAGGGCCGAACTGCAAAGCTTATGCTTAACCCCTGTACTGTCTCCTCAGAGCTGTGGATTATTTTTTATCAGACCAGAGTCCAGATTTCCTGCTTATTTCTTGTCTCAAAACTAAGGTTTGTCCTGTAAGTGACAAGCATGAGAGAATTAGTAGACACTAAAAGATAATGCCTTCTTCACTTTTTTGGGGGTGGTGGTTGTGGGAGGTACTAGTTTTTTTTTTTTTTGGTTTTTGGGCCACACCCAGCAGTGCTCAGAGATTACTCCTGGCTCTGCACCCAGAAATCACTCCTGGCTCAGGGATTTTATGGGATGCCAGGGATTGAACCCATGTCTTTCCTGGGTCAGCTACATGCAAGGCAAACACCTTACTACTGTGCTACCACATCAACCCCTGAGATACTACTCCTAAAGGCACCTCAAGGTTTGGTTCTTTATCTTGTTGCACAGATTGAGCTTTAGCCATAGCACAGTATTCAGTGTTTCTTTCTTTTTTTTTTTTTTTTTTTTTTTTGGTTTTGGTGTCACACCCGGCAGTGCTCAGGGGTTGCTCCTGGCTCTGCTCTCAGAAATTGCCCCTGGCAGGCTTGGTGGACCACGTGGAATGCCAGGATTCAAACCGCTGTGTCCTGTGTGTTGGTCACATGCAAGGCAAATGCCTTACCGCTGTGCCATCGCTCTGGTTCCACGATATTCAGTTTTGTGTAAACTTGCTCAGCTAGACATGGATTCATTTCTTATTACAGAGTTTCCTGGTAAGGAATATGTGTCTGTACCTGGATATACTTTGAACAGGGTCTTGGTAAGAGAGATCATTATCTATTCCAATCTGCTAGGGATCCAGCCAAACTGGGCCACTGTATTGTTGAAATAGAAGAAGGCAGTAGGCAGCAGCTGGTATAAAAATCTCTCAGCCTTACTGGTTGAAGATATCTTCTAAAAAGACATGCATTGCCAGGAAAAGCTAACAAAAATTTCAAGGCAGATTTAGAGGAATTAAATTATTCCTAGGCATTTTGCCTGGTTCCCAGCCATTTAGGGGTATGTAAATTTCCATGTTCTTTAGAGTTCTGTGTCTCATTTATACAGATTACATTAGTGCTAAAAATGAGATTGGCTAGTTTTACATTTTTTGTGTGAATTTATGCAGCGAATATTTAATTTGATTTTGTATCAAAAGAAGAGGCTGTCTTCAAACATCATATAGTTTATTTTTTCTCTTATGCTCTGCTGGTTGCTTTAATCTTCTTCTCTGATGACTGAAATACAAAGTGGAATACAATCCCAAATTAATATTCTTGCTGCATGAAGATTTCTAGTGTTTGTTTTTGCTGCTTGTAACTTTCCTGAGAGTGATATTGTATTGCAGCTAAGAGCTTTTAACCATGTAACACTGAACACTTTACGCTTCTGAATGCCAGCTTAACAGTCTGTGAGTAGAATTTATTCCCTCTGATGTCTACATTGAAGAATACCTTCACTGAACCTCTAGAGGTTTCTGCTCTTTGCAAATAGTAAAATGCTATCATTGGTATAATACCCAGAAATTGTGTGTGTGGCTCTTTTTATTTTATTTTGTTTTTTGTTCAGCTAAGTCGAAAGCTTTAGGCTGCATCAGGTTGAGACATGAATGGAGCACACAGTGTATGGGAGACATTTCTCCCAGCCACCCGCTCTGATTTACCAATATGTGGTTTTAGCTGAGAGTCATTGACTCAATTTTTGGCCTACCCAACCACCTTAATTCTCTTCCTGCCTCTAAACTGGGTTCACTTGCCATAACTGTCTTATTTCCCTTTCTGTTCTTTAATGCCTTAAGTTTTTGTTATAGAGGATCTAGACCAGAATCTACTTTTTTTTACAGAGTGTGATGATTCCCAGATGATCAGAGCCCTAAGATCTAGCCTGACCCCTGTCACCTCTTGAATCACAGCCCTGGTTCTCAGGCATCCACATTAGCATCTGCCATTGGGTGGTGCCCAGTTGTGCTTTCAGCCCCTCAGGCCTTCTGGTCCTGGGAGGTCATTTTTATTAATGCAAGATCAGGCACCCTTTGCTCCTTTCTCTGTCTTTTCTGACTAAGACGTAAGTAATGGTTGATGCTTTTAGCAGTGTCTCTTTTCTTTGGGGGGTGGAAGGGTGATGGGAGACACCTAGCCATATTCAGGGCTTTTTCCCACTTCTGTACTAAGGGATCACTTCTAGTGGTGCTCAGGAGTCTATATGGGGTGGCCAGGAATTGAATCCAGATGGACTATGTACCAGGTCAATACTTTCTATGCTGTACTCTCTCTCAGGTCAAGTCCTTCCCTTTCTATACCTTCTACCCTGCCCTAATTTACAGCCTCATGGCTGCTTGCCCAGATGCCTTTCAAGGCTTTCTTTACCTTTTCCATTCCTGTGCCAACCCCACCTACACATACCTTGAGGTGCATCTGTCGTCTGCCCTGGCTCACCTCCCTATAAGCCTTCTCAGAGGCTCTTTGAGTCTGGCCTAGCTGCGAGGGGATAGAATCCCTAGATCACTTTCCATTGCTGATTTAATACTCCTCCCCCTTTGACTTCAGATACATTGGACTGTCCGTTCTAGCTCTTCCCAGAATGAGACCTTGGCTTCGTGACATTGTCAGGCCGCACCCATCATTTGTCTCCAGTTTCCACAGCTTATGTGCTCTCACTGATGTTCAAACCTTGGAGAGCTTTGCCTCTCCCTCTCTTACATCACTCACCTGGCATTCCGCCTCCTTCTGTACCTTCTTATCTCTGAGACTTTGCCACATGCCAACACTCCTCCCACCCCTGCAGAGTGTTCTTAGAAGGCAGGGACTGTCCTACTCATCTTTTGTTAGTGTCTATCCTGGCACTGCAAGCAATAGCATGCTGGCCTGGATACATCAAGTGGATTAAGGACTTGCTGAATGAAAGTCAAAATCCACAACTACTCAGGTGGCAAACCAAGATGGATCATTTATAAACCATGTTTCTTCCCTCCTCTAGGTGAAGGCCATTTGTGGTGTGCCACAGTGACTCCAGCTGACAGATGGACACTGTGACAGGAGTGTCAGAAAGAATTGGGCCTCGCCTTGAATGCCAGTGGGGAATCTGCATGCTGACAGGTCGCTGAGGAGGTCGCAGGGAGGAGACAGGACTTGCTGAGAAAGCGGAGTCTGGACTTCGGCCACACCATTGATGGAGGACAGATGGACAGCCGGCTGGCCAGTCACCTCTCCTCCTAAGCCTTTGGAGAGTGGTCCTTTGTCCCCTGCTGGACACATACCCAGGATTCTAATACACTTTCTGAGCTCACTTTGCATTGAAACGTGAAGTCAGCAGCCCACTGCTGGACACATCTGCATGTGACAGGTCTGCAGCCATGAGCGCTGAGGGCTACCAGTACCGGGCGCTCTATGAGTACAAAAAGGAGCGGGAGGAAGACATTGACTTGCACTTGGGAGACATCCTGACTGTGAATAAAGGGTCCTTACTGGCTCTTGGATTCAGTGAAGGACAGGAAAGCCGGCCCGAAGATATCGGCTGGTTAAATGGCTATAATGAAACCACAGGAGAGCGAGGGGACTTCCCAGGAACTTATGTAGAATATATTGGGAGGAAAAGAATCTCACCACCAACACCAAAGCCCCGGCCACCTCGACCCCTTCCTGTTGCTCCAGGTTCTTCGAAAACTGAAGCAGACAGTGAGCAGCAAGGTCAGTATTGAGTGTTTGCTTGATGGCATGTTCTCTCGTACTCTGTCTCTCTTTTTCTGTCTTCGTCGCTCTTTTCTGTCTTTCTTTCTCTCTCTTACTCTCTCTTTCTCTGTCTCCCTCAGTTTGGGCTTGGGTTCTGGTGCTTAGGCAGAAGTTGTTTTGGTGACAAATTTATAAGTGATTAATTCTGCATGGCTAGAAGTTGTGGGATGGATTATTAATAATGATAAAAAGTAAGGAGATGGTCTCTGAAAACCTATTCAGTGAGTGTTTTTAAACTCGTACTATTATAGATATTATATATATGCTATAGATATTATAGATATACTAAAATTAAAGTCTGGTGTACCTATTGTTTTGTAATAAGTCTAATGTAAGAATATTTAGGTAGGGATGTGTGTTGGAGGACACATACTTCATGGTGTTCAAGTGCTTCTGACCTTGTGCTCAGGACTGAACCTTGGCAGTGCTTGGGGGACATAGCAGTGCTGGGGAATGAGCTGGGGTCAGCTGCATTAACTGCAAGCAAGCACTTTTACCCTTCTGCTATGTGACTGGTGAAGTGAGCAGAGAGAAACCATGGTTTTTATGCTATTACTCTTCAAGAGTGATATGTAGAGAAGTGGCAGCCTGTAGTACAGAGAGATAGGGCGCTGTTTCTCTTGGATAAAGATATTGTTATGTTAATGTTCATGGGAAGCTCATCCTCCACAGAGAAGAAGAAATCATTGGGCATTTTCCTTCACTGGAAGCCACTTTGATTCAGAACTCATGTCCCTCGGAGCAGGTCTCCACT
Source organism: Suncus etruscus (assembly GCF_024139225.1). Taxonomy (NCBI): domain Eukaryota; kingdom Metazoa; phylum Chordata; class Mammalia; order Eulipotyphla; family Soricidae; genus Suncus; species Suncus etruscus. Next base: position 126,394,732 of record NC_064849.1, read on the forward strand.
CCTGCCTTGTGTTATGTTGTTCACTTACGATTTTATTTTGATGGTGCTTCACTCAAGAGATTGGCCTTTGTTACTACCCGCCTTATCAAATGATCATTTCCTCACTTGAAAAATCTCAAACCTTTTGTGCCTTGGATAGCCTTTATTTCTCAGAGATTAAGACAAAATGTTTGGAACAGGTGGGGCCATGTGGAGTCAGGCTGTGTTGGAGAAACCCACTGCCGTGGATGGCTGGGAAGAATCTGATAGTTATGTCCCTTTGTGCTGACTTTATTCTGGCACAGTGAATGACAGATGAGAATAGAGCAGAGTGAGAGAATGAACACCACCTTTTAACATTGAGTGACTGTTGGACTGGGAATATTTGGTGAAATTCAAAGAAATTTCTAACAGTGCCATAAGGGAGGTGCTGTACTTTCCTTGACCCACCTCAAAAGGAATTTTTCATACTTTATGTGTAAATTTTTTAAAATAATAACTGTCCCCAGCACTACTGAGTGTAGCAAAATATACGTGTGTTTATATGTGTGTGCATGAGTGCTAAGAAATCAGAATTTTAAAAAAATTTATAAACAGTCTGGTGCAGACTAATTCTAAAGGGAAAATTACTTAAATTGTCCCAGAATATAAAATGTTACACATAAACATATCTGAGTTAAATCAGAGATTATTTCAGTTAGAAAAAAAGGGGCATCTGCTCAAAATTAGTCACAAAAGATTTTATAAAAAATAATTTTTAGGAGGTTGGAGAGAGTGGAGTGCTAAAGTACCATATTTTTGTAGCATTACACACACACACACACTCAGTGCAAGGGAGGAGAGCATCTAAAATTTATGTGCATCTTACGGTTATGCCTGCCTGGCTTGATCTCCAGCATCACATGTAGTGATGAGGGATCAAGCATTTCTAGGGTAATCATTTAGCATGAAGTCAGGAGTATGCCCTGAGCACTGCTGGGTGTGGTTCGTAATTTTCTGGCCGTACTTGGCAGTGCTCAAGGACTATTCTGGACTCAGTGTTCAGTGCTTATTACTCCTGGCAGTGTTACCAAATGCTCAGATTAACATGCAGTGCGGGGCATTAAACCCACGCCTTCTATAGGCAAAGCACTGAGCTATTTTTCTGACCCTCCCCAACTGAGATTTTAACCTATTTTTCAGTAAACCAAGTTTTTGAGCAGAATTCATGAAAAAGCCCCATGATAATAATGCCCACTAAAGTATTAGAGTGTTTGAATATAAATGAGAAATTATGAATAACTGAAAGGTTGAAAAGGCAGTCTGGGTAGGTCATGTGGAGTGTAGTTCTGAACATTTCGATTTTCTAGAAATGTCGTATTCTTCTAAAAATGTGATTTGTGTAAAATAAGAATTAACTTGCTCTTATTAGTTGCATGTCAGATTGATGTAGAAAGTAGCAGTGAGCACATTTTGTATTTTGGAACCTAAGGGACTCTACTTCTTTTGCTTGATCACATATTCATTAGAGAAGAGTTGGCAGTGATGGCTTGTTTGGAGGCAAGAAAGTGTCGTTCTTTCTTTGGGGCTCAATGCATGGGGCCTGCACTGTGCTGTTATTCTGGCCCAGCTGCTCTAAGGCTACCAGGGCTAAATCCAGCTTTGCTCTGGGAACCATGTGGTAGCAAGGCTTGAACTTGGGAAACCACCACCACCCCCATGAAAGGCCACGGATACTCAGGACCCCAGACTGAGTATTTTGTGTGACAAAGTGGGTGAAAGACTAGAGAAAGGGTGTTTTCTCTCTAATCTGGGTAGCACATTGTCCCTCCAGCTCTGCCCCAGACATCTACTTGGTTGACCCATCCTTGCCTCCTTGCTCAAAGTCTCTTTTCTTTTTGCAGGCTGGCTCTCTTTGTCTTGTTTCATGTGGCAACCTGCCCCTACTTTTATAAATCTAATAGAGGACTTCTTAAACATTTTCTATCTGAAACCCTGTCCCCTGAGAATTTTTTACATCACCTAGAATACATAGGAATAGAAAAATAGATGATAATCAGTCAGAAAATTATTTTAAAAGAACTTCATAAATGTTTCCATGACCCTTATCTTTAGTTACAATAAAGATACCAGACCCACAGTTTGGGAACTGGAGCTTGATCTGCCATCCACTTCACTCACACACTGGTGGTTGTTTGTTTCTGCAATTGAGTATAGAGGGCAGAGGCCTTTGTTGCCCTCCATGATGCAATAAGCTAAAATAGTGGTCCAGGACTCGCTGTTGAAGCTCATCCTCTTGCTATTTCATGCTTCCTGTGATTATTTTTTTTTAAATTTTCAGTGGGTTTGGTGGGTTTTGTGCTGCAGGCACATGGGGCTTTTCAAAATCCTAACTTGTTCATCTGCATTCATCATATCGAAGGACACCTGCAGTCATGGCTTAGACCATTGCTAGGATATCTCCAAAATTCCTTTCTTCCACCCCAGTGCTTAGGGTGGACAAATCTGTTGGTGGGAAAGTGCATTACATTTACATTTTGTCAGACATGTAGGCGAAGTGAGTGGGACATGTTAAGGTTAGCTAGTGGCATCCAAGTTTTTATGCCTTGCCCACTCTCCCCCTTACCTCTTGTGTAGAGCTCAAATTTCCCCGTGAATGTGAATTTTATATTTTAATTTCTAACACTTAGTAATACTCCATTTTACCCTTTGTTGGTGGGGTAGGCACAGAGGGGAGCAACGCTTTAATGTTTTGTACAAGTGAAATATGTGATGACCGCACAAAATGGGTGCTAGTTGTACGCTCTTTTAGAAGCTTGACTGGGGGATAGTTAACAGCAGGGCAGTTGCCTTGCACACAGGCGATGCAGGTTTGATCCCTGGCACCCCATATGATCCTGTGAGCTGAGCCAGCAGTAATTTCTGAGTAAAAAGTCAAGAATAAGCCCTGAGCACCCTCTGTGTGTGGTCCCAAAACCAAAAATAAAAATAAATTAGAAGCCTACTGCTGGAAGGCAGTGATCTTGCTCAATCTGCACAAGGCCATTCAAGTGCTGGCCTGTTTCTGTACATACATCCCCGTTTGACTATTGTTACATATTTCCTCTTGGGTGCAAGAAAACAAAGTTGATTAGACGTAAGGATTTTGGGGTAGGGAAATGAAAATGTATTTTTTCCTTCTTAAGTAAGCTGTCCAGGGGCCCAGACATTGTTTTGAGGTCCTTTAAAGTCCTGCCAATGCAGAATATTTCAATGAGTAAGACTGTTGGCATACTAGTTTGTAACTTGAGCTTATCTCTGAATCTGAATTCATAACCCACCTCTGTCTCCCCTCCACACACACCTCCTTATAGTTTTTATAATGGAAACCAGTTTTTCAAGAGAGCACCTAAGGCTTGCATTTGGTGGCTTTTGTTTTATTTTTATTTTGGGGTTGAGGGACTGAGCATACTCACATGGGTGTTTGGGGCTTAATCCTGGTTCTATGCTCAGGGGTGCTCAGTGGACCATCTGTGGTACAGGAACCAAACCAGGGTCATAGGTAAAGAGGCAGCAGTCAAGACAATCACTCCTGCACTGCCTCTCCAGCCCATTGTTTTTTATTTTGAATGTTAATCAGGATTTTTCTAAACAGAATAAGAAAAGGCCTGCAGTCTGTTTGCATTCATGATAGTTCTATTCATGCTATTTTTACATCTCTTACACTCAGCATTTGAGTGTCCCTCCAAAGCTCTCACATCCCATCTAGAAAACAAGGTTGTAATAAATCATGTCAATGGACTAAACACACCTTTACTGAGTCATAAGGGATCACTGGTAACCACAGGTGTGTACTTCTGAAAGTTACTTGCTTTGAGCTACAAATTCTTGCCTTTGTTGAATTTTATTTCAGAATGTGTCTTGTCTGAAGAACTTTCTTCACCTTTCTCCCACTTAAGTGGGATTTTGCCGTGGAAGTTGGAGGCTCATCTTAGAGCCCTTCTGGACCTTCTGATCCCTGGGGAAAACTGTTTTAAGTATTTGTCCTCTGTACTCCGTTTAGCTTGGATAGTAGATTTGTTTTTAGATGATGACTCTATTTATTTTGTTGAAACATAGCTTTGGGTTTTTTTTTTTTTCTTTCTGGGACATAACATGGCAATACAGTGGCCAGTTTACTCCTGGCTCTACACTCAGGAATCCCTCCTCATGAGTTGTGGGTCTATATACAATACCAGGGATTAAACTCAGGCCAGTCATGTGCAAGGCAGATGCCCTATCTGTTGTATATTCTTTGGACTGAAATATATTTCTGGGAGATGTCTTTGATATATTAGAAAGAATGTGGAAGTACTTTTTCCTAATGTATTTGGCAGTATATAATAATAATAGTTTTCTCTTTCATGAGTACCAGTGCTTCTGTCTTTACTAAACTCGTAATTTCAAGGAAACCTTTTCTGTTAATTTGATATTATTATGAAGGTGGGTATTGGAACACACCTAGTGATGCTCAGAACTTCCTCCTTACTGTGAAAGCCCAGGGATCGATCACTCTGGTGGTGTTTGGGGGACCATGTGAGGTGCTATGAATTGAACTCAGGTTTGCCATGTAAGAGTCAAACACCTTACTGGCTGTACTATCTCTCCTGACTCTTTCAATTAAATTTGACTTTATTTTGTTTCTCCTAAAAATTTAAAACAGAAGGGAAAGCAGCCTTCCTTAATAATCTGTTTGTCCAAGGTTATTTAAAAGAAAATGGACCTTAAGAGAAAGAATGGCAGGACCTTTGCTGCTCTCTAACAGGAAGTCTGTCATGATCAGCTCCAATCATGTGAATAATTGATCTAAAGTGGGGTAAATAGGGAGCACCCCTGAGGACTGCCAAAGAGATGTTTCTCTCTCCACCTTCCAGTGTCCTATGGTCACAAGGAGTCCATTTCATCCCCTGCAACTGTGGTGACTTAAGTTAGAGATTACAGATAAGACTACTTGAAGAAGGGTCTGGAGAGACAGTACTTAAGGGTAAGTGCTATCCTTGCACTTTCTTGATGTGCAAGGTGATGATTGGGCTTGACCTTCAATACCCCATACATCGCTCAAAGAGAGCACAAATGACCTCTGTGCTTAAGTGATCCCTGAGCACCGAGCCAGAAAGTCCTACCACTATGATGCCCAGAAATTAAAACAAAAGACTGTATTTGAGGAAAATATTTCTGCTCATTGCCTAGCCTTGTTACTTAGGAATCATTGGCTAGCTAGCAGTGGGATACAAATTTTTTTTTATTCCAGTGAGACATACATTCAAATACTCTCACAAAAGTGTCTTGCTTGAGACATTCTATTTTATTATTGTTCTTTGATGAGTGAAGGGTTCACTGTGCATATCTGTACAGTCTAAATAAAGCCCTCACACCTGATTCAAACAAATTATGTAAGAGGGTGAGCCCATTTTGTTTATAGCAACCAAGCTAATGTTGATGTTCTAATCAATTTTATCATAAAAGTATAAATGCTAGATGCTGAGTTTTTGTTTCTCTTTTTTAGCTTTGTTGCAAAAGATTCTTTGATAACTTTGATGTCAGTCCTTTCTGGTTTCTTAGTGAATGCATCTTTGACTCAGATAGGCAAGATATGATTAATAAGCACTTCTCCAGTAAGTCTGCATTTGTCAAAGTAAACATTTGAAATTTTGAAATTCAGAAATGAATGATGCCATTTCTCTATTCAGTGGCACCAAAAAGTGGAGAACTTTGTACTTCTGGCAAATACAAATACCAAGTATATGATGCCATTTATGTACATATCCATGTTTTTTTAGTAAAAGAAAACAGATGTTAACTATACAGCTGGCAGTTGCGAGCATGCGTGTCATTGTTGCTGACAGATTTCCCTGAGGAAGGATATAAAACTGCTGGTGTGAAGGCTGAAAAGGGAAAAGTAAGTAGGTGCGATAGTTAGAAGTGAGAAGCCGTTCATTATACGGTGAATTATGTCTTAATGTTTTGAGTTCTTGATTAAGCTGATTGTATTCCATATCTAGACAGATCTGAGGATTTCAATTAAAACTAATACAAGTAGAAGAGGTCAAAGTGAACTAGATAATGGCTTTTTTTTTTTAATGTTTTAAAACTTGGGTACACTTTCCTTAAATTGTCAAGCATAACAAATTACTGTCAGAATTCTTGATAAATGTGATTCCTTCTTGCTAATTTGTGAAAAGAACTGTGATATTTTGTTTTAATATGCTAATTTCATGTACCGTGCATTGTTAAAATGTTCTGATAAATATGATTTGAAAAATTAAAAAAAAAGTAAGCATATTTTTATTATTTATTTATTTATTTATTTATTTATTTATTTATTTATTGTGGATGCAGAACTTTGTTCCACTGGCTTCTTGCTCCTATAATCTGAGAATCAATTTAGAGCTACCTTCTCTGTGCTATATCTGTTTTCAGTTGGTAACATGTATTTTTCAGTGCCATACATTTCTGTTCTCATGGTTTGATACAGATTGAAGTTCTGACTGAATTGATTGCTGGTGTATTGTCAGAAACTACTTGTAAATTGATGTCTAAATCTGATGCCCAGGATAGTAAAGATGTAGGTAGGCATCAGATAAATAAAAATTTCTGTGATATGACTTGAGTCAGAAATTCCTTTCTTTGGTTCCTTCACATTGTATGATCCTTCTAATCCCAGTATTCCTTAACTGAAAAATAAGAAGCAGATAATTTCTGCTTTGCCTAGCTAAACTTTTGATTTAACCTCTTTTTGGGGGGGGGGCTTATACCTGGCAGCGCTCAGGGGCTACTCCTGGCTCTATGCTCAGAAATCACCGTTGGCAGGCTGGGGGAACCATATGGGATGCTGGGATTCGAACCACCAACCTTCTGCATGCAAGGCAAATGCCCTGCCTCCATGCTGCCTCTCTGGCCCCTGATTTAACCTCTTGTTGACACAGTCGGACAGTGTTTCTCAGTTGCTACTCCTAAAAATTGATAGGGAATTGTACACTACTATTGATACCGGGTTTTTGTAAATCTGCCAACTTTGTGATGTTAAAATATTGACACCAGTGAGAATTTATTTTCTTTACCTTTTGGTGGGGACTTGGCACTTACTGTCATTTAAATTGGTTTGAGATGCTTTCATTCTAACAAACTGCACTTCATGAGTGAACTAAAAGATCAGTGGAATAGCAATGGAATATAGAGACACTTTGCGTCCGTGTGGCAGAGTAAAATTTGTTGACATGTGCGCAGACTTCCTGGAAATTTGTCTAGTGAGTTTTTTGATTAAAATTTCCAAGCTACTTAGAGAGTGATGGTTATGATATTTACCTATTCAGATGATAAGGGTCTGTTTATTCAGACCTCTTCAAATTTGTATGAAGTATAACTATATGTACCTAAGAGATACATGACTCATAGGCATGAGTCAAGGCTGCGCTGAAAAGCCAGCAGGGCTGTGTGTGAATATCATTTTCTAAACTTATCTTCAGGAACAAAAATGCCACAGAGCCTTCAAATTGAAACATGTTACCCTTACTACAGCAAGATAAAAGCCCCATTCATTCCAGCTAGAAAATGCAAAATTTTAAGAATTATATAGAATTGTTAATAATATCATCTATTGTGCATGGCCAGTTCTCTATGTAATTTAGAGGGTGGAGGTATTTTGGGACATACCAGTGGTTCTAAGGGGCTCTTCCTGGCTCTGTGTTCAAGACGTGACCCCCTTCCCACGGAGGTATAGGGGGACGGGTCAGCAGCATGCAAGGCATGCTCTTTGCTGCTCAAGTTTTTATAATATAAATGTTAACATTTTTAAGAAGGCTGCTTCTTTATTGGTAACTTGTGTTTTTGAGATATTTGAGTATGTGTGTCATTTTAGTACCAAAGCATTTTACATTGGTAACTTGATCAGACTTATGATTATTCAGATAGCAGAAACTTAATTTTCCTTTGTGAAGGCACTTAAAGATTAGAGCCAGATGACTGTATTGCTAACTAATGTTGTATATCTACTGATCAAGGGAATTTGGATAAGGATATATTAAAGTATATATGAAAATGACCCATGCTTCCCTTTATGTCCATGCTTCCGTTTCTGTCCCTTTTTTGTTGAGAATGCCTTTCTGAGAATGGTTTTCCCAAAATGTGCAGCCTTCTGTCTACCAAGCCTTCCTTGCTAGACCCTCTATAACATTCCTCATTTTATCCTCATGGCCGCCATTGTTACAGCCTTTTCTCTGCTTAAGAAATTAAAACTTCAATGATTCTGTAAATACTTAAAAAGGAAGAGGCCTCACAGACCCTTCCCATGTTCAGGAACCTCCTGCAGATACGAAGTTGACCTTGTTCCACAGTTTTTTGGAGGAGGGCATCGATAACTGATAACGGAAGAAACATTCTGCCCTTGCGGTGGTCTTTATGCATGTTATCTGTTAAGTTTCTTTGACTGAAGGGGCTGAACATTTGAGATGGTTTAGAGCTTAGGAATGTGGACTTGGTATGTGGGGTCCCCAGTTTCATCCCAGACACTATATAATCCCAGTGAATAAGTCTGAGCACTGCTGGACATGTACCCTTTACTCCTCTGCTCCCCAAACACCCATTTTTCTCATTGGGTGATTCATTGGAATCATCATACAACAAATAGTCTTTGTTTTACTAAATATTCTTAGTTAATTTACAAAGATACTGATAAGACCATGGAAACTTAGTAAAGCTGATTGTGGAGCTCATACTTGATCTGATACTTAAAGTTAGGCACCGTGGATTAAATTTTTTTCCGCTGTGTTACTTTTGAAGTCATATGTCTTTTATTTCAAACGTTTCTATCAGATTTTTACATTTTAGACTCATAATTATATCATCTTTTGAAATGGTAAAGTGATTTAAATAGAGCACAGACTGGTTCTTACCTGCCTAAAAACCAAAAAGTCAAGTATTTTTAGCATAAGAATGATGTGTTTTGGCAAGTGGGTAGTGGTTGCTTATAATCCCTCAGTACAAGTAATCTTGAGTTTCCATAAATGAATCTCAGGTCTTGTGCCTGAGTTCTGTCAAAGTTAGCAGGAAGTGCCATTATAAGAGTGACTACATGACGAAGTTCCTTTGCATGTCAAACTTTATTCCTCAAGAAAGTTGGCCACTGCCAAGTTTGTAACATAACCATTGTATCTTGTTACCTGAGTTTCAAGGACAGGAAGGGTAATGGAGGCAAGTGAAGACACCATTAATTTCGTTTCTATCAGTTTAAATGAATTCAAGAGATGTATCACTGAAGGAAGCACTCAAAGTAGCAGAATCTCTTAGGTGCTTTATTTTCCTGCTCCTCCTTTTGGTTGTTGAAAAATAAACATTTAATTTTTTCTTGATTTCTCCCCCCCCCCCCTCAATGATTTGGAGACTTTTAAGAATATTTAAGAACATTTAAGAATAAGACTTTTGGGGCCAGAGCATTGGCTCAGGGAGTAAGCGTCTGCCTTGCATGTGTTAGCCTAGGATGGACCATGGTTTGATCCTTCAGCATCCCATATGGTTCCCCAAACCAGGAATGATTTCTGAGAGCATAGCCAGGAATAACCCCTGAGCATCACCAGGGTGCCCCCCCCCCCCCGCCCCAGAAAAAGAATAAGACTTCTTTATGACTCTGGATTTTCTTTCTTGGCATCACCTATGAGCACCCCCCCCCCAAAAAAAAAAGAATAAGGTTTCTATATGACTGGATTTTCTTTCTTGGCATCACCTACTCCCAGAACACAAAAATAGTAATCCAAAAGGACATTTGCACACCTTTTTCATCACTGCATTATTTCCAGTAACTGACATCTGGAAATAACCCAAGTGCACAACAGCAGATAGATGAATGCTTAAAGAAGTTGAAGTGTATATTTATAATAGATTACCCACTCAGCTATGAGAAAAGATAAAATCTTGCTAGTTTGCTTCAACTTGTATGGAATTGGAGGAAGTCATGCTAAGAGAAGTGAGTCAAAAAGAAAGACAAAGGCCAGATGATCTCATGTTGTTAGGAATATAAAGAGACAAAGTAAGGGTTAAACAGTCTCTAATGGAAGTAATACTGAATAGTCAATAGAACTAAACAGGGGGCCAGTTCACTGTTCCTCAGACCATTGGAGGGTCTGACTATAGTAAAAACAAAACTTATAACGAATTCTTATGCACACTGCATATATCTTACTTTGCAATGAAGAAACAAAACAGATACAAATACAATATGTGGCCCGCGGGCCGTAGTTTGAGGACCACTGTCCTAGAGTGTTGAGGGGAGATAGGAGAGAGAGGAATCCTTGGGGTAATGATAGAGGGATCCTAAGAATGGTGGTGGGCATTTTGTGGTAGCACTGCATGTATAAAACAATATAGGTACTGTTGTGAACATATGTATACACATATACAAATGTGCATAAATACATATAAGGATACCCCCCACCCTATTTTTAAGTCACTGGTGGAAGGTCTTGAGCATTTTGGTAGTGGGAAAGATGCAGTGACTATACATCAAAAACCATAAGCAATAACAAGATTGGAATCATGCTACCTCAGCTCCAATAAGAACAAATTTAAAATAAATTTTCATGATTTTTAAAGAGCCAGTGTTTGGTAATCCTGGCATAACCTCATTTAGGGGGCAAAAGGATCCCAAGCTGTGCTCAGGGATCCTGGGTCAGTTCTAGTGATCCCAGTTTGGTACTGTTAGGGGTTACTGCTCCAGGGAATATTGCAAGATGAATGGGAGTTGGAGCCCCCAGCATGAATCTGAGCCGTTAGTTTCATCTCCCTGTCCTGTTTACATAGACTTTTTTTTTTTCATAGACTTTTAAGACTTCTCACTTGAGTTCTTAGGAAGGTAGAGAAGAGCTTTCACTCTAAATGATAATAAAACTGGGACTAGCAAGAGCAGCACGCATTGTAAATTCAGCTACACTGGGTTTAAGATAAAATAAGAATAGGTTGGACCACCCAAAATAATGCAGGCAGAATCTTGTCCTTTTTAGTTCTTTGCCAATAGTTAACAGAGTCCTGGCAGTTGCCTCAAAAATGGCCTCCCTTTCCTGTTTCTTCCCTCCCAGATGGTGGAAGTATTAAAACTAATATCAAAGCGGTGTCCCTGTTAGCACAGACATTAGTCCAGGCTGCCTTTTAAAGCCAGCAGGATCATCCCTCAAGCTTGTACTGTTAACATCCTGAGAATCATACTTTGCAAAAGTCAATTGGGTGGATCGGGAGATGACTGAAGTGGTAAAGCACATGCCTAGCATGCCCTGAGGTGTAGCTCTGACATTGATCCCCCTGTTCTTCACCATGTTGACCCTGGAGGCTCCCAACACTGTATTACCTAAGCATCACTGAGAGTGGCTTTGGGCTCCCTAGCTCCCCTGAGTGTGATTCCTGCTTAAACAAAAGTAGTGAGGTGTAGAGGTTGAAAGGTTTGGATTTACTCAGGGCTCAAGTATTGTCTGTCATTAGCTTGTGCTTCAGAAAAGACAGACAATTTCTTCTCTTGGAAGAATTATGATGGAAATCTACATTAGAATTGCCCTGGGAACTTGTCTCACTTGCGAACCAGCATTGTCTTAAACGAGCACTCCCATGACTCTGGGCTTAGAGCAAATACTGGGTCTGATGTTGAACAGTGATCATGAAACAGGGAATGGAGTGAAACAAATGGGAAACAAAGGAGCCATACATATTGAAGGTTTAGAGGAGCTTCAGACCTGACCATGGTTTCTTACTACTTTAAGATGACTATGTTCATTTCTGGCATCCCATATCCCTTGAGCACAGCTGGGTCTAACCCAACACCCAACTTCCTCCTAAAAAAAAAAAAAAACCAAAACTACCCTGCTGTAATGGAAGAGGCAGAATACACATCATAGTGAGATAAAAACCCAACAGAATGGAGCAATATTATAATGTGAATGATTATAATAAAGTAGTCAGCGGTGTTCATTGAAATCCATGTGACAGGCAGTAAAGAGTAGAACTCACTGAACTGAAAATAAGTGTCGTGAAGGTAGAAACTGGCTAAAGATCTTCCAGAATTGAGGCAGATAAAAACAGAGGTGATTATAGATACATGTCAGAAAATCTTAACAGGATATTTACGTTGATATACAGGAAATCATATCCAGTGAAAAAGACCAGTATGATCAAATGCTCAAATAGATTTGTTGCATGTGTGTAGGTTGGAAGTGTTCTCCATATTCATATGACATCAGTCAGAGGTCACTTCTAGATATGTTCTAGGTATGATTTTTAATGGAATGTTCAACATTTCCACCAAATATTTATAGGAAAGTTAAACCATTTAGTTGGAATATCTGGATAACTCACACAAAACAAAATTTAGACTTTTCCAGCGTAAGTGTACTTGCTCAGAAATAAAGAATTCAGGGACCAGAACAATAGCATTTTGGGTAGAGCGTTTGCCTTATACCTGACCCAGGTTCTATCCCCAGCATCCCATGAGCACTTCCAGGTGTGGCCACCCGCACACCCCTCAAAAAGAAAAGAAAAGTAGAATTCTCTCACTAGATTTTTTTTGAGGAGAAAAGGTTTGTGACTCAAGAACTTGCAGTGTTTCTTCCTTTTAATTCCTGTGAAGAGACCAGTGAGAGTGTGTCTGATAAGAGTGTGTATGATAACAAAAGACTCAGGAAGATCTACTGACTTGTGTCATTTTTTTTTTTAAACATTTTGTTTTGGAGCCACATTCAGCAGTGTTTGGGGGATACTTCGTGGCTCTCTTGAAATGGGGGCATGTTACCCTTGGCAGTGCTGGGAATGGAACCATGTGGTGCTGGGAATCTGATCTGTTCTAGCCACATGCAGGCAATTGACTTAACCCCCTGTCCTACTTCTTGGCCTTTCTCTTTTAAATTATTTTTTGGAGGTGAGGCATAACTCAGCTATGCTCAGGAGTTTACTCTTGGTTCTACACTCAGGAATTTCTCCTGATGGTGCTTAGAGGACCAGTCATATGAGATGCTGGCGATTAAGTCCTGATCAGCTGTGTGCAAGGACAGTGTCCTACATAGTGTACCGTCATGCTGGTCCCCCTTTTGTTCACAAGTTTCCTAATTATGAAGGAATATGTTAAAGCCTAGTTCAGGTAGCTTAAAGAATAATTTATTAGAAAACTAAGGTACATGTTAGACAAGGTGTTAAAATACCAATGATGTTGGGGAAAACTTGCTCACATTGAAGAAATGTATGTGTAAACAGGAAATGGACCCCTATCCCCAGTCCCCAATCACATAGATTGTAGCAGATGTTTGTTTACTTTTACTGCCAGCAAACAAACCAGAAAACAACAGGCTGCAAGGAAACAATTCATTTATAGGGGTATTTTCTTTTCTCAGCATGCTGGAACGAGCTAATCCTTTTAGTTATTACTTCTCAGGTATATGTGTATACTACTGACATATTTATGTGTAACAATATTTAAATATATTGTTCCGTATATTCTCAAGCATCTGAGGGTAGGGTAGAATGGCAGTATAAAAAAGTCTTTGTAGGGTTGATTTTGTAAATAAATGCATCTTAGTCATAGAATTTGCTCTTTCACTAAAATCAGCCAGAGAAGCTTTTAAGTTTTTTTTTTTTTTTAAGTTGTTGCTTTACCAGCCATCCTTGTTTGTAGTGACATGTACAGTTATATTATAACTGTCATTTGTGGTCTGATCTTCCCCTGAAGGGAAACTTGAGAAACCTACTGGCTTTACCATTGAGAGGAAGTTTAAACATATTGGAGTATAAGATCCACAGTTGTTTAGGTTGAAACTCTGTTTCTTGTCAGGCCACATCGCTCTAGTGTTTCAGTGACTCAAATCTGCTAACTTTGTCCCACTTTTAGGACCAGTTTCATAAGAGACCAGAATGTTTACTTTGGTTTTCTTGGCCCGTTTCCGGAGTCCATGCGGCAGGCTCAGAGACCTCTCCCTATCTCGTGGCAGTGTGGTCAGATAAGTGAGTTGTTGGCAGTTAACTCTTGTTACTCCCTCTTGGTAAAGTCCAGTCTACTTGTGACACCCCCCTGTAAAATATTGGAGTCAGGAATATTCTTTCACACAAAGAATGAAAATAATTTTCTTTTGGAAGTACAGGAGAATTAAAAGAGAAGGAACTGCTTCAAGGTCTTTTCTAAAAGGGTCTTTTCCAAAATATATGCACTGTTTTTCTCTCCTCTCAAAGAACACCCTCCAGCTAATGCATTTTAAAAAATACATTGGTAATATAAAGGCCAGGAGATAGTATATTGATTAGGGCACATGCCTATTGTGCGACTGGCGTGGTTTGTTTTCCAGCACCTCATGCTCCCCAGAACATCAGCTGGGCACAGTGTTAGAGGCCCACATAGACCTTAGCACCATAAATCTTGAGCAGCATTGCATTGTTCTTTCATTGAACCACGGTTCAGTTGGCCAAGAATTGCCTCTGTCGCTCCTTCTTTGCAAATAAAATTGTATTATATATATAATCTTAATTTTATATATATATTATTATATATATCCCAGACTCTTGGCTGAATATTCATTTGATAAGGAAACCCTTCTTGACATTGTCAGATTTTATATTTAGTTTGCATTTTGAAATGTTTAAAATTTTATATCTTAACAAGTATATTTGTAATCTTCAGTTTATGCTCGCTTACATTTAACGAATGATTTCCTAAGAGGTGAGGCTAGAGTAAAGTTTGGTAGATTTTTTTTTTACAAATTAGCAATTTCCAGAAGCCCTTTATTTGTGAAAGTTAAAGAAAATATTGTTGCTTGCCTTATCCCAGGAATTCATCTCACAGAATTTGGTTATTAATATTTTGGGCAAAGGCAGTTTAGGTTCTGATCACTTAAAATTTTTGTATTTTTTGTATTTTTGGGTCTCCTAAGTGTAGCTCAAAATTACAGGGGGCCTCGCTGATAAGGCCAGCAGTTGAATACAAGACCTGAGGATGAGTACTTCTTGGGCCTGTGATGCTAGGGATACCTGGATTACCATAGCTACCCTAAAGGCACCTCCTTATGGACTGTATGATGCTGGGGATAAAAATAGGGTTGATTGTATGCTAGGCAGGTCCCTCTTCCCTCACACCCTATATACTATTTGTCTCCAAATTATAGACTCATTTTTTTTTTTTTGCCACACCTGTTGGTGCTCAGGGTTTACTGCTAGCTCTGCACTATAGGATGGTCATTTATTTATTTATTTATTTATTTTTGTTTTTTGGGTCACACCCAGCAGTGCTAAGGGGTGTCTCCTGGTTCTGCACTCAGGAGTCGCTCCTGGCAGGCATGGGGATCATATGGGATGCCGGGATTCAAACTGTTTGAATCAGCTGCTTGCAAGGCAAATGCCCTACTGCTGTGCTATCTCTTCGGCCCCCAAGGGATGGTCATTTCTGGCAGACTGGGGCCTTATGGGATGCTGAGGATCAAATTCCAGGTTGGCCATGTGCAAATCAAGTGCCTTAACTGTTTTACTATCATTCTAAACATGTAAAGTTAAAAAAAGATTATTTTATTAAAGCTGGGTTGTTCAGTAGACATGCAAGGCCTAGGATCACACTCCATCTTGAACTCTAGGCATGTGCTCTAATTGAGCAATCACTTTGGCGCCTGATACTGTTAACTTCTTAAAGCTTTTTTTTTAATAATAGAATATGAAATAGCTTAAGTGCAAGTAATGACTGCATTTCTTTCAGGCAGAAATACTGTACTTTCAGAATATTGTAAGTGTTTGAAGCTAGCAAGGAGAGTGTTTCATTGAATTCATTGTGTAGTCAGGTACAAGTTTGATTTCAAATGAAAAAAGCTCTGAGAACAGTGGAAAATAGAGCATGGATCAGGCATCTGGAATTTCCCCGGTGGCTTCAGATTGTGATGTGTTTTTGTTTTTGTGTTTTTCTTTGACCACACCTGCCATTTGGGGGTCCATATATGGTGCTGGAGATCATTTATAGGTAGACATTGTGTAAGACAGCACCTTACCTGCTGTACTATTACTCTGTCCCTCATATTGGTATGAGAGTTCATATTGCAGCTATGATATATGGACTCCCCCCAGAAAAGCCTAAAGTATTGGGGTGATTCTGCATTTTTGGATAGTCTTTGACATGTTGATGATGGCACTGCAGTCTGTTAAGTCACATTCCACTATAAGCACCTGTGGTACACATGTTAATACAGTTTCCAGTGAGTCAAGATTAGTTGGGGGTAGGGTGAGGTTCCTTCAGACAGAGGTCTTCATTGGATATATCTAGGCCTGGCCTTGGCGATAGTGCCAACTGCTGTGATATTGCTTAACCTTAAGACAGATGATTCTATTGTGCCTCCTGTAGCTGAAATTGGGGAAATTTGCTGTGGTGAAATAGGAGATGTGTTGGGTAGACTTGGCTGTCCAAGGATTTCTCCATTGCATGACTTCCTTCATGAACTTGCCTCTTTGCAAATAGCCCAATGTTTCTGGATAAGCTGCAGTCATCTGCAGGGAAAAGTTGGGGTTTAGTCAAATTTGCCAGAGAAAACTGGATCTAAGCGGGAATAAAATTTGCTGACCCCTGTCTCGAGGCTAACATTTTCATTTATGCTTTACGTGACTCATTTTAAATTACAGTGCTCTACAGATATAGAAAGGAACCTTCCTCTTCCCACCCTCCCCCAGACACCACATAATGGAAAAAGCAAGAATTTTCTGCATAAGCAAGGCTTTTTTCCCCTCTCCAAACAAAAAGCCAGTCTCTGAGGGGACTTTTTTTTTCCTGCCAGAATTCCCACTGGTCTGCTGTCACAATTTTTTTTTTTTTTTTAACAAAAGGCCACGATGAAAGAGGAAGGACCATATGGAGACCTTTGTTTCTGTTATGTGGAGCTCAGTTTGTATTTCTGTCCTTGATATCAGAGTGGCTCTATTTGGACCGCTCTTATAGGGTATAGCCCCCTCTAGTTATTAAAATATAATTCTGATTAAGAAAAGATTCATTCTGCTGCCATGACTGTGACGCAGAAAACTTTGAAGGGGTGAAGGGGGGGGGGTCTCCTAATGTTCTGTTTCCTATTTAAAAAAAAAGTGTCCTTTCTTAGGAACTTTGGCTAGATGAGATTTTCCTCAGAGTTTATCCCTAGGAAGAACCATTGGAGGTCATCACGTAGAACTTGTTTGAAGAGAAACTGGTGAAATAAGAGGAGGTGGGGTTAGGAAGCCAAAACATCTCTTTAGTCACAGCTGTTGCTGAATAAGCCATTTTGTGCCAGAGCCAGCCTGGGCGACCAAAGATGTGGGCAGAAAGGCAGCGGTGGCAGTTTCCAGAAAAGGAGACTATAGGGCCCTAGTGGAATACTTTCTGTGTTGTTGCTACAGACACAGACACACATGCCCTCCCGAATATTCACAAGAGAAAATACATGTAAATCAATTGTGGTCAACATCTCCCATTTCCACTTGCCTTTTTATTGTAGGGGAAGCAGGGTTCCAGGGATTGTTCTCGGGGATCACTCTTGGTGGGGCTTGGGGACCACATGGGGTGCTGGGGATCAAGCCCAGGTGGAGCATTTGCAAGGCATGCTGTACTATTTCTCGGGCCTCACAACCTGCATTTTTCTTGATGGTGCAGTTGAAGTTGGCTGATCCAAAAATGTAGCTCCTTTGAAGATTAAATCCCAGCACAGGCCTTTGAGAAGAAGCAAGTGCTCAGCTAATTTTTTGGGTTCAGGGGCAGATACAAGTTGAACAATCATATGGAACAGAGTGACTGGAGATTGTTTTATGTAGTAATTAAACAGTTCCTTAGGCTTCACGGACAATTGGGTAACTCCAGTTTCCTCTTTTTTCTCTTATTTACTTCCTGCTCCTCCAGAATCTAACATTAGGCATTCTGATCTCTCACAATGAGAAGATTAAGCAGCTGTAGTTTAAATTAAAGCATTAATTGGGAGTGTTTTGTGGCTGAATTAATTATAACTGTAGTAAGATTACATTCTTGTGGATTAGACAGAGGCATACAAACTGCAATATGGCCTACTCTGGGCAAGCTAGCATTGTGTTAGCTGCTGATCCTCAGTGATCTTTTATTCAGACATGAAACTTTATAAATTGAAGTAATAGGATTTGACTTTCCTTTCTAGTTAGAAAAGGGAAAAGCAGAAGAATCTGAGCCTGAAGCACATTTATGAGAATGTATTTGCATGGGTACAGGACTATGGGATAGGAATTCTGTTACATTCACACAAACTTAGCATGCATTGAAATTTGCTTGCCTAAATGCCATCAAGAATTATTTTTGGTTTTAATTTTTTATTAGGACATTAAGCTCATTCAGTGTTCCTACTAACTGTTATTTTATATTGAACAATAAGTTAAATTTCTGTGGAATGGAGGCAAATTTTTGTGTGTGGCCGTACTCATAATTGAAGTTCATACTGAACATTATAATGCTACTCTTTGTTGAAGACTTGATGGGTCAGATTCACTGTTATTTTTCTGGGGGAGGGGGGGATCATACCCAGCAGCGCTCAGGAGTTACTCCTGGCTCTATGCTCAGAAATCGCTCCTTGCAGGCTCAGGGGACCATATGGGATGCCAGGATTCAAACCACCGACCTTCTGCATGCAAGGCAAACACCTTACCTTCATGCTGTCTCTCTGGCCCCATCAGATTCTTTTTGTTATTCTTAAGTTTTTCCTTCATTGACTAATACATGCCAATATGTTTTAGAAAAATGCACATTTTCAAACTGTTCAGATCTAATGTATAAGTGGGACTAGAGGTAAGACATAATAGCTTTAACTGAACATCATATAAAAATTCTGTGTCATATTACATAGTATGCATGTCCCATAGGTTTATAGACAGTTCTAAGAAATCCAAAGTGGGGTAAAATTTTTTTTATCAACTTGTTTGTATTCCTGTGGCACAAGGACTTATTTTTTTTTTTTTTTGCCCCAACCTGGAATTATTTTTCTTATTGAAGGACAAAACAAGGGTTGAAATGACAGCTAATTGCCAGATTGAATCAGACATAGATGTGACTCTGCTTTGGGTAGAGTTTCTGCCATGAGCTGCCCTCGGTGAATGGAAGAAGTACATTTCAGCATGTGAGGAGAACATATAACTCTTTTGTTTTCTAGTCAAAAGAGCCACCTGGTTAGAGAGAAATAATTACCCCCATACAGTGGCAAATCCTTAGGATAGTACATAATTGCAGTGTAAATGAATTATTTTGAAGTGGTTGAATCTTTTAGAAGCTTAGAAATCCTAATAATCAAGCTTTTTTTTTCTTTTAAAAAATCTGATTTCTTTTGGTGGTGGTAATGGGGAGGAGGAGAGGGTAGGCCACACCTGTAGATGAACAGGGCTTTCTTCTGGCTCTGGGATTATTTCTGGTAAGCTCCAGGGACCACATGGAATGCCATGGGTTGAACCTGGGTCAACCACATGCAAGGCAAACTCCCTTCCTACTGTACTATCACTCCAGCCCCTGAACTGGTTTAGTTTTGACTAAAGTTTGGGTCCTTGTGGGCAGGTTTTAGGGGAATGAGTTTAAAGAGCATATTGTAAGTGCTCGTAAGCAATCATTGCACTTTTTGTTTAATGTACCTTTTTATTTGTTCTTGTTTATGTGGAACATTGAAGAAAAGGCTGGACATCTCTGGGCTTTGAACAATGGCCCTCCAACTGTCAATCCTAATGTCTGTGACTTTTTTTTTTTGGTCCCCTAATTCACAATACAGACCAGGCAAAGGGCCTATGTTGAGGTGTATATGGGGTGCATTTACTGTACCTCCTCTTTCTATACAGTCAGTGTAAAGAACACAGCCTGTGGTAAGAATTGGGAGGCCTTATATTTTCTTTTCTTTTTTGATTTTTTAAATACATATATACATAATCCTTCACCAGTGCAACATTCCCATGACCAATATATCCCAAGTGTCCTTCCTCCCCATCCCACACCGGCCTGTACTGTAGACAGGTTTTCTACTTCCCTTATTGAGTCACATTTTGTTATGATAGTTCTCAAGTGTAATTATTTCTGTGACTGCACTAAACGATCCCTGTGGTGAGCTTCATGTTGGGAGCTGGACCCTCCAGTCCTCCTCTATTTTGTCTCTGAGAATCTGTGACTAATCTACAATGTGACCCAATGATGGTGACATAGTTAACATTGGTTTTCTGATCTGTAAAATAGAATTAGGAACCCTTCACCATGCTAAAGATTTCAGAGCTCAGAAATCAAAATATTACAAATTAAATATTTGGTGAAAATAATACTTATTGATACCATTCAAAAAGTAAACACTACACACCTGTGCTTTAAACACTACACACTTGGGCATGTGCATGAGAGCACGCATACACGTTAGACATTGTTTCTTAGATGTAAATGATGTGTTTAGACCTAAAGGAAATGAAAGGAATTGAAATTGTTTAGCTACAGGAAGTAAGACCCAGGGCCGATTCAAACAGTTGAAAATTACATAAAGCACTGTTTTATGGGCAGGACTAATGAACTCATTTTAGCGTCTTTGAGGCTATCAAAGAAGAAATTAGGTTAAACTTATAGCAGAAATAAGTCAGGCTGCAGCTGGCCACATTCTTTCTGAGACACATTCTCTTCAGTGGGAATCAAAGGACCAGTGAATTTACTAAACAGTCCTGTATGTGTTGCTACAAACACAAAGAGCATTGGAATTGTGCTTTGTTCTTTGTACGGAGGAGTTTGCATTTGCATGTATAAGTCCCATCTCCTAGAAGATTATACTCCCTTCGACTCCTGTCTTCTTTTGTGCTGTATGTCTTCATAAGCGGAATCATTTGCTGGAGAACCAGCCCAGAGTCTGGAAGGTACCATATGGCTCTCTTCTGTAGTCACTCTGCTTCTTTGCAGGTGGTAACACTGACAAAAACCATGCTGGGTGGCAGAAAAAGTCTTAATTTTGCTTTGTCTCTGTGGTGTGTGCTTCTTTTCTAGGAGACTTCTGGGTCCTTCTTTTTCCCCCTACAAAGCCAAAATTACAGTTGCTTAATAAATTACCATGCTTTTGCTCTTTTGATTACTAATCATTTATCAAAGAGCTCTTTTCATAAAAGGAAAAAAAAATTCTGAGACCTGACAAGAGGAAAGATAAAATAGTTTTTTCTAAATGGAATCTTTTATCTCATTTTAGCAATGAAGATTGCCACCTATTGGCTTAAAAAACAAAAACAAAACTAAAGCTAAATGATGTTGGCCAGTTTTCAGATAGTATGATTGAAATAGAATTATCATAATCCTTACCATCATCATTATTGTTACTATTACTATCTTAGATTTAGAACCATTTTATTTTTTTTGGCAGTGCTCAGGCTTACTCCTGACTCTTTTCTCAGGGATCACTCTTAGTAGTGTACAGGGAACCACATATAGTGCTGGGGATCAAACCATGATTGGCCATGTACAAGCAAGTGCCTTCTTAACTCCTATACTGTCTCTCTGATCCCCAAACAATTATTTTGGTTATTATCTTGACTGAGGTATGTGAAATGGATGATGAGGAGCCTTAATGCTCCTTAGGAATTGAGTATAGCCCTCTTTATGGAAAGGGCAGGTGGTGGTTGTTCTGGTCCTTGAACAAGCCTATTTCTGAAACTGTCTGGATTCTCTTTAAGTGAAATATTATGTAGACGAATGCATTGGACACATGCCAGAGGCTTGGTTTTTGAATTCATTTTTCTAGCTCTGTTGTTAGATGGGGCTTTCCTTCTGTCCAGGCTCTGAAACCCAGCACTTCCTGTTCAATGAAACAGGACAGGCTCTGCAGCAGAGAGCCTTTTTGTGCCTCGGTGCTGGGATCTGTGGTTTCTAGCTCTTGAACAAACTACTGAGAACACTGCTCTGAGTTACACCATTGTTCCAGACTCTTGAGTCTCCTCCAGGTACAACTGATAAGGTTTCAAGTGGTCACAAATTGGAGAAAAAGTCTTTTAATGAGCTTTTCCCACTTTGTTTGTTTCCTTGTTGTTTTGTTTTCTCCTGCTCTCCCTTCATGGTTCTTCCTTCATGGGTTTCTGTGAAGGAGTTGAGGGAATCACACACTCTTCCTTACAGTCCTTGCATGCTTGGTTGTGGTTCTGGTTGAGGCCACACACTGTGTCTGGGCTTCTAAACAGAACTCCAGGGACTACACTTAGTTGGGATTTTGTCAGGAGTAGAACTCTTGGTTTCAAAGTCTGCCAGATAAGTGCTCTACCCAGCTATTCCAAATTCGTGTGGCCCTCTATTTTGGGCTAAATAGATAAATTGAGCTATTAAGGGCATTTATATTTCAGTATAATATACCAGAACATTTTAATTTTTATCTTCTTAAGTTTACTTTCCTCTTATGTTTCCAACATCTAAACACTTTCACATCTTGAAAAAGTAAAACTTTAATTTCAGAATCTGGTGTTGGGTCTGTATGGGGAGATACAGTAACAAGAACAAATAAAAGTCGCCTTCGTTCCCATATTGTGCCCTTTTTGCCCAAGTCTGTTCAGAATTGGAATTTTGGGGTTTTGCTCTTGTTTTGTTGTTGTTTTTAATATTAAGTATTACTCAGTCATTCACTACACATGTCAACATTATATATAGCCAGTAAAAATATTTGGCATAACTTAACTGTTTTCTCCTCCAGTTAGTCTCTATGGCAAATTAAAAAGAGGTGGCACAAGGGAAATTGGGGGCCATATGTTATTTGCTTGGATTTTTATATAGTACACCTATATATCTGTGGAAAATAACACAAACTGTTATAAAGTAACATATTGATGCATTTAAATGAGTAGAACACAATTCAAGCAACAACCAAACAGAAGTGTGGTTGAAGTGAGGCCATAATAAATCAAGGAATGTTGTCTGATGGAAATAAATCTATATTTTCTAAAGCCTGCTCCTCTGGGTGTCATCAGGAGCAAAGCCCGGTATTGCTGTCTAAATTGGAACCCTGGGATGGGAGAGAAGGGAGCTTGGTGCACATTGTCTGGCCCTTCAGGACGAGTGCTTTATGTAGGAGAGTTGAAATGCATTGTTATAATCTGTCTGTGTAATTTCCTTCTGTAAAGACCTGCCCATTTACCAGTAATGATACCTTCTTTCTCTTCTATTTTTGTCCCTTCCTTTAGGAAAAGGAATATATGCTTACTCATTATTTAAAATTCTAAGTCTTTTTCCTGTTCTAGCTGGTTTTGTTTCTCTAATTAAAAATTAGAATTCACTTTACGTGAAATTTTCATCCTTTTATCCTTTCTGCTTTTTCTGACTAGCAAACTTTTATCCTCTTTTAAATGCTTCTCTTCTAGCTGCCAAATCTGTGGAGTGGTTTCTTTGCAAGGTCTCTTTGTGGAATCTTTTTTTTTGCAAGAGCAGGTGTACTGACTTTAAAATGTTGCCCAGACAAACGATCTACCCTGGCACTGAATGCATCTGTTGCAAAATCCAGCACTTAAAACACACATGATTAAAGTTGCTTAAACTTAGCATTGAATTGGAACAGTTGGACTGGGTTGCTAAGAACTTCGTTTTTCCAGATTACATTGGTTAGTCCAGCAAACTGTTCTAGAAGCCATGTTACCCAGTAGCTTCTGTTACTTTTCTCCATTGCGATTTAACTTCTCTTCTCATAAAGCAACAGTTTAATAGGTGTTTATAGGCATTACTTACCAAGCAATTTGGGTACTCTGTAAATGAAAACTATGTGGGGAAGAAAAGTTAGCACAGATGTATTCTCAGTACTGCCAACCATCGACCATTCCACAGAGAGATTACTAGGTCAATAAATGAATATATGTTTGAATACCCTTCATAGGCCAGTTGTTCTTCCAGAAATTAGGAAATGATTTCTGGGCACCCTTATTGGCAGTCACTGAGTGCTTGCTCTGCATTATGGACAAAGCTTGGTGCATGAGACCATACCTGTATGAGGCAACTTCCTTTCCTGCAGCAAGCTTAAAACTTGACACAGGCATCTGTGGCTTTGTGCGCCGTAAGCCTGGGGAAGAATGGAGTTGGCACTAGTTCCTTGCCAGCCTTCCTACCTGCTTGGCTGGCTCGGGTGTAAGTGCCTACAGCTGCTGTGTCCCTCCTCAGATTGTTGGAATGAGAGGAACTGGCAGGGACTTTAACCAGGGCCTGGGAATCTTGCTCGAAAGGGAGGACACTGGACATCCATGAGTTGTTCTAACACCACCCATCTCCTCAGTCCCCAGCCCTACACTGAATTGAACCCCCAAATCTCTCACTGTCCTTGTTGCCACCATTATTTTGGTAAAGGATGGGACTGTTCTCAAAAAAGTTAGAGAATAAATAGTGTTGTAATTAAGCCAGCCAACTTGCAGCCATCACCAGCGTTGTACAGCTAACATAGTAACAGTTGATTCTGGTGGTATGGTGTGGGGACCTAAACCACACATACAGATTTTTTTTTGGTTATGCCATACCTGGTGGTGCTCGGGGATCAATCTTGGTGGGTGCTCCAGGGGACCATATGGAGTCCAGGGATTGAATTTGAATGGGCCACCTGTGAGACAAGCAGCCTACCTTCTATATTATTGCTCTGGCCCCCTCACCAATTAGAGTATTCCCGGGATAGAAGTGAGTATAGAGTTCTGTACAACCAGCTTTGAAACACAAAATCCATATGTAAGTGGAAGACTTCTGGACTGAAGTTCCTAGTATAGTAAGCATATTAGTGTGTCTCTAGCCTTGTGGTGCCCAGGATCTGTTTTTTTGGGGGTTGGTGCCAAGGATCTGTATCTTTGGGGTTACAGGAGTGGGGCTATCAGGCAGTGCTAGGACTCAAAGAATATAAGGCCTGGAGATGTGGTGCTGTTTAGACTCAGTACCGGGGACTATGTGGTGCCAGGGAATCACCAACGGGGTGGTTGCCCTAAACTCTACTGGTATCCCTCCACCCTCCCCAGGATTTTTAAATTGACTTTCTCATGATTCATGAGGTTAGTTACCAGTTTCCTCAACACCTGCTCTCCAGGGCAACTGCACTAAGGAAAAACAAATTCCTGCCCTGAAAGGTCTTTTTATTTCTTTATTTTTTATTGGGGTGTGTGTGTGGAGGACCAGATTTAGGGCCCGCACCCTGTCATGCACAGGACTGGCAGCTGGTGGTGCTTAAGAATTGACCAGAAGTAGTTCAAGGAATTGAATCAGGGCCGGTTGCATGCAAGGCCAGCTCCTTACTTCATGTGTTGTTTTTTTAGTCCCTAAAAGGCCTGTTTGGATCTGTGTGTATGTGTGTGTGTTCATGTTCGTGTTCGGATCAGGTGTGTTGTGTGTGTATGTGTGTGTATGAATAATGATCACATAATGACGTAATGATCGTACTCTTGTGTGTTGAAGACTTACCTTCAAAATGGATCAGCATATAGAGGACTATTCTTCTTGCTCTCTGATTAGGATCCATTTAAACTACACTTGGATTTTATTGGGGCGGGGAGATATGAAGATAGAGATTCTTTTAATGAAAGCAAGAGAGTGATTTTGTTGCTTCACATTGCCTTGGCCATTAAGGAAATTACAATTCCTGGATACTAAAATGGATTTTAAAGTCATTTATTAGGAACGTGTGGTGGAACTGCTCTGATGAGGTTGCTTTCTCGATCCTTCCCCAAGGAGTCTTGCAGTGCACAAGATACTGCCCAGCCGCTTGGCTGAGCATATGAAAGGAGCGGGCAGTGTTCCTAAGTCAGTTTTTCAAATGTGCCCTGTTACAGTTAAACAGAAAAAAAGTCACAATTTTTTGTAATGACTCTGCTTTATGAGTCCTAACGGTCTTTGAAATTTCTCCTTGTTTGACAGAACTCGGCAGGGCTGGACAAGCTGTTGGCCAACACAGGAAATGCATCTGCATTTGCTTCAGTTAGTCTCCTGTTAGGGATTGGAGTACACGGAAAGGGGGATTCCTATGGCTTTGAATTAACCAGTCGCAGAGTTATATGTTGCTTGGTTTGGGATCATGCAGTGGTGTTCAGGGCTTATTCCTGACTCAGGGATCATATAATGTATTAGGGAATTGAACCAGGTTTGGTTTCATGTAAACAAATTCTCTATCCTCTGTACTTTCTGGTACTCAGCCTCTGCTTTCTGCTGATGGACCCAGCTTTAAGAAAATGAACAGCCTTAGTGAGTCCAGCAGGGAACTGTAGTTCCTTTCTTACATGTGATATGCTTCACCATTGGACCTTTAGATTTGGCAAGGCTTCGATAGGGTTGTTCGGTCTATGGGGGAGAGCTGGTCCAGTGGACTAGGAAAGAAGTAACTAGGAGTGTCTCTTAGTACAGGGCAGGAGGTCTCATGGACTCCTGAGAGTTGAGAGTTGAGGGTTGGCAAGACCTTGGCTCAGCAGAAGAAATGGAGTTCTGGATTGAGTCATGAGTTTGGGCTCTGAGCACCCTGCCTCTGTGAAGCAGGAATGAGACAGACACCATCTCAGGGTGTTGAAAAGATTACCAAATATTGGAGTACTTTTTTCTTTTTCCTTTTGGGTCACACCCAGTGGTGCTCAGGAATTACTAATGGCTCTGCTCAAGGATCACTTCTGGTAGGGGTTAAGGGATGCCAGGGATTGAACTCGGTTATGCTGCATGCAAGGTAAGTACCTATCCATGGCTATACTATCGCTCCAGCCTTGGAGCCAATTCTTAGTTTTCTATTGAAGTGCTGAGGTGCCTCTCAGAAAGTTCATAGAGATGAAGAATCTCCTCACAACTTGCTCTGCTCCCCCTGCCCAGCTGTGGCCTGAGATTTGGCCCACACCCCTCCTGGCACACTGTACCAATCCCAGATCAGCAGAATTACAGGCCCAATTTCAGCCCATTGCAGGAGTTTGTATTTGATGATGGGCAAGTACCTACATGTGTCTTTTATTACCCCGTTGCCTTAGGAGATAGTGTTTAAGTTGGCACATAGACTTATCGAAAGCAAAGCCTGTCGCTTGTGAGATTACAGATTTCACTAAAGAAAAAAAAAAAGAATCAAATGCCAGGGGAGAGGGAGGGGAGCATGTAGCATTTTCAAGTATGGTGAAGCCATCAAGTTAACAAGAAAAAATTGAATAAAATGTGGTTTTCAATTTGTTGTACTGGGGCTCAGGATGATAATGTTTCAGTGGTAAACTGCAGGAATGTGTGCGTGCGTGTGTACTGAGTCTCAGAATCCTAGAAGTTATTTAGAAGTTTTAATTTGTTTCAGTCCCTAGTTTCATACCCAGAGTGCACCCCCTCTCCCCCCAAGGGATTTGCTGATGACTGGAACAAATATTTACAATCTTAGATCAGAGGTCCCCAAGCTTTCTAAATGTGGGAGGCCCTTGGCCTTTACTTCCCTAGGCAGGGCTGTGGAGGATGGTGCAGAGACCCTCTTTATCAACCCCAGCCCCCAAAATCTGGCTACTTACCTGTGTAACCCTGCGCTGCCATCCAGTGGCCATTGCATGTACAGTACAATGTAGGAGGAGCAACTCCTTGAGCCTTCTCTCTACAGCTGCTGGGTTCCCCTGATAACATCTGACATGACAGTTCATGGGAAATATTAACTACGTGTCTGGCTTAAGGAGCTCAAGGCAAATGTGAGTTCCTTAAGCCATCCATAGAGTCTTTTCTTTCCAGGAGTACTAAATGCTGGGTCTTGTCCTGTTGTTCTTCCCCTTGCACATCTCCAAGTAAGTCAGAGTACACATATATTTTCCATTAATGGTTTGATAACCTCGATTAAAGAATGAATGACCGATGTTATTTATGCTGATCTCGTTTAAATGGAGAGGGGCCTTCACATACAGCTTTGGGTTCCTGCTTTTGAACTGAGACTTCCCGGTTTTCCAGTCTATTTCTTGACACTTATTCTACATTTCAGACAAGGATTTACTGGTCCCCCAGGAGTCAAGCTGGACTTGGGGAAGGCACCAACTAGCAAATGGAATTTCTCTGTCTGAAAGCTTCCAGCCCTCTTAAGCTGGACCTGGAGAACTAGAAAACAAATATTCTTGGGAAGAATCTAGGTTTTGTTAGGACTTGGCTGGCAATTTTTAGGAAAGGAAAGCACATTTCCTATGGCCTCAGGAGCACATTCAATGTGAAATATGACTGTTTTTAGAAGAGCTAAACTTAAATTTATCGCTGGGTCATTTATTTGACTTGAAAATAAATGGATGATTTTATTTTAAAAAGCGTTCAGCATTCTATTTTAATGTGGTTTCGTGTGTTAGGCAAGATCCTCCCGTATCAGCGATTAACTGAAAACAGCTGGGCCCACTGAGGTGTTTGCAAATATCTACCATGAACAGAGGGATTGGCGAAATACGGTCTCAGTTAGTTCCAGCTGCACACATTGCCTTATTAGAGGCTTTTATGGTAAATGAGATGCATGCCTCCTACATACTTTAGGGTTACTCATAGTCTCTCAGCACTTGATTTAAGCAGGTGGAAAAGTTTATTGAGTCAAAAGAATGACTGAAAACAAATGAACTATAAACCCGCTCTGTCCATTCCAGGAAAGAGCTATTAAATGTCTTCTTTTTTGTTTTTTCCCATGGATCCCATTCTTTGTGTGTGTGCTTTCTTTTTTTTTTTTAACTATCCCCAAATCTCCAGAACGTTAGAAATGATTGCCATTTGGTTATAAATGTGGTGAGTAAACACAGGCTTCACACAAGTGGTATATTAATCAGCAGCCTGCTCCATGTGGGAGCACATTTCCAATGCTGCTTTGGTGATCTTCTTTCTGGGGTCCTATCAATTCAACAAGACAGCTCAGCTCAGAGATTGGGGTTCCTGGACCTAATTCAGGATCTTGGCTTATAAATGTAAAAGGTTTCAGAGGTTTCTGTCTTCTATGTTCCATTCTCTTCTCTTTAGCTTTGTCTCCTCTTCAATCAGATCAAATATTACAATTTACTGAGAAGCTCAAGTGGGATATAAACTGGGATTAGGACCATGGGGATTATCCAATTTGCGGGGGGTGGTTGTGGGGGGTATATCCCAAAGAGGGATGACTTTGTATTTGGGAGTTATTAAGACTTTTCAGAAAACAGAAGTCATCAGAAGCATTTTTTTCTTAGCTCTTTTCCCAAACACTGACTTAGTAAAGGATTCGAGTAAATGATCTAGTGTCAGGAACTTGGTGGCGTTGTTCCTATCACATTGGCCTAAATTTCTTGAAGTCATCCTTACCTTGGTGTTGCTGAAGTTCAGTGCTGAGTGTTTGAGTTTGTTGGGGCCATCTGGAGTTTTAATTCTTGAACAATTTTAAATTTAAGGACAAAATTTTTTGAAAACCGGGGCCCTTTGAAGTCTTAAGCTCCACTTTTTTACCCCCATAATCATAGTTCTTTTAGGCTCTTAAACTTCATATAAGACAGGGAAGTGGATTAACTAAGCTTTTATTTATTTATTTAGTTTTCCTCAGTGAGGTAAAATGAGGCAGTATCCTAAATTAAATTTGGATTTCCTGCGAGTTCCAGAATCTTACTCCTAAATTTTCCGCTGGGTAACCTCCAAGGCCTTCTTTTTCTTTGCCCTTGTCCCTAGTTTGACACGAGTCAGGCCATGATTGTGTACAAGGAATGGACATGAGGCTGCATTTCCGGGCAGAGAAATCGTTAAGGGGAAGTAAATTGGAATTGCCTGGTATGCTCATCACTGGGTTGCTCCAAGAAGCTTTTCAGAGCTTGACTTCTGAGCTTTCCAAAAGGGTAATGGCGTTGAAGCACCACAGGCATCTTCATTTTCTAAAATCACCAAGGGGAATTGTCCCAGCCGCTGATTTGTAAGAGTACTGATTTTTCTTTTCAGTCCTCTGAAAATTTCTGTTAAGATAAAGGGTTTTCCAAGCCGCAGATGTGGAAGGAATGACCCAGTATGACTGATAAAGGGGAGAGTTAGTGTTGCCCTGGAACAAATAGTGAATTCACGGCCCTTCAGTGGTCCTGGGAGGTATTCGTCCTCCACCGAACCGAAGCGAATAGCATCTTTATCTGAGCTTTTCTCTTGATTCAGCCTCATCGTCCACACCAGCAGTAGTTGAACAAGTGTCACTTGTTAGCTGCTTCTTCCTGACCCTGAGACCGAGCATTCATGTTTCAGGTCGTTGGAGGAAATGGATTTGTACTTTTCCGAAGCTAAAGGGAGTTGAGAGAAATACATCAGCTTGCTTTCATTCTAAGCTGTGTCTTCCCTTGCCTGCTGAGCTTGGCTCCTTTCAGGTTTTTTTCAGGCCTCCATCCTAACTTGTTCCCTCTGCTCAATGTTCTATTCGGGTGGAGGGCAGATATGAAACATGCAAGGATACCTCTCCCAGATTTTCATCGGTGGGTGCTCAATGCTCAATGCTCTGTCACAGAGTGGGTTGGGGAGATGTACTTCACAAGATATGTGTGCTGGCTTGTACTTATTGATCCTTTGCCAAATTTAAAAAGTGGAGATTCTTGCAGACTCTAATGTGCAGCACATTGCACACTAAAATACTGATACCATTTTTAAATGGTATCATTTGGTGATATGGACTTTGAAGGCATGGTGACCCAGTGCTTTTATGGCTGTAGTTTAATTTTTTCCCCTCTGAAGCATACCTGGTTGCAAGTAATGGGGCACAGAAGTCATAGGGATCAGTTACTGGCATCTTTAAAGCCAAGTATCTGTTCATTCAGAATAACTTTTATTTTCCTAAATGATAATTGCCCCCCCACCCAGTTTTTCTTAATGGAAACAGCTTGAATTTAAGTCTTTTCTACCTTAAGCTCACCTTCCCCCACTCACTTTTCTCTTGAACTTGTCCTTTGTTTTCCTTTTTGAGGTATAAGAGCCTTTTATAGTCTTTTAAGTGCTACAGCAATGAAAGGTGTTACTTATAGTTATTCTTCTTAATCTTGTGATCTTATGCCATGCAGTGGTGAGTGAGCAAGCACATTAGGGTATCTTTTTAGGAACATCTTTCTCAGCTTGGCAAGATTTATCTATGAAGATGGTGCCTGAGTTTCTACCATTGGAAGAATCTGGCTTGAGAGCCTTTTGAGAATTATGAGATCAGTCAGACTCATCTGATGTGACAACGCAGAAAAGTTCAAATGTTATGCCCATTTTTGTGGATGGGATTGCATTTCTCCAACCCTTTTCTATGAGATGGGATTTAGTAGGACAGAGAAACAAAGAAGTGGAGTCCTTCGAAGCATGGAGCAACTTCTTGGAACTGGAGAAAAGAATTTGGGGCCATAGTGATAGCACAGTGGTAAGGTAAGCCTTGCACAAGGCTTGCCCAAGACGGACCCAGGTTCAATCCTTGGCATCCCATATGGTATCCTGAGCCTGCCAGGAGCGATTTCTTGAGCGCAGATCTAGGAGCGCTGCTGGGTGTGATCCAAAGCCGAAAGAAAGAAGGGAGGGAGGGAGAGGGAAAGGAAAGGATTAAAGGAGAATGGGAAATGGAAGAAGGAAGAGGTAGTACTGTAGTGTAAGGTGCTTGCCTTCATTGCACCTGGTCCAACCCTAAATAGGTTCCTGTGGCCACAATTAGACACATGAGCACTGCACTGCCAGGAGTAAATCTGAAAACCTTATGGATGCAACTCAAAATGGGAGGAAGGAAAGTAAAGAAGGGGGAGGTATGGTGAGAAAGAGAAGGTAGAGGAGGAAAAGGAAAGGCCCAGATGCTCAAGAAAAGTTATTCACATTTGTTTTCAGCCCAGCCCTGTGAAAGTCGGGGCTTCCCCCTGCCCTTTGCAACTTGGCAACACGTGGAGGTCAGTGGTGCATTAGTGCGTGTCCAGAACAAAGCGCCTCCTCCCTACCAGGCCATGCTCCTGAGAGGCAGCTGTGCTCTGTGAGCGACCTTGGATCCCTCGGTGACTTAATGTTTCCAGGGATGGCACACCTGCTCCATCCACAGTCAGAGGTAAGAGCAGCACAGCCCATTTGGGCCGGCCTGACCACCATCTCTTGGTCTCCCTTCCCTTCAGCATTTGGATTACAGATGCAGCCAGAGGGTTTTATGACTTAGGAAGTGAGGAAAGTGAGAACAGATGGGCAGTAGAAGCTGCCTCTGTAGTAGGAGGGGCCATGAAATTCCCTGTCCCCACCAGTTTTATCTCCTGTCCTGCAGAGAGCCCTGGAGGAGTGAGTGACTGTTGTTATCTACCATTGTCTGCAGTAAGGAAAGATCCCCAGAAGGGTTTCACTCAGGGCAGGACTGTCAGGATGGAGCAAGGGGCAAGCTACACCTTGATGGAGAATGTTCTGCTCTTGCTCTTACTTGCATCTTGCAGAACACTCCTTTGATAAACATTTGGTAGGCAGATTTTCCAGTGCGCCCCCCCCCCCACACACACACTTTGAGGTATCCTCTGTGTATAACATTTGTTACTTGGGTTTGGACACCTGATTTTTTTGTTTTGTTTTGTCTCTTTAGAACTACAAGGCATCATTTTAATGTCCATCAATTTTTTTGTGTGCATGAACTCATTTTCTAATATGGAGTGAAGAAGGAGAGGTCTGTTCCGGGTGTTAAAATAAATCGTAGTGATACATTATTATAACTATATTCAATATTGGAAGCAGAAATCTATGACATAATTGCTTCGTTATTTTCAGATGTCAGGTTCAATTTGTCTAATGCATAGAGTGCTTGAGAGGACTTTTTAGAAGTTATAATCCAGGCCTTAGAGTTTATGCTTAAGCTATATGACAGATCTGGAAAGGCTCAACTTGGAGAAGTTCAACCAGCATTCATTTAAAAACAGCTGGAGAAATAGCTCAGTGATCAATGGTTGCCTTGCAAGCAGGAAGCTTGGTTTTAAATAGTGGCACCACCAAGAGGAACCCCTGAGCGTTCCCTGGTGTGAGCCCAAACCAAACAAACCTTCATGTGAAACTGGACAGAGAGTACAAGGCTTAAGGCGCTGGCCTTGAATGCAGCCAACCAGGAAAGTTCAGTCACTTTAAGCGTTGCCAGGAATGGATAGTGAGACCTCAGATGAAGCTGCTTTACCAATCATGGCATTACTGTAGAACCAAACTGGGGGTCCTGAGTATTCTGATTCCCCTTTTGAGTACTGATGGACACTAGGGTCCGTCCTTGCTTCCCTAGTGCTCCCACCTCTGACTGTGGACAGAGCAGGTGTGCCATCCCTGGAACCCTAGCAGGTTGCCTATGACCAATAAGAGCCAGGGCTGCAGGTGTGCTTGCTGCACCTGTACAGCCACACTCAGTGTATCTAGGTGGCTTGAAACTCTTCTTGCTCATCACATTTGCAGAATCAAAGGAAAGAGAGCTCTGATTTTCTAATTTTACTTTGGGGATGTATAAGAATTTTTTTCCTTTTAAGTTTTTATGTCAAAACTAGCACATTCTTTACAATAGGGCTGCATCAATCTTTTTTCATTTCCAAACCCTTTGAATCTGAGACATTTACTCCTGGCTCTGTGCTTAGGGATCACTCTGATAGGGCTCAGTGGACCCTATTTGGTGCTGGAGATCAAACCCAGGTCAGGTGTGTGCCTTATCTGCTCTACTCTCTCCAGTCCTAAAACAGGGTTTTTTGTTTTGTTTTGTTTTGTTCTTTAAGCCATACCCAGCATTCTTCAGGGGTTATTCCTGGCTCTGCACTCAGAAGTCACTCCTGGCAGTCTCCTGGGATCATACAGGATTCTGGGAATCCAACCTGGGTCAATTTCATGCAAGACAAATGCCCTACCCACTGTGCTATTGCTCCGGCAGATATCTCTACAACAGGTTTTTGGAAGAATTTTTTTTTTGCATCTGAGACTTGAAATTGTGGGTTCATAACTTTTAATTTAAGAAGCCAGGTTCTAGGAAAGCAGCTATAGGCACTGAGAATAATAAAGGATCACTTGTTTCTTATTTGTGTAGCTCATACAAGGGCCATCTGCCCCATGCCCCAGAATGTGTCAGGGTCTGATTGTGATGTGCCATAGATGTAAGAAGAAGAAATGAAGAATGAACACTAGTTAGTGTTGCAAATCAGCCCCTGATGAGGTTGACTGATGGAGGGATAGAGGATGAGGCCTTTCTCCTCCAGCTCGGACCATGCATCTGTCACCCTGTTCAGCCGGCAAGTTCTGAGGTGAATGTGGCGGGAAGAAAGCCAACAGGCAGTCAGGCTTCCAAAGAAAACAGCTCTTTATTCCGTGAAGAGGCCGAAGCCAAAAGGCCTAAGAATAGGCCCCAGGAAGAAAGCCCCTCACCTTCCACAGACCCTTGCTTTTATGCCCCAGAATCAGGTACCACCCAATGGTGGGATCAGATACCACCCAATGGTGGGAGCAGAATGCCAGGTCACACCCTAGGGTAGGGCACATCACCATTCAGGGTAGGGATCAGGGTAGGGATCAGGGTAGGGTCAGTAACATAATAATCCCATAAAACTGTTTACATACACAACAGTTAGTCGGTGATTTTCAAATAGGTTGCATGTTGCCGTGGCCATGTTTAGGATGTATTGAGTTAAAGATCTCATTTCATCGTTTTTTTTAATACTCATAATGTGACTTTTAGCAAGTTTTGAATCGCATCTGGGATTTTCATGTATTTGAATCTCGTCATTACTGAAGTAATACACTAAAAGCCATGTTTGCTCTGAATTTCTCATCACTGCTGCTCAGAGATCACTTTTTCTCTTCCTTTGAGTTTCTCCACAGACATTTAGTGTCTCAGCTTCAAAAAATGGTTAGCAGGTAGAAGGATGAGGGTAAAAGGTGGAGACTGCAGTGATTCTCAAGGGAAGAGGATTGATGTGCCTAGGAGTAGGAGCTTCCACTTCACATAGAATTGGAAAAGCATAGTATGGAGGGAAATAGACCACTATCAGGGTGGCTATTCCTTACTTGCATTTCATGTATGCTCTGACTGCTATAGGGGGCCACAGGAGGGCATTTGGACCCCATCTGGCAGTGATCAGTCAGGAGTCCAAGTATTGCCAGGCGTGAGACACAGGGCCTCATACAGCCTAGGAAGGGCACCACCACGTGAGCTATCACCCCAGCCCTGCACAGTGGGTATTCTTGAGGGTTTTACTTACAGTTCTGTTATTTAATCAGAAGACACTTTGTTTTTCAACCTCGTGTCTGGCTGTTGGTGATAACAATTAACAGAATAATGCACTAGGCATCACCCAGCAAAGATGTAGTCTTAAAGGATCCCATGTGCCGCTAAGAAATTCAGTGACATGTCATTAAATATCTAGGATTACTTAACCCTGTCCTGTTAAACCCTGTATCTAATCAGTATAGCTGTGTATACCCAGACATATTGCTTAACCTGAGCCTCAGTTTTGCCCTCTGTAAAATGGATACGGGTGGGGTTTCTTGATTATGAGAATATCCGGTAACACACTTCACATATCTGATGCACTTTAAATGCCTCATCGATTTTAGCCATCATTGTTAGTAATTTGGTATTGAGAACCTCAGATTTTAAAGATAATAAGCCATTAGTGCATGATTTCCATCGTGCGTGATGTGATTTGACTTTCCCTATGAAAACATTTTTACATTTTTGAGAAAGCTGTTTTCCAAATGACTGCCGAGTTTCTATAATGGATAAAGGGACAATCATCTAGGTTTTGAGGAATAAAGACGTTTCCTCTATCATGGCCTCAGAGTGAGCCCTTGAACGTTTTATTATCAGTAGAAGCATGAGTTAATTTTGTCTGGACTTTCCTATCTTTTAAAACCTCATGTGCATGGAAATCTGAAAATGCTCTAAGAAATGGCACACACAAGCCACTTACATGAGAAACTCAAACAGTAGAAGAAATTACATATGGGAGATGGGTTCAGAAGAACTTGGGCTATGACAGATGTTCTCCCAAGTACTGACTGCTTGACATGGCTCTTTTGAGTTTCTCCCACACACTAGGACACTGGTGTGTGCTGTGCTCATACAACACAGACTATGGTAGCCTGAGGAAATAATTGATTTAGTGTTCTTAAAATCCTGGTCCACTGCACTCTCCAAGCAAATGAAAGCAGAGATTAATAGATGGGAATATATTAAGCTGAGAAGCTTCTGCACCTCAAAGGAAATAGCGCCCAGGATACAAGAGCCACCCACTGAGTGGGAGAAACTATTCACCCAATACCCATCAGATCAGGGGCTAATCTCCAAAATATACAAGGCACTGACAGAAATTTACAAGAAAAAAACATCTAATCCCATCAAAAAATGGGGAGAAGAAATGGACAGACACTTTGACAAAGAAGAAATACAAATGGCCAAAAGACACATGAAAATGCTCCACATCACTAATCATCAGGGAGATGCAAATCAAAATAAGTATGAGGTACCACCTCACACCACAGAGAATGGCACACATCACAAAGAATGAGAATAAACAGTGTTGGCGGAGATGTGGAGAGAAAGGAACTCTTATCCACTGCTGGTGGGAATGCCGTCTAGTTCAACCTTTATGGAAAGCAATATGGAGATTCCTCCAAAAACTGGAAATCGAGCTCCCATACGACCCAGCTATACCACTCCTAGGAATATACCCTAGGAACACAAAAATACAATACAAAAACCCCTTCCTTACACCTATATTCATTGCAACACTATTTACCATAGCAAGACTCTGGAAACAACCCAGATGCCCTTCAACAGACGAATGGCTAAAGAAACTGTGGTACATATACACAATGGAATATTAGGCAGCTGTCAGGAGAGATGAAGTCATGAAATTTTCCTATACATGGATGTACACGGAATCTATTATGCTGAGTGAAATAAGTCAGAGAGAGAGAGAGAGAGAGAGAGAGAGAGAGAAACGCAGAATGGTCTCACTCATCTATGGGTTTTAAGAAAAATGAAAGACATTCTTGCAATAATAATTTTGAGACAAAAGAGAAAAGGAACTGTAAGTTCCACCTCACCTCAAGAAGCTCACCACAAAGAGTGATGAGTTTAGTTAGAGAAATAACTACATTTTGAACTGTCCTAATAATGAGAATGTATGAGGGAAATAGAAAGCCTGTCTAGAATACAGGCGAGGGTCGGGTGGGGAGGAGGGAGATTTGGGACACTGGTGATGGGAATGTTGCACTGGTGATGGGGGGTGTTCTTTACACGACTGAAACCCAAACACAATCATGTATGTAATCAAGGTGTTTAAATAAAATATAAAAAAATTAAAAAATCCAGGTCCACGAGTTTGGAGAGATTGCAAACCATTGTTCTAATGTGTTCCGTGGTTCAGTTTCAAATAAATCCAGGTCCACTGAGTAGAAAGGTCAAAGAACCTGCCCCGAGTGGTAACACAGCAGTCAGGACAGCCCATGTGCGTGCACGCACTTCCCTTCCAACCCCATCTGCCCCACAGTCCTGCTGCTCTCACTTCCCAGGAGCTGCCCCACTTCCTAGTCACATGAGAATGAGAGAAATGTTTAGTCCTTTTGAGTTCACTGTTCTTTTTGGAGAAGTGAAAATTTTCTGTCTCTTGAAAACTCTAGTTCAAAAAACCTTTTCCCCCTAGAAGCTATAATTTGAGGGAGTAGCCATCAAAATTTAATTCAGGGTTATAGATTATTCATTTCTTTAAATTAATTTATTTTATTCATTTCTTTAAGTTAATTTATTTAATTTTAATGTAGCTTCATAACCTTCCCCCCTACATACACATTATATTGAAGAATTTACTTGGCGTCAACTCCAGCTACCCCCAAGTACCTGCTATCAGCATTTGCCAGATTCACAATAGCCTGGGTTTAAAGGATGATCATCAGTTTTTATTTATTTATTTAATTTAATTTTATTTTATTTTGTCTATGCCTGGCTGTATTCGGGGTTTACTCCTGAATCCCTGCACTCAGGAATCAACTGACCATAAGTGATGCCAGAATCAAACCTTATGCAAAGCCCTAATCATTCTATTCACTGTCGGATTCCATGGCCCAACTAACCAGTTTCTACAGTAACCCTTGATGAAATTAATTAGGTAATTTATGTTTGTATGTCTCCAAATGTTGCTCAGGGGGTTGGGGAAATTATTAGCAAGGCACACCAGTGATTCAAAGTGAAATGCTAGAGCTCGAACCAGGGTTGGCCACGTGCAAGGTAGGAGCTTAATCCCTCCACTCTCTCCAGTCCCCTTCAGTAATTTTATAATACTGGTCACACAATCTCCTGATTTTTATCTTCAAGCCATGGGATTTTAAGAATTAGACATTATTCCAAAATATCTTAGATAAAAGTTAACTACTCTAACCAGTGTGTGGAAATGAAGGTGCAATAATGGTAAATGTTTTCCCCAGAGTTCCCCAACCTACTGTTGATAAAAAGAAGACTTGGAAATTATTTTCTTGCTGGCTATATTTTTTTCTGCTACACATTATCAGGTATACTTACAATTATACATAGGAGAGGCATTAATACTACTTTTTAATTAATTTTTAATGGAGGCTGCTTTTTGCAAAATTCAGCCTGTGGGAGGGGACATAAATCGTGCCTGGACATTTTAGAGGACACATGTAGGCTGGACATTAAACTTAGAGCCCCACACAAGCAAGACATCTTTTTTGGCCATTAGTGCCATGTTCTCTCCCTAGTAGTATTTAAAACAAAACAAAACAACCCAAAGTCACAATTAGGATGCATTTGTGTTAAATGAAATTGCCCCGGAAAGTATTTTACTGACTAACACGAATCCATCTTCAGATAAGCTCAAGCAAAACAGTAACCGATAGGGGGAAACCTAATACAGCTTTTGGATTAATTCATTTCTATTCCTTTTTATAAAAAAATGGTCCAAGTTCTTATTGAAGCCAGCAAAGAAAACCCCTACATCTGTTGGTTTATTTATAGGCACAATTTCTAAGAAGTAGATTCTATAGCAGATGAAAAAGCAGTTGACAGCTCGTAATTCA
The DNA here is from genome assembly GCF_024139225.1 of Suncus etruscus. Lineage (NCBI taxonomy): Eukaryota > Metazoa > Chordata > Mammalia > Eulipotyphla > Soricidae > Suncus > Suncus etruscus. Next base: position 126,433,589 of record NC_064849.1, read on the forward strand.
TAAAGTTACTGAGACCTAATCTGATAGAACAAAATGTACAAAACTCCCTTGCCTAGTTCAGGCCCTATCATTTCCCTTTCAACTGAAGACAGAAGTGGTGCAATAAAAAAGTGGAGCATAGGTGGCCATGGTTTGTTAAGAAAGGCTCTGGAGATGAGAATGTAGAAAGGAATAATGTACCCTGCTTGTAAGTCCTGTTTGCTTTCACCACTGGGCTCTGCTCTGTCCTCAGTCACTGGGTACTTTTTCATTAGCAACAACACAGGTATTTCCATGCCAACAAGCCAACAGTTACCTGAGCATTACTACTGTCAGATAGGAGGTTTTAGCAGTCTGTCGTTCATATATTGTCACCAGAATTGTATGTTTGTTTTTATTGAGAATCTCAAGTATTGGTTGCAAATACGGATGTACTCGTTTTGAATTGAGCTTGATAATATTTTTATGTTTTCCACTCAACCTGTTCTCGTTGTTTAGTTGACATGACTGCCTTGCCCTACTGACTCTGAAGCATTTATAGAAATAAGCCATGCCTCAAATGCCATTTATATCTATAGGAACTTTATCTATGTATTTTTAGCCTTTTTTCCTGAGAGTATTTTAAGCCACCTGATCAGTCTTTTTTAGTTCATTGATAAACGTTGCTTCTATTTAATCCCAAATGCTTCTCTGTGTATCAGAATCCAAACAAAACCCATTAAACAAGGAGGCACAAATTGCCCTCTGCATACATAAGGCTCTGTAACAGAGTACTTGTTCAGTACTTTGCGATTTTCTGGAACTTTGATGATCTGATCTAACTTCTGCCCAAGCTGAAAACATCTAAAATCATCCTTGTAAAGAAAGTCATAACGAGTAAAATTGTGGTGAGGTGATTATGGAATGTTGTGATCTGTGAATGGATCTCACTCAAGGACACGGAGACCTATTGCTGCCTTGAACTCTCTCTACATTTACTAAAATTACCTTATTAACATTTCATTTAGGGATCTTTCAAAATTAAGTGGAAACAATAGTACAGACCACCTGCCTTGCATGCAGCTAAGGTCCCCCAAGTCTGCCAAGAGCAATCCCTGATATCAGAGCCCGGAATAAGCCCTGAGCACCACTGGGTATGACCTCAAAACAAAACAAAAGCCCAAACAGATTAAATTATTATTATTATTTATATAGATTAAATAGAGGATATACAGAAAAGAGTGACTGGAACAATAGCACAATGATAGGGCACTTGCCTTGCCCACGACCCACTCAGGTTTGATCCTTGGCATCCCATATATTCCTCTGACCACTGCCAGGAGTATTTCATGAGTGTAGATTCAGAAATAAACCCTGAGCACAGCTGTGTATGACTCCCCACAAAGAAAACCGAAATAAAATAAGAATATATAGAGAACAGACTTAATTTAATTTTATGTATACGTATTTGTAACTTAATTTCTGGGTTCTTTTGTGTTGAATGATTAATCAGAAGAGGTCATTTATACCTTGCTGAAAGCAGTAAGTTAGCTAACTATATTTAGCTGAATAAGACCCATTACATCCTTAGGGAAGAATGTGCTTAGTTTAGCTGTATGAGAAAATATTTAATAAATGCTGCCTCGAAAATGTTTAGCCTGGCTGAGTGGACTGGCAAAGATTCAAACCTGATAATGCTGGGGTGATGGTGAGAAGCTGGGTCACCAGTCCACACTCAGTTGAACAAACCACCTCTTGTCAGCCAGGACTATCACCTGCTGCCAGCTACTTTTTCATCGTGTCCTGCAGAGGTTCCAGCCTCTTGTCATGGCTCAGTCAGCTTCAGGGTGGCATCTAAGGCTGGGAGGGACTTGGCAGGGATGAGTTAGTTGGAATCCTGCCTTCTCTTGCTGCCGACAGGACATTAGGTGACTGGCCTTGCTTTTCTTAGCCTTGGTTTCCAATGTGAGTTGGGGACAGTAACTTTCTGTGGCCATGGAGGGGAATTGAGGAAACGCTCATGAGCACTTTCTGATCCTAAGAGTTTGGTATGTGGGAGCAACAATGAATAATAGCTGTAGTGAATTTAGTGGTAGAAATAGCTGCAGCAGGCAGAAATAGGGTAATAGCAATACACTCGGAGTTTGTGGGGCGAATGGCAGCAGCAGCAGCATCAGTAGCAGTGGTGAGTAATCATATGAGCATCCTCAGCAACAGTAGCAGCAGCAATAGGAGGAATAATAATACTCCTCTCTCAGGTCAACCTACTTTTCCTATTCCTCTTCCTTTCCAAGTTTAGGAGTTTTGTGGTCTTTGGTAGTGGGAGAAGACTTGGTTTAAATATCAGGAAAAGAATGGGCAGAGTCTTTGCCAGAGCTGTGGACCTCTGACCTGCATCTCTTCCTTCCTACATAAGCACAGCATCCCATCCCCATGCCCACCCCCAGCCTACCCTCCATTTCGAATACCTAGTCTGTGAACTATCAGGTAGGATATACAATCTAATAATAGTTGATGGCTGGGCCCTCCCGACCCATCAGCATCATGATTATATGATTATGATTATATGATAATTCATCATCTCTTCACAAAGGAGCTTCTGGGATCAATCAAGTGGGAGCCAGGCCTGAGTAGCCCAGCCATTCAGATAAGGTGGGTTCCTATATCCCTCCCTTTCCCTCTCACCTTGAGAAAGTGCTGCCTGTGGGGACAGTATGACATGTGCAGGAAATTGCTGACAGTCTCTCCCCTTGCTTTGTTTCTAAATGTGAGTCTTTTTTGATCCCTTTGGATGTCGAACGGTGCTCTGCATGGCTTGCGCTGCCTTGACAGAATGCTGTGTACTGTGTGGCTTAAACTGCAGAAATGGGCTTCCCACAGTTCAGGTGTTGCAAGTCTGCATTCCATGTATTGGCCTAGTTGGGGTTCCTCAAAGGAACCACATTGGGAATTTAGATACTGCGTGCAGCATGGGGAGATGTTTGTGGGTGGAACACAATGAGTTCCTAGCAACTGATTTTTGCAACTTCCTTGGAAGTGCATAAAAAGAAGATGGACTGATGGATCTGATATACAATAAAATGTAGTGAAGTGTTACTTATAGCACCGAGAATGAGGACATTTGTCCACACTGTACAGTTCTTTCAACTTTTCAGTATGTATGTGTAAAATGTCAGAGAAAAACCCCAGTTCTCATTGAGGATTTTAGAGTAGATTTAATGGTTTTTGATTTTCATTAGAGTTTTCTTCAATCTGCCTATTCTGCTTAGCCTGGCCCTACTGGGCTATTTTCTGTTTTGTCTCCTCACTCAGCTTCCTGTGAATTAAGTTCCAACCTGAATCAAAATGCCACTGTCTAGTAGTATCTTTTCATCTGTTCCCTTGCCTCAACTCTCTCCTAGTTGGGGACAATTTCCATTTTTGTTGTCTTCTCACCAGTGGAAGGAAGGCCCTGCTGTTGAATTTTATTATTTTTTTTAATTGGGGAGTCGTGCTTGGGGACACCCACACCTGTGCTCAGGGCTTACTTCTGGCTCTCTGCTCAGGGCCCACTTCTTGTGGGGCTCAGGGGATCTTGTATAGTGCCAGTGATCAAATCGGGGTCTGCAGCTTGCAAGGCAAGCCCTTTGCTCTCTGTTCTCTCCAGCTCCTGCTGTATTATTTTAAAGCAGTCCTAACTGTATATTTTACTTTGAGTTTCTGGTCAGGTGTATATGGGGAGGACTTTCTACACAGGTCTCTGCGATGGAGGGCATAGCCCAACTTACCAGCACCTTCATTGCCTCACTATTAATGGATTCCCAATTGCTTCTCTTTTTGGTGTTCTGCACTTCAAAGTATTATACGGTGAAGGGGAAAGAAAAGACTAGTTTATTAGGAAAATATGCAGAAAAACTTTTTGTTTTTTTGTATTTGTGTTTGGGTGACACCCGACAGCGCTCAGGGGTTACTCCTGGCACTACACTCAGAAATTGCTCTTGGCAGGCTCGGGGGACCATGTGGGATGCCGGGATTCGAACCTCCATCCTTCTGCATGTAAGACAAATTCCCTACCTTCATGCTATCTCTGTGGCCCCAAATACGCAGAAATTTTTAATAGCCAGGTGTCTTTATTTGAGCACAATAAAGGAACATTGTGTGTGAGTGTGTGTGTTGCCAGGGATTAGAAAATATTACAGCTACCTATCCACATGGGATCAACATCAAATATCTGTGTCACCCAACACCTTAATGCCCTTTCCGTTAGGAAGCTTTGGCAGGAAAATTGGTCTCTGGTGTAGAGAAACAGGTCCAACTTAAGTTTAGGGATACTACTTAGAATTTTTGTGACTTTGGCCAAATGACTTCATGTTTCTCCATCTCCATTTTCCTTGCCTTTTAAGTCAGTGTGTTAACCAGGACAGTACGTACTACCTCTGAACTTTATGAGGAAGAAATGCAAGTGCCCGTAAAAGAGTCCGTGGAGGTGTAACTGGTGCTCTGTCCTATCTTATCATTCTGTCATTCCTTCAACAAAGGCTCGAACACCCCTGTTCCTATGTGTCCTTTCCCCACCCCCTTCTTTGCTGCTCTTTGGGGCCACTTTGTCTCACTTTATGTGGTCACATCTTCCTAATAGGCCAACAGACCAAAAGACCAACTTCCCTTATAAATCATTAGCTTCTGAAATCCTGTGGATTCAACGATAAATTATTTTGCTGGTAGGTGGGGGGGTGGTCCTTTCTTCCCTCATTTTAATTTGCTCTCCATTGTAAACTGTCTTCTTGCTTTGGGTTTTTTGGTGGTTATTTCAGAGGACTAGGAGTAGTCACTCACTGCATTGTTTCAGGAGTACCTCTGATTTAGTGCTTGTGGAAGGAACCTTGTCATGCCTCAACCCATTAGCTATCTCTCTCTGGCCTTTCTAAGTTTGTATTCTTTTAAGTTCAACTTCAATTGAGGTGATCTGAGTCACATTCAGGTTATCCAATTGTTCTGTTAAATTTTAGTTCTCTATTAACTGGAAACTTGAGTTACCCAAGGGCCATCCCAAAGCAAAGTTGTTATAGCTGTTATGCCTGCTAATGTTTAGTTTAGTAAGATGCTACTTGTGTACTTTTTTCTTTTTAACCTATACTAGTCTTCAGTTTAGGATGAAAATTAAGTAGGCATAGACTCACCTTTGATTTGCATTTTAAACTATTGAGCTTGAAGAGGAAAGTAAGAAAGACAAAATTAAAGTACCTAAGACTAACTCAATTTTCAACATTTGAAGACTTAAAAATTTGTGTTTAAACTCTGAATTCTCCTAGACTGCTTTTATATGAAAATAATGGCATTGCGGCTGGTTTCATTTTCTCATTCATTTTTCAAAGAAAAAAATTTTTTTCAAAATAATATCTTTAAGCACCATGATTATAAACATGATTATAGTTGGATTTAAGTCATAAAAAGGGCTGGTTTTATTTTCATTTTGTATTCTTTGCTTCCATTTTTAATTGTCCAGGTTTTGTTTTGTTTTCACCTTTCTCAAAAAAAACAAGCCTTGTTTTATTGATAGTTTTATTTTTTTATTGTCAAAAAACAAAAGTGTTGATAATTCAAATATATTTATACCTATGGGAAAGTGGAGTGTATTGAAAATAATACATTTTATATGTGCCCGCCTAAATAATAATTAGTCTGTAATAATAATGAAAGGCAGAATGCAAATACTCTACCATCTCCATGCTTCCAATTTCCATTTTTTTAAAGGAGCAGTAAGAGTTGTTTTGATTATAATTGCTATGTGCTGTAAATTTATAATTGGGTATTTTTTCAAAATCTATTGATAACTACATGAATAGTTTCTCAATTTACAATAGCTACTTTCTATATACTTTCTGATGTGCTTTCTATATACCAGACACAGTCTATACCATGTTTTATTCATTTAACCCTTATTACACAAAATTATTTTCATTTTTTTCTATACAAATAAACTAATGTCCAAGTTAGTTAAGCCCAAGGTCACACACAGTAAGTGAAACACCAGGATTAAAACTCAGGTTTCTTTGTGCTTTAAGCCAGTTTATTTGTTTCTACTGCAGACTAAATAGGTGATTCCAAAATGAAGGAATCTAGGGTTTTTCTTGGTTTTAGGATTTTTAGCTGCAGTGTATCTTTTTGTTTTTTTTGGGGCTATACCCGTAGTACTCAGGCAAATCCTGGCACTGCTCAAGAGTGACTCTTGACCTTGGTAAAGGATCCATTTGTAGTATTCGGGATTTAAACTGGAACCAGTTGCATGCAAGGCCAATAATTTTATCTCTCCAGATTTAGCTGCGATATCTTAAATCTCGTTTGTTATAACTTTGTTCATACATCTCAAGACAAATATTTAAACCAGGCCATGTCCTCTATAGGAATAAAGTTTGAACATGCTTATAAGATTTATTTAAGTAAAGTCTTGAAATTTGTTAGGATATTTAATTGCCTACCAATTTGTTCAATTTTTTCCTTTGAAATAGTGTGAGAAATCACATTAGACAGAAGTTTGGAATTCAGCCTCAATGAATAGACAAACATCTTGATTTAATAGTGATCTACACTTCACAAGGATGCTGTCTTTTCTGTGTACTTTTAGTTGCTTTTTGAAAGGTAGTTTTTCATGTACTTCCAAGCTGCTTCCCATCCGAAATGAAATACTTGGCTTGAGCAATCCCTAGAGTCCCAGACCTTTCAGCTGAAAACTTTCCATTTGTCCCTGCCAGGACTAACTCCTAATTTTTTTTTTTTTTTAAATGGAGAATGCCTCCAAAACTTGCAGCTGTGTGTAGGTTTCATCTTGCACTGGGTAGTAGAGTTTGGCCATTTAATGTAAGGAATGCCACTGTCTCCCCACACGCCCCCATGTCTAGGGACTGTTTTGGGCCTGCCCCCCTGTGTTAGTAGCCTGGGAAAGATGTATGGTTAGAAAAAGGGCTTTCCAGTTTCATGTGATTGACTTGTCTTCAGGGAAACAAAAGCATGGGGGATAAAACTCTAGTGGGCAATGCATCTTTATATATATATTATTTAAACACTTGATTACATACATGATTGTGTTTGGGTTTCAGTCACGTAAAAGATCACTACCCATCACCAGTGCAACATCCCCATCACCAATGTCCCAAATCTCCCTCCTCCCCACCCAACCCCTTGATATCTGCTTAGAGAGTCTTCCAAAACTGGTACATTCTTATTGTCAGGTGTGGGAAAATAGACACCTTTCTTTAGAAACTGCATAGTTCAGAAGCATTGCTTTAAAAGCCTTTTCATGGTTTCTTTCTTTTTTCTTTTATTTATCACTGTTCTTTCTTACCCCTTTTTCTTCTTAATACTGATTCCTCTTGATGAAAATTGATCCTACTATGTGAATAATTGTTGTTAGTTTATGGAAGAGGAATCCACAAATTCACCCCCATTCCCAAGAGTAAAGTAGATCTAAAACCCAAAAAGCATTCTTATTCAGGTATTGAAATTTATTCAGAAGATAAAATCTTTTTTTTTTTTTTTTTTTTTGGTTTTTGGGCCACACCCGGCATTGCTCAGGGGTTACTCCTGGCTGTCCTGCTCAGAAATAGCTCCTGGCAGGCACGGGGGGACCATATTGGACACCGGGGTTTCGAATCCAACCACCTTTGGTCCTGGATCGGCTGCTGTGCAAGGCAAACGCCCACTGTGCTATCCTCTCCGGGCCCAGAAGATAAATCTTAAGCTGATTTTATATGTATGCTTTCTGAGTGACCTGCTCTGTAAACTTGTGTTTTGCTTGGTACTCACCACACATCGACTGTGTATTTTGTATTTATTTTTCACTGCCTTGATGTTTTGTTGATTAAGTTGTGTGATGTGATGTGGTGCCTTCCTAGACTTAAAAAAACCACATCCTGCCAAATCTGTTCACTCCTAGTATGTCAATTCTTGCACATTTCATAAAATATCTAATAGAAAAGTAAGTTGACCTTTGTATATTCAGTAAAATGAAGGGGTTTGTTGATGGGGTTGAGTTGAAACAATGTTCATTTTGCTGCTGAATGTAAAAACATTCAGGCATTTTAATTGGTAATTGATCCTGTTGTTCCAAATAGAAGTTGTGAACTTTTTAAAGCCTTCTTGGTTGGGCCTGCCCACATTCCCTAGTTTACATATCTCCAAAGGGAAAGAGATTGAATCACGGAGAATTGTACTAGGAAATAGGAAATCCTTGAATTGTTATTTTTAAAAACATCGTCTCTTACACAGTTTACTTTTTAAAGCTCCCATTGCAAAACTTTGATCAGTTGTGATGATTCATACATTTGGATAGAAAGCAGTTTTTCTAACATTAAACAGTGGGAAATTCAGTAGGTATATTTTCAAAAGGAGTTACCCGTTTTTTCTACTGTAATTTTATAGTGTTTTTCTTCTTAAACTACTCTTTTCTTTTTTGTCTTTCTCTCCTTCCCCCCTTTGCTCCCTTTTTCCCTTAAATCTAGGCCCACACACATGCAAGGTAAGTGCTTTTTCCTCTGAACTATATTTCCAATCCCCTCAATATTGAGTTCAAGTACTTTGAGGAACTTCTAGTGTTGTTAAAGATACCCTGATACCGTCACAGTGCTTTTAAGAAAATTTTGTGCGACATGTTTAGTGGTGAGTGAAACAAATGGTATTTTGTAGCTCTGTATACTGAAGACAAAACACCAATTTTGGCTAGAGAAATATTGACATCTGCAGGAAGGTTATTGGTTATCATAAGGTTATTGCTTATCTTTAATTTGAATTAAAAAACAAAGACTGAAAGAACTTCATTTATATATAGTGTTTGCCAATTCAGTAATGGTTGCATGTTTCAATCACAGTTAGATGAAAGCTTTAATTATCACTTAATTTAACTTTCATATTTGCCTGCAGAATGATTGTGTTGATAAGATTCTGGAAGGAGATAAAGCTTTGTTAACTCATTTCATTTTCAGTTGCCAACTTTAAGGATTTTTAAATTGAATACGCCCATGACATATTTGAGGGAAGAAGAGGAAGGTTTTGTGAGTGTGTGTAAACCTGTGGAAGTTAGACTAGTGTTAAATCTCTAGCATCTTTAACTTTTAGTCTTTTTTTTTAAATTCTAAGACTTCTACGTTTGAGGAAAACTAGTGAGGCATTACAGTGGGTCCTAATTGATATTTATTTTACTGTTTTTTCCTTACAGTATTATTTTACAATATTATTGCCTGCCAAGTAAGTTACACAGCTAGGCAGCTCTATACCTATTAGTCTGTCTTTGTTTACCTTTATTATTATGTGCTGATAGGATGCTCCTTCATTTTTTTATTTTTATTTTTTTAGTAGAAGGCACTTAGGGGTTGATACTTACCTCCTCTGATAAACTTCTAAGCAAAGGGAAATTGTTTATACTTTTCTTCAGAAGAAGGAACTGGTATGCTTGCTCTTTTATTTTACAGTGGTTTTTTTTTTTTTTTTTACAAAAATTTACAATGTTTTCTTTAAAAAGACTATATTAAAGTTTCAAGATAGTTATCTTTAAAGTGGTTTTCATAGTATATACACTCCCATTTAAGCTTTTAGATATATGGGGGGGTGCATTGCCAGATATTTAATGGTCTCCCACATGGATCTGGTTATCATAATAGTAAATGCTAAAAAGTACTGATGCCCCAAGATTATTAGCTCCATTTCTGGATATTCTTACTCTGAGAGTGTGGGGTGGTGCTAGTTCTCTAGTTGTTAGGCTCAGGAAAATGTGGAGAGGTAAACAGCTGCCTACAAAAAGCAGAGGCTTATCTTTAGGAAGTCCAAAAGTGAGTGAGTGCTGAGAGATGCTGAGATGGAGTGATGAGCTTTGCATATCCACGTTGCAGAAGATGATAACCCCTAAGTCAATATCCTAATCCTCTGGGATAGCTAAAGATAATGAGGACTTTGTAGCACAGAGCAAACTTAATCATTTCTGCTTTTGCATGATATTTGCCCTTACTCAAGTTGCAGAACTTAAAACTATTTCAATTTAAATCAATTAAAAAAAATAAAACTACACTTTCTTAGTTTGAATAAGTTACATTTCAAATGTACCAGGGCCATATATGACTAATAGATTAACACAACCAATAGAACAACTGCCCATAGTCACAGAAAGTTCTGTTAGACACTAGTGTCAGATTTTATTCTGTAATTTAGCTCTTTGATCCTGCATAGTTGCAGTGGGTAATAGAGATAGGAGCACAATTACATTTTCTGTTTCAGGGCATATTCCAACCTAAAATGCTCTTAAAACAGAATTTCAGGACTAAAAAAAATACATAAATCAGACTGCATTCTAAAAAATAGGAGGGTTTTTGGTATCATGAATCTGTTAGTATAACGTTGGTATCCAAAGATAAACTTAATTAGACTTAATTAGAAACTTGCTTAATATCAGATGAATTGAAATATAGAATCATGCTACTTAAAATCTCATTTAACTATTTTAACATTCAATCTCAGATTTGAGGCACTTCCTCTGTAAGTGATGGCCCTGGAAAACTTTTTATTGATAGTTAATGCAGCAGATCATATATTTCTCTAGACTTGTCATTTTACTATATTTGTAGTTTGAGAAACTTATGGTGAATCTTCTTAGCTCCCCTTCTGGTATGAGGAAAAAAAAACTTCAAAAATGGTTTCATGTATTTTTAGAGGGTAAAATAACAAGATAATGTGATAAATAATTTTGAAGGCTACTATTTATGGAGTCCAATTTGATTTTTTTAAATATTTAAATTAGTAAAATAGTAGCCAAAGTTACAGGTAATCAGTTTATGATTTCCTTCAGGTTTATTTTGGATAGAGAATTGGTGTTGGGCCACACTCCATGGAAGTTGGAATTTGGTTCCAGAAGTGCTCAGGATACCTTGAGCACCATGGATCCAACTGAGGTCAGCTGCATGCAGTGCTAGGACTTTAACCCCTGTACTGTCTCTCCAGCCTAAATCCTGTTTCATAATCTCTTAGCTGACCAATCTGCAAGTGAATAAAGGTTTCGGTCATAGGTACACAGGAACTTAGCACGTATGCTTTAAGTGACTATGTTTGGGAATTTTGGTTCAGATAAGTCTGCTGACATTTGGGGGCCTGAGGGCATGAGTGTAAAAAGAGGCCCAAGAACCTGTGCCCCATTTTCCATTTATAATTTTAGTGTCAGGGCTTAAGCCTGGGTTTGTTGGTTGTGTGTGAACACCTTAGCTGTCTTTCTAGTCCCAACCTATGCCATTTTAAAGTGACAAGTCATAATCAAAAACTGTTCAATGCAGCCCACTCTAGCTTCCTCTGTAAAGAATTTGCCTCCTAGAATGCTGGAAAGCCAGAGTTGAGGATAGTTGTGGGAAGGGAGAGTCCTCAAAGTTCTGTCCTAGAGTTTGGTGAGTTGAACCTCAGTCCATCCCTGGCTTTGTTTTACACAACCAAAGCTTGGGCATCCATCCCCAGCCCGTGCCTAGGGCTTCCCATCCCACCCCCACCCTACAGTAGCAGTTATGAGGTACTACAGGACCGTAAATTCTGAGTTATAGTTCAGTGTTTGGAGTATGTCCTAGGGAAGAAGCTGGTATGTTTTTTTCCCATTGCTTCCTCCAAACTTATCACACTGAAAAGAGGCACAAGTTTTATAGCATAGAGCCAATGTAATCATCCATTTGCCTGTTGACCCTTTGTTCAGGCTCTAGAAGAGGGTCAGGACCCACGGCAAGGGGCCTCGCTTATTCTAGCCTGAGTTAGTGACAGGCACCAACAAATATCCTGTATTGTATTTAGGGCTTCTTATTTTGTATGTGTTTTATATTTAATTTTTTTTCTTATTTGTCTAAATCATTGGATCACCCCAAGTTCATGTGATTTTATTTGCAGCTTTGACACTTCCAGATCTGGACTGAGCAGTTTGCCCCTCCTGACATTGCCCCTCCACTTCTCATCAGCTAGTAGAAGCCATCGAAAAGAAAGGTAATATGACCTGTGGGAGGACTTGATTCAAATTGTTACATGCTCATTGCATAGAGGTTGGGATTTATTAATCTGTGTCTAGGGTGGTCATTAAATCCTTTTTGTGCTACACATGCTGTACACACAGGCCCCTTGAAGCTGTATCCTCTTGTCTGTGACATGGACTACTAGATCAGTGTGTAATTACTGTATGGACATGATCCCACTCTTTCTCATTGTAATATAATTAACTTGCTTAGTGGGCAGTTAAGTTTGCCAAATTTATTTGATGAGCCTGATAAGATTAATAGTAGGAATTAACATCCAAGAATATTAAATATACATCTAGAATAAATACTGGATACAAGTTGGAATGTCTTTCTAGCAACATGCTCAAAATGAATTTGTTCTGTGTCCTAGGTCTGGAATCTTCAACTCTCTACAGGACCCAGAGTTCTAGCAACCCAGCGGAGCTACGACAGCTTCTTGATTGTGGTGAGTGTCACGGAGGTAGAATTGCACATTGAAAGATGGCCATTACTCACTGCATCATGCAGGGACACCAGGAAACCTTCCTCTGCAAAGTTTAGAGTTTGAAGGAACTAGAAATCGTTGTACCTTTCCATCTGCCCTATTAGGATATCAAACAAGCCTGTGCAGACCTTTGATGTTGGTCTCCTGACTGTGGGGTGTGCATGCAAGGCCTGCCTGCAGGCAAGTTGATATTGCTCACTGCCAAGAACTTTAGGATCCTGCAGGAATTGCAGAGGAGAAAAACAACCTCCTGGGATTTCTTTATTTACCACCTTCCTGTGGCAACTGCAACTGGCAACATCTAATACATCTGGACCAGTTTTAAAAATATTCACAAGGTTTTGTAATAGTTTATTGTAATAGTTTGTATCTTCACAAACCTTTTTCTTCCTTCTTTTTCTTGATTTCTTCCTTCCTCACTAGCAGGCTATTTCATATTCATATTATATTTAGTTAAATAACACCATTAAAGTAACAAATTATGGTAACGTAATATTACATAGTATGCTGGTAAGGTAATTTTCCTGTGGAGGAAGGAATAGAATAGACTCTGGTTTATAGCATTTCTGCTCATTTCAGTTGTGTAAATCTGCCTACCCTGGTCAGTTGAAGCTATTACAATACTGTTATTGAAATCAAATTGGGAAGAATTTAGTAAAACTACTCATGTTGAACTTCAGTATAGACCAGCTCCAGCACACCACTGGTTGTATGACATTGATAAACTCAGTCAAGGAGTGTCTTATTTGTCTTTGCAACCTGTTGCCAGGTCAAAACCCAAAAACCCAAAACAAAAAGCCAAATTGTCCTGTATGAATAAATGTCCTCATCCTTGTAGTAGCTCATTTTCTATATTAAACCTAAAGAATCTCTTAAGTTCCTCTCAGTACTTTTTTTTTTTTTTAAAGAAAAATAATTCCGCCTCCTTCATGTTATTTTCACTGAATCAAGATGTTTATTTATTTTTGGTTTTGGGGCCACATCTGGTGGTGCTCAAGGATTACTCCTAATTCTACACTCAGGAATTACTCCTAGAGGTATTTAGGTAGTAGGGATTGAACCTGTTTAAGCCACGTGCAAGACAAGCACCCTCCTATTGTACAAGTGGCACAGCCCCTGAATTGGGATGTTTAAACACAAGAGTAAAACTTGGAAGAGAGAATTTTGTAGATCTTTTACAAGGCATGCACATTTGATACTCAGGTAATAACAAATTGAAGTGTGAGCAGCTTCAAATTGGAAGAGCTTATGAACATTTCTAGAAAAGATATTCTGGGGATAAAAAAATTTGATTATCAATAAATAGTTTCACTTGAAAAGCCACCACCCCAAATGTTTGAAGCTTAAAAAGAAATGTATTTGACTTTTTTTTATTTGACTTTCCACTTTTCCTTTGTACCTGGAAATTTGTCTTACTCACATATCAAAGGATATCTCATTGGAAGATGGGCAGACACCTCAATGTGAAAAGTCTTATTTTCTCTTGTAACAGCTTTACCTGGGTGGTAAAGAACCACTTACTTTGTCCTACCCAGTTGAATTAAAGATACATGTTTTGGTCTCAGAGTGTTGGTCAAATTGAACAGTGTAAGAAGTCACAGGAAATGCTTAGATATCAGACGGATGAAACAGGTGGTGAAGTCTTTAAATGTGACCAAATACAAAATAGTGCAGTTTAGGTTGGAAAAAAAAAAGTCTTCAAACCACCTGTGAGATGGAATAAATAAACCCAAATTCATGTCAGTAAAAATTTGACAGACAGCCTTTCTTCCCCATTTGAGATCAAAACAAACAGGTTTCATTTGCAGCCCCGTGCTTTCATTGTTGCATGCAGTGTTGGGCTCAGCTTTATCTACTATTTATCTACCTATTTAGAAAGATAGGCTATCCACACTTTTCCCAACACAGTCCACAAAACATTACATAATATGCTGGAAGAAGCATAGAAATAAGACACAAACTTTTTTAAAAAAGCATGACTTTTAACTAGTTTTGTGACTTACTTGTGCTTATAAAGGACAAAAGTCAACAGTCCACTTATCGACAGCTACTGAATTATTTTTATTTCATCTACTCACTGACCTTATGAAATAAGTAATCAGTTACTGCAAAGTGGCAGGGCTGTAACTTGCATCCAAATTGTCCTGAATTCAAAGTTCTTATTTCCCATCCTCCTGTATTGGGATATTTTTTCCTATTACTTTCCTATAGATTTCCTTTGTTGTTTTTTTCTGTATTTTGCCATGGCATTTCCTTGAAATTACCATTTCCCCTTACCATGAATTTGAACTTCATGTGTCCACATAAACATAGATCTATTTCTTTCAGTGGGTTCTGTATTCACCAACCTTGGACTCAGAATCCACAATTCTGACAGACATTAAGCCACATCTGAATTTCTAGCTGCTGAGAGGAGAGGGTCATTTAATCTCAATTTGCTAATGAGTTGTTCACACATCAAGTATATTTTTGTTGTTTGACTTGCCTTTTATCTTGATATGTTTTGGTTTCTCTTAAGTTGTTAGGCATTTCATCCTCATCCCAACTAACATGTTGGTCCAGGTCACAACACTGTCAGATATATAGTAGCATCCATACCTCTACCCACTGGATACCAGTAGTATCTTCCCCAGATGACAATCAGATGAACTCCTCTCCAGCTACTACCAGTGTCTCCTGAGGAATGAGGCTGAAGCAACAAAATGAGGCCCCTACTCAGAATTATGAACCAGCCAGCAGGGAGGGGACTCCATTCATTGGAAGGAGGACTTGTCTGGGACCTGTCATGAGCAGACTCAGTGAAAAGTGGGGAGAGAGTGTCAATTCCTTCAACCCAGATCAAAAGATTAGGTAGCTCTTGGACAGCAGTTGTGCTTTTCTTTTCTTTCCTTTTAAGCTATACAGTTGTGTATAGCTCTTGGAAGAAGACATGTGGGTAATTTTAATGCAAAGAAAACCTTCAAAAGCCAGAAACTCCTGGGAACATTGTAAAATAAATAGAATATACTATGTGACCAACATGAGAGGACTTTGACATCAGGGAGCTTATACAGAGCCCCGTGTGAAGTTACTTTATTCAAAACCTGTCCAAGAACTTTGGAATGCACCTCAGGTATATAGAAAGGGCTTTGGTGAGATGACATTACTCTGTGAATGATTTCTAGCTCATTTCACAAAAATTTGCAGAGCGAGAGTCACTGTGGGATGCAGGAAAAGCATTGAGGTAAGAGCAGTGTAGGATTGCCTGGTAGGAAGTTACATGTTCACCCAGTCACACTGAATGAGGAGAGCTGAAGGATGTGGCCTCATACAGATGGTGGCAGAAGCCCTGCCTGAGGGAAGGATTTGTGGAATTATCTGTGTCTTCATGTTCACTATTTCACTTAAAACTCATCATAATGTTTTAAGATATTCCTTAAGGGCTATGGGTTTTCTGGAAGATGACAGGTAACATTTCTGGCATACAGGGGGACCAGTCAGATTGTGGGTGGCCATGAAATGTGCCTGTAGTGACACACAAGAGTTTGGTCCGGCATTTGCACAAGTAGTTGTGTTACTGTTTGATGTCCAACCCGTATGCAAAGATAGATCAAAGAGCTATATTCCACACACTGAAAAAAGAGGTGGCAGGTCTCCAGTTGATCTCTATAAGACATCTAAGCTATTTATGCTTTGCTGCTTCACTTTATTTTGACTTTTGACTGACCCCAGTAGTGCTCAGGGCCCCCCACCTTAGGGCCTCCTCCTGACACCATGCTGGTGGTGGTGGTGGTGGTGGTGGTGGTGGTGGTAGTGGTGGTAATGGGAATGTGCTCCCATAGGTGTTTGGGGAAATGTGGTACCAGGAACGAATGAAATGAAATCTGGTTCTCCTGTATCATGTATTATAGCTTCTGCTGGATATATGCCTCCATTGTCACAACCCCTCTTAGAGAGAGACCCCAGTCAAACTGGGTTAGAAATCACCCTAACAGCCTCACTCTGATTTACCTCCTCCACAAATATTGTCACTTCTTGGACTTCTGGAGTTAAGGCTTCAGCATAGATTGTGGCTAAACATGAGAATTGGAGACTTCTCAGGGGCATTGGTTTTGTTGTTCTTATCCCAGAGACTAAGTACATATTTCTAGCCTCACAGACAGTATCTTCATGCTAAGGAATTACTGGATGGGGGACAGAGCCTCTGAAAGAAAAACCACATTCCACTCTAAATACCAGAAACAACCCTGGTGAGACACACTGTGTAGAATTCCTGGGTTTGTCATAGACTTGTTCTCATATCAGTGCCTTTCCAGGAAATATAAAGGAGGCTTGAACTTTTTTTTCTCCATTGTGTTTTCTCTCCTAGATGCTGCCTCTGTGGACTTGGAAATGATTGATGTGCAAGTTTTGGCAGAGGCTCTCAAGCGCTATCTTCTGGACTTACCAAATCCTGTCATTCCAGTAGCCGTTTACAATGAACTGATTTCTTTAGTCCAAGGTTCGTTTTCTCTTCTCAAAAACTTCACAGAACCAACATACTGAGATCTGCTTGTACTTGTAAACACTATATTAAAGCTTCTTACAGAGAGATTTAAAAAATAATATTAGTAGGTATCCTCCTTCCCTGCCACCCGCAAATTCCCTCTCTTACCAAGATCTCCAATACAAGTTTCAGATTCTCATTGGCTTCGGAAGACTCTCAACATGTTGAAATAGCTAATTGTTAACCTTTTATCAGTAAGAACCAAACTGATGACATAAGTGAAGATCACTATGTTCCAGGTGCTATCTTCAATTTCAGGAGACCAGAGTAGGACCCATTCCAGGGAATGTTCTTTTGTTGGTTTATTTTGGCCACACCCAGCAGTGCTCATGGAATACTCCTAGCTCTGCACTCAGGGATCACTCCTGGCAGACTTGGGGCACCATATGTGGTGCTGGGCCTCAAGCCCTGTAGGCTGCTTGCAAGATATGTGCTCTATTATACCCTATTAACTTCATTCCCTGCAGGGGACTTCCTTATCCTAGACTCATTCCTAAGGGATGTTCTTATCATCCTGCTGGAGTGCTATTACAAACTGTTGAGGAAAGAGGGCTCTCTGTGAGTGTGAAGAGCTCAGTTAAAGAGCTTGGGGACAGGAAATTGTGGTTCCTAACCTTCAAAGTTAAAACCTGTGGTACTTATCTGATGCTCTTCTGAATTAGCCAATCACACTTGATGCTGCTCAATAGAGAGCAGATTTCTGCTAGTACACCCTGAACTTCTGTGGGTTTTTTTTTTTTTTTTTTTATTTTTTTTTTTTTACATAAACAGAGTCTTGCATTTCCATTTGACCTAGGTTCTACTGTCTCACAGTGCCTTTTTTTAATTAGAAGAACTAACGCGCACTATCTACCACTCTGACGCTTTTGTCTTAAATAACTCCTTTTTTTCTGGAGCTAAAATATTTTCTGGGGTTAATTTTTGGTATCTAAGAAACAGCTATAAATCATTTTTTTTTTTAACTTATAGAAGTACAAAGCTCGGAAGAGTACACCCAGCTGTTGAAGAAGCTCATACGGTCACCGAACATACCTCATCAGTATTGGCTTACACTTCAGTATTTGCTAAAACATTTCTTCAAGCTCTTCCAAATCTCTAGCAAAAATCTCTTGAATGCACGAGTACTCTCTGAACTTTTCAGCCCCCTGCTCTTCAGATTTCCTACAGCCAGGTAAGTATAAGAAAAGAGACATGTATTTTGGATGATGAGGATAGTACTAAATTGATAGATTTTTAAACTTACTGTAGATCCTAGCTAGCAGATGTGTGAATGTATCTTTTCCCTAGACACATTCACTTGAATGTTTGTAAGTGAAATTGAGTTTACTGTTTAAATGGTGACTAGTTAAATTGATTCTTTTTTATTTTCTTTTCTGTAGTTCTGAGAATACTGAACCCCTCATAAAAGTTATAGAAATTTTAATCTCAACTGAATGGACTGAACGACAGCCTGCACCAGGTAAGCCCTTTTAGATGTTTAAAATTCTTACTGGTCAATTTTTGGACTCTGAGAGATGGGGGTTTTCATCCTTCGCTGAAGTTAATGGTTTTCTGGTAGAATTAAGATCTGTCGTCTCGTTTCCTTGTGCCTTAAAGGAAAAAGTAAAAGAGCTGAGTGACCATGCATGTGGTAAATAATATTCTGATTTCAACATTTCTGGATTTTATACGGCCTTGGTTTTACGATGAGACCCATTCGAGGAGTTCTCTGTGCTCCTCAGCTTTCATGCTTCTGGTTGCTGGATTAATTCTGGAGTTTATTTTCATTGTTGACAATTTTTGTTTTTCTTTCTAATACTTGTAAAGTAGGGGATTTATAATTACTATATAATTTAAAGTATTTTGGAATGTGGCTTTTGGAAGCAGGTATGCCGCGAAACGTCTGTCCAAATAAACATTTTCAATAATGCAAGCAGTATGAAACCAGGGTGTTCGCGGCGGCAAGTCAGAGCAAGCCAGACACTTCTTTGAAAGCAGGCTGGCTTTCAATTAGCCATTTAACAAAGCAGGAAATGTAGACCATGTTAACTGTGGAGTTCATTTCAATGGGTGTATTTTTCCCCCGTTAGGAAAAGTCAAAACAACAGCCTTACTTTGTTACTCCCCTGTTCAAAGTTGTAGGTCCCTGAGATTGACTGGTCCTTTCGTGACTAGGATCCTATAAATGAAGTAAAGTTTTAGGACAGGTAGAAGGTGTTGCTAGACTTAAAGCAACCACTGTGAATTTATTACTTGGTCTAGGTAGCCTGTACAAATACATTTATCTCTGTATAAGCAGACATGTGGATGCTATTTATCTTGTGTTGGATAATGGAGAATTAAGTTGTACCTTAGTGGGTATGGCTGTTACTTAGACTTAATTGTTTACTTTTGGAATGGGCAGACTTAGAGAGAAGCAAGGGCCAGGTAAATCCCAGCTATAATCACTGATCAAACTTGGACTATCCTCTGGCTGCAAGTAACAGGAAGGGCTTCTGTGACTGGCCACAGTCTATATAGTTCCAAAGGTGAGAGAAACAGCAAAAAGTTTCAAAGGTGGGTGTGGGACATCTAAGAAGTGTGTCGACAGGGAGGGCCTGAGACATTAGTTCATAGAATGACAAAAAGGTTTCTGTACCTGTCACAACTTGGGTCATTTGTGACTGGATTTGAGGGCTCTGAATGAAAGCAGAGAAGGCTACCTTTGGATTCTAGGAAAGTAGGAGGAATGGCAGCATGGAGAGGTAATGAGAGGACAGAAGCACCTGGGCAATGTGACCTGGGGCCATTGAGTGACAGCCACACTAATCAATCCCATGAGTGGTGAAGCATGAAGAGGAGCAAGAACAAAGTAAGACTCCTCATTCAGATTTTCACTCTGGGTCTAGTCTGCTCACTGGTTACTCCTGCAGAGAGGGGGACATGGAGAGTGAACCTCAAGCAGGGTTCATCTGATATCCACAATTTTATCACATGGAACTCTTAAGAATTTCTACTCTATCTGATAATAGTCTGTTTGGTGGTGAGGTTTGATCACACTGTCTTTCTTTGGTTACATGCCTGCTCAATTTCAGGCCATTTCCCCCAAAGAAAAAATTTTCTCTACAGTTAACTTTAATAATGCAAATGTGTACTGTAGCTTGTACATTGTACATTGGGGTGCAAGACCTCACTGACCTACCTTTTTTAGTAAGAAATTGGCATGGCTGTTTGCTGGACCATCCAAAGTTCAGGCAGCCTCTTCAAAAACTGGAAATGTGGATTATGTTAAACCTTCATTTGAGCCATTCTTCCCTTTGTGGAGTCTTGCTTAATGTTTCTGAAACTTAGAAAGTCTTAGGGGATGAAGTGGGGATTCCAGTGTTAGTTGTGGGAGTGTATATGCAGCCCATCCCACCCCTGTCCCCAGAAAGTGCATCCTCATCCTCCACATCTTTATGTTTGGAAATAGCTCCAGCAAGGATGGCTGGCAAGGCATCCTAGTTAGGGGAAGGATCCCTTCAGCCTGGCTGGAATGTCCCATCTCATTGATTGCTTCATTTTGCTCCAGAGCATGCTGCTCCCCAGAAGGCCTTCAAGAAAGAACACTGGTGCATTTTCTGGGCATTGGTTATTAATCATTCATTTGCACTAATGCTGCTCTTGGGAGTAGAAATGAGTGCACAACTGATAATCAAGTTGGTGTGACTGTGATTGAGAGCAGGTGGGTATGAGAACATGTAGTTGGTGAATTCTGAGGGTACCTGAGTAGGCTGCAAGCTCAGAGATAACAAAGGACTTGAAATCTGTCTTGAGGAAGAATAGGTACAATTTGAATGATATTTTGATTCAAGGAATTTTAGAGATTTATTCAAAATGAACTTCATTGTATGTAATTCTTGAAGTGTGTGTATGTGGGCCAGGGATAAATCTCCAAGGCCTGGGGACATGCTGTGCTCTGGCAGGCTGGTAGTTTAGTGCCAGAGCCTTAGGATTTGGTGCTCTGGGTCTCTAGAGCCGGAGACAACCTGGAACATATCTAGTAGTAGTATGGGGTGGGGTGGGAGGGTGGATGCTTGGTGTGCTGGAGCAATAGTGCCTTGCACTTGACCAACCTGAGTTCTATCTAATACCCATATGGACCCCCATAAGCCCTGAACACCATAGGGTGCTATGTTTACCCAGTTTATAAAAACATTTCTTGACGGGTCCAGAGTGATAGTATAGCCTTGCACAGAATATGGCATCATATGTGACTCCCCAAAACAAACAAAGCATAAAAAATATAGTCCTTGGAATGACAGTTTAAAAAAAAAATCATGCTTGGGTTGAGAGCACTGTTGGAGCTAAATTCCCTTGGACACAAAGAAACTGGGCCTTGAGGAGCCTGGGATCCCCAAAACCCTCTCTTCTAACTAGTGCGTAACAGTGCGAACAGTCCTGCATACCACCTACTATTCTGGCTGCATCTCCCCAATGTCTGGAATCCGAAACTTTCATGAGCCATTAGGGCTGCTTTAAGCAATTAGACCAAAAAAGTCCCCTGACATTTCCAACAAGGAATAAACCTGCCATGTGTGAATTTTGGCTCGCTGATGGTGAAGAGCCACAGTGATGTGTTTTTTTTTTTTTCTTTAGTGTTTTGGAGGTGAGGCTCCCCCACCCACACACCTGATCTCATCCTGCCCCAGAGGGGGGGTAACAGTTGGAAGGTGCCTAGAGCTAGATTTTAGTCCTGGCTCTTGTTACTTGCATTTGTCATTCAAGAGCTCTGTCTTTTGGTACTGTTTTCCAGTGTAATAGTGTAATTGTGTAATAGAAATGATGTCCCCTTTCATGCATTTTTAGAGGACTAGAGGAGACCACGGGAGCTACACTCCTGTCCCTAGAAGAGCATTCTGCTGCCTGCTCTGCACTGCTTTTGAAGGCTTTGCCAGAGCTGCCCACTTCCACTTCCGGCAGTTTCAGCTCCTCCTTCCTGCAGATTATTAGCTACACACATGCATTGCTGGGAAGTGCAGGGAGGCTTTTCTCTGTGTGGGGTGTCTTCTGGAGGAGGGAAGGGACCTGGAGTTCACTGACTACAAGCAGGTGCACCTTGGGACTCGGAGCCTGAGCAGCACCACCCACTTCCTCTCAGTCCTCCTGCCTCAAGTTCAGGTTCTGAGCCTTCTTCAGGGCTTGTATAGCCCTCCCAACCCTACCTCAAGTTCCTTGCCTTTCACAAGAGCTGGCACCCTTCTGGTTGGTTTCATCTCTTTTCTGTTTCTCTAGGATAAAGATGTGTTTCTTTGTCATCTCTATCATTTCTTGTTTGTGGTTTGGGGCAACACCCTGCACGGCACAGGGCTCACTTATGGTGGTGCTGAATCCACAAATCCTGAGGCTGGTGACCTGCAGGGCCAGCTTATTACCAGCTTCTTTCTCTCCAGCCCTGTTTTTGTTTTATTTATTCTGCTTCCCAAGAACTTATTTGAAGGATGAAGCAAACTTGGGAGGAGTTTTTCCCTCTGGAGAAGAAAAGTGTGGAAGGTTAAGCCCAGAATTAAACACTCAGAACTTTGTACCAATGTTGTCGCTATCTTTGTGTACCTAGCAGTCTTTAAAAAATTTCCTGTCAACCATCATCAGGTTTTCTAGAATCATTAGGATTGTTACGAAGGGTTATATTTACCCTACAATTCTTCTGTGTCTGAAGTCTGAAGTAGCCTTCTATAGGGCAGCTAAGGTAAAAACATACCCATTTAGCATAGGATGCCTTTCAGTGAAACCCATTATATGGGTATTTACATATTTTAAATTTCATGGATATATTCAGAAATATTAATATAATTGAAGTCTAATATTACACCCTCAAGCACAAACTGGAAAAAAAATGGCTCTTTTCCCCTGCCCTTTGACACCTGTCAGAGTTCATTTTTAACCACCAGTGCATTGCAAAACATTTATCCTGAAGAGCCTGATTCATAAATCTTGTTTTAAATGATCTGGGCTTGGTTTCCAACCAAATACGAAGGTAGATGAAAATGACTTTCATTGAGTTTTGCTTTGCTCTTATTTATATTTTTTATTGGATTTAAAATGTGGTCTGACATTTGAGGATTGTATCAAAGGAGAAACAAAACCTTGAAAAAAATAAACGATATGTAGATGGTAGGAACAAACAAAAAACAGAGGCCAGATTTGGTTGTCTTGGAAATTATGATTGTCTTCTGAAAGAGGTACTTCAGGGTTGAGGTTCTAGTGGGGTACTTTCCAGTTTTTCTTTTGTTTTCACTGGGCAGCTTCTGGGACCAGGGACCAGGAGGGGTGTCCCAGGATGAGGTTGTAGGAGTAGCTGTAGATTTTGCAAGGCTAGAGGCACAGCTTTGCAGGTAAATTTGTCAAATGTGTGGGTTTTGCATGTGCGTCGTTGTGGGCTGCTGAGTTCAGCTGAGCTTTTCCTCTGTGCAGGTCATTTAGAGTGTGAGATGTGGAGTCAAGAACTGGTATCATCCCGCAAGGTTCTTTGGGCCCAAACTATCTTAACTTTATGAAAGGAGGCATTCATGTAACCTTTCTGTGAAGACATTGGTTCATGTGTTTTCTGCTTAAAAAAATCTTGTATCCATAGGATATTTTTTTGTTATTTTTGTTTATAAATGTTCAAAAAGCATTTAGGCTTTTGGGGGACCTAAGAGCTAATTCAGGGGTTAAAACTTGTGTTAATTATAGCTGACCCCAGTATAATTCTGGGTATCCCTTGGTCCCCGCAGTATGGCCAAGTATGGCCTAAACTCACCACATCCCCTGAAAAGGAACGAGAGAGACATGATGCCAGGTGAAAGCTTTTTTGTGGAGTATTTGCCATTTGATGGAGATCTACATATATTAGTGTTTAGTCTGTAATGCTCAGTTATACGTATTGTAATGGTTAAGGAGCCTTTTCAGATTGGATTGCCCCTTCTGAGAAGTATGATAGAGATTTTGACTCTAAATTAATTTTCACAAAAGTCTGATGAAAGGGAGCATGTGAGACCCAGTTTTTTTTTATACTACAGAACGAAACATTAATTTTCAATTACATGTTACTGTAAGTTTTCTAGTGACTGCATTTTGGGTGGCACTTGGATAATACAAGTTAGCAACCACGTGGAAAGATAGCTACTGAGTTGTTCAGGGTCCTGTGCATTTGATTATTTATTAGTAATTGGGGAAGTCACGAGGGTTAAGTGATGATTGGACAATTCTGTTTATTAATTGTGCGAAATACAGGACTGAATGCGAGATGAATGCAATGGAGCCTTTCTCTCCAGCAGAAGTCATGCTGCACTTTTGCCAGCAGAGGGCTCCCTTTTTAAACAAATAAAGAGCCTGAAGGTCTTGCAGCTAGCTCACTTTTCAAAGATTAAAACTGAATGGGAAAAGTCTCAGGTCTGACTTGCAGTCATATAGTGAAACATTTATGATAGATGATTGTATATATTGTAAGGGATTTGGTTGAGGCGAGTTTTTAAATCTGTTCTTAAGATTTTCTTCCTGTCATAAAGAGCATATTGCATCCTGGTAATTTTTTTTCCCCCCTAAAACAGAAAATAGGACTAGAGAAGGAGCACTGTAGTCTTAGAAGGTTTTGACATGAAACATGTGAATACAGACAGGTATGATTACAGAGACTGGTGTTTCAAAGGCTTCTGGCTTGAGAAAGGCTATTTTTAAAAGTAGGGCAAGTTATGCAGCCCAGTACACCAGGCTATTCTCTGAGCTAACCATATGTCCCTGTGAGCAACTGCCAGGAGCTGGAAATGTACTCAGGGGTTTTTTTTTTTTTTTCTTTCTTTCATTGGAAAAGTAGATTTTTTTTTTCTTTCGCTGGAAAAGTAGATTTTTCTATCAATTGCACCAAAAGAGAATTGTAACATCACTTTTGTAGTGAGATTAGCAGTACTAGCTCAGACTTTGTGAGCAGTCCTTGCCTGTGCTTTTCTTGGTCAACGCCAGTGTTTAGCAGCCTCTTGCAGTGAGAAAATGGACATGACATACAGTCTGAGGCTATTGTTGGCAGAACCCAATTTCTTAAAAGAGAATGTTGAAAAGGTAGCTTTAAAAAAAAAAAGCCTAAAAAAATAGGGAGTAGAAAAGTCATTTTTTCTTGTAGGTATAACCTTTTCTCTTTTCCTTTGCATGCGGCTTGGAAGAAATCCTCTGATTTCCTTTCCTTGTTAAGCTTCACTGTATTTGACCAAGGGAAATGGGCAGGGAGGGGCAGGTCTTGAAGGGAGAGGAAAAAGAAGTTAAGGGTCCTATGCTGCCACCTTGCCACCCTCTGGGTCAGACTGGTATACATAGTTCATGAGGGAATTTCGCTAGGGTGATGGGTCATGGCTTTGGTTTTAAAGTTCGTAATTCTGTGACTTGACATAGCGGCAAGGTTTTTGGAATGACACGGAAAATTTCTTAGGTTAAATGTCAGTTCTTAGAGTAGTAGCCAGTTGCCCCCAGCCCAGTTTCTGACTCCAGAAATCCTCCAGAAAGAGCTGACCCTGTCTCCACTCCTCTCTCCTCCTGGCCCGCAGCAGTGGTCTAAAAACACTGCATGCAGGCTTCTCTCATAGCCTTAGGGAGCTGAATGGCAGCATATATGTGAGTTGAATTTGACATCCTAAAAATAGCTGCACACTGGGGCATCTGCCTCCCCCTTTGAGCGGAAGGTGGTCCTGGAGGCTCGCCCCCCCCTGCACGTTGACTTGGGGCTCCTCTCGCGTGCACCTTTGCAGAGTCGCTCCCCCCTTGGGCTTGCCCAGTACACCTGTGTGTGGGAGGAGGTGGACACAGGCATGGCATGGTTGTGCCGGGCTCCCGGGGAGGCTCAGGCCTTGACAAGCGAGGCTTTGATTCTATTTTTGCTGAACTAGCTCCGCCACTTCCTGTGTGGGGCTGCGCATAGTGCCTCGTTTCACGGCGGCCACTTGAGCCCGGCTGAGCCCGAGTGCGTGCCTCCGCCGCAGCAGCCCCGGTTCAGAGAGACTATTTTCGGGCTCCTCCTCACAATGGCCTTCTCATTTCCTCGGCGAAAATGAAGCCAGTCGGGCTGGCATCGGCCACTTGTTAGTCGATGACAACTTTGACTCGGACCGGGGCTGCCCTCCCCTCCCCACCCCTCACCCCAAATCCCCTAGCTCAGCAAATATTTGAACCTGCCCAAGTTAATCATGAAGCTGCGATCTTTATCTAAGGGAGCTGTGCAAGCGCCCGAGCTCTTTCCCTTTCCTTCCCGGCGGCGGGACCCACCTCCAGTGGGCTTCTCTCTGGAGAGCCGGCAGTGAGCCCGGCCGGCTGGGCTGGGGCGGTCCGAACCCCGGAGGGCGGGCAGGGATCCTGCCTTGCAGTCTGTCCTTGTGCACGGGAGCGTCGGGGGAGAGACGCGGGGGCTGGGCCCCGAGCTGCAAGAAGAGAGCCTCTTGGATTTTTTTTTTTTTCCTTCACTGTCGGATACCAGCAATTCAAAGGGAAACCGCTGAAATGCATAACCTGCAAAGTAAGTTGCTTTTTTATTTGTGCATGTCTCAGAACCCTTCCCCGCTTCTTTTTGTGCTTATGTGTAAGAGGGGTGTGTGCGTGTATATAAGTGTAAATGGAAGTGTAAGTGAGAGCTTGGGGATGGTAGTTGAGGGAGAGACACTCCCTCATTCCTAGTTCCTCAAGGGGGCACAGTGTGAGGGAAAGAGGGGGTTTAGGTTGGAAATGGGGAGGGAGCTAATTACAAAGTGCTTGGCTGGTAGTTGGTGCCCAGCCAGGCCCCTGGAGATGGAAAATCACCTGTGTGCCGGCCCTTTTTTTCCTGCAGCACTTTGCTTGCAGAATGGGAGGGGGGCCTCCTAGGGGAGGGGCCGTTTCAGTATTTTTACTAAGCTAAGAAATATTTTCTAAATCATATCCCTCACCACTACTTTTTTTTTTTTTTTTACAATATTTTAAATTCGAGTTTAGGCTTACTTAGGCAAATAGGAAAGTGGGAATGAAGGGTATATAGGAACAGAGCCCAGAACATGCTGAACAGAAGTCATGCCTCTGCACCACTATTTCGGATTGTTGGTGATTCCATATGTGATAGAAAGTTTGGTGAATTTTTAGGGTTTCTGTCCCTTTAAGTGGTCACAAATGGGTGATGTACTCATGTGCATGGACCACAGATGGACACCGGCCACCTTGACACACACACACACACACACACACACACACACACACACACACACACACGGCTTACTTTCACATGCCTGTTACAAATGGGAAGAGGCACTGATTCCCTGTAAATGTAGGTTAGCATCCAGGGAGGAGGCAGTTATAAGCACAATAAATAGCTTTAAAGAACTAAAATCAGTAATAAGATTTATAGGGACATTGATTTCATTACATTAACTACAGTTAAAAAGGAGCAATATTCACCCCCAGAGTCAGGCATTGGAGATGGTCTGGGGAGGGGGGGGGGAAGCCCCCAAAGTGATGACATCACCCTCACTGTATTAAAGCTCAGTACATCCAAATGGGTTCCTCGATGAAATACTTGGCCATAGAACGCTTGCTTTGTTCTGCATTCTGAGGTATATATGGCCTCTTTATTTGTAAGATGAAACTTACCTTGACTAGTTTCATTAAGACAGTAAAAGTGAAATTTCCTTAAAGACATTGGCAGTTTTGTTGGTTTCTGCCAGTGCCTCTCTTCCTTCCCGTGAAGAATTTTCACCCTTAACTCCAGAAAACCTGGCTTAAACATTATGTATTTAATAGAAGAGATTTTTGTTCTTCTATATATATTTTTTTTAATTCTGCTTTCCAGTATGGAACATTAGTGACAACATTTAAGTTCTAAGTTTTCAGTGAATTATGTGAGGCTGAAATTACATGCTCGTACCCAGAGTTCCCAATCATTTGTGCTTTTAAAATATATGGTGGTATTAAAGGACTGTAAATATACTTAAAGTATATACCATTTGCACGCCTTTGTATGATTGTTAAGCTGAGGAATGACCGGCTATCTCTCAACCCAGATGCACTGGGGGAGAAAAAAAAGCTCCGTGCTGCAGCATATCAGCTCTTGTCAACCTGCCAACAGCGGAGCGTACCATGCTGCAGAGTAATAAAAAAGGGAATTAGAAAACTCACTGCTGGAGAACAGTCCCAATTAAATCCCTTTCTGAAATGGTGAGCATATAGACATTGCGGTTCTGTTACATCTAAGTTCTCCGGGAGGCTGGGACTGTGTTAAGGCGAGTGGAGATGAGAAATGATGAAGCAGGAGTGGTCTGGTGACATTTTTCTGACTTGATTGGCTGGGGTGTGTGATGTAATAGGTTACAGTGCAGCCCCTTATAGGTTTTAAAATGAATTCCAAGACACCATTACAAAGAAAGCCGGACTCTTTTCTTATAACTGAGCTCAGCCA
The DNA here is from genome assembly GCF_024139225.1 of Suncus etruscus. NCBI lineage: Eukaryota > Metazoa > Chordata > Mammalia > Eulipotyphla > Soricidae > Suncus > Suncus etruscus. The sequence continues at coordinate 126,461,938 of NC_064849.1, forward strand.
AGGAAACTCTCGCACAAATGTACAACACTGTTTGGAATATGGAAGACCTGGATTTAGAATATGCTAAGACAGATATAAATTGTGGCACAGACTTGATGTTTTATATAGAAATGGATCCACCAGGTAAATCTGCGGTATACTCTTAGAAAGCTAATTTTGTGGCTTTTTAATTATTTTGACAACTGCCGTAACAGAGCCTTTGCAGAAATCTCGTTTTATTAATTTGCTCTAATTGAATAAAATTGGTTGGAACATAGCTTGAACATTAAATGGTGCGACTGCTTGTGGGAACCCGCAGATAAGGCTGATTGTGGAAACTGCTTGTTCTTACTTGAATGGATAAGAACTGAATTCCAGTTTTTCGCTGGTATCTTTTGTTAATGGATCTCTTTCTACTTTGCTTATATTGTTGCATATTGTTCCTTTAAGTTAAAGAAGGTCCTTTGTGCTGTTTTTTCTCTGCTGACTGTGGGATAAGAACAATGTGGCTGGGACTTTGCAGTGATAACACTTGGTACTTTAGAAAGCATGGGAAATATAACAGTGATTGCAACTCCATTCTAGGTGATTCTGAACTATTGAAATCAGATGCTGAGACAGTGTCTGCTGTCTCATGTGGAGATTCTGTAAAGGGGAAATGAGCTTGACTTTCCACAATTTAGTCTTTACAGAATATTCTTGAACCTCCTGAATTTTTTGCAAAAGTAAAAATAGAGAAAGTGTTTCAGAGCTCGGGACTTTAAATGGGGCTAAAAATCGGAGACTGACTTTGCTTTCTCAATTACTTTATTCCAGTATTAGCCCTCTTTCCAACTAGGACATTGAGGAATACTGCAGTTTTAACAGTATTTTACCTTTTGTCATATAAAAAAAACTTCTGGCAGAAGAGTGTTGATTTAAATGTCTTGTCATATTTTATCCTATAGACAGACTACTAACATGAATGTTAAGGAGATAGAGGTCACAGATGAGTTTCTTAAAGTGGCTTCAGAGAAGCCCCGCTTCTCTTCTGACAGCAGATTTGCTGTGGAAGAGCTGTTTGATTATCACAGCAGCATTTGTGGAGGACAGACCTGAGTTTGTCTTTTCTGATTAAGTAAGAAATTTGTGCCAACCTTAATGCTGCTCCTCTCCTATGGTGAAGGTTTCTTTCTGAAGATGAAATTTGACCAGATTAGAACCTTTAATAGAACTAAAATCTAAAAGTAGAACATACCTTAACTCTGAATTTACCTTGAAATTCATTGGCTTTGGCCACCCCAGTTTGTTAGCCTCAAAGCTGGTTTTTTTTCTTTCAGTTTCTTTTTCTTCTGAGCCATGCTCTAAAAGATATCTCTCCTTTTTTTTTTTTATCATTCATGTCTCAGAAAATGAGATAAATGTTACTTATCTACAATTTAGATCTCACTTACAACGTTCAGTTCTACTTGAGATTGCAAACAACTTTTCCTTTTCTACTTAATCCTCAGCACTGCCTCCCAAACCACCCAAGCCTGCTCCTGTAGCCAACAACAACGGTATGAATAACAATATGTCCTTACAAGATGCTGAATGGTACTGGGGAGACATCTCGAGGTAAGGCTATACAGAAACTTCTAGAGATAGTGAGTTTCAGAAAAGCACTAGCTTGCTAAATTCCATTTTTAGGATATCATCCAACATAAGCATGAAGCATAGTTGGTTCTCTGCCATATAACCAGAGAAGTCACTGGGCCCGGGAGAACTGTGGGTGCTGGATGCCACAGGAAATTAAATACTTGAGAAGCTTCATTATTGACAGAGATGTCAGGCAAGCACCAGGAAGAGCTGGCACTCTTGAGAGCCTGAGTGGAAAGTCACTCTCCATTAGACTCCATATGTCAGTGCTGTTATCAGAATAAGAGACACAGTTTTTAAATCTTTCTCTTCAAGGGCAAAAAGAAGTTGGGAAACCTTTTGGGGAGCCCGACTTCTGTTAAGACGTATCAGAGTGAATGGAGAGGAAGATGCAGAACACAGCTGTACCTCAGCTAGCCCAGTAGTGAAAATGATGGGTCTGTCTGTTCTCATAGCGACCTCCTCTGTTTATAAGGAGATGATATGAATAACTTTCCTAGGCAGAGAATACATTTAGCCTCATAGATGCAGTAAATAAATTGTAAAAACAGGGGTTAGGAGGAGGTAGAAGCACCCCCACTCAATTTTGCTGCAACCCTGCAACAGCTCTATAAATTACAGCCACCTCCTGCTCTTTTTTGCTCCAGGGAAGAAGTGAATGAGAAACTTCGAGATACAGCTGACGGGACCTTTTTGGTACGAGACGCATCTACTAAAATGCATGGCGATTATACGCTCACACTAAGGTGAGTAGAAATACAGATGAAATTGGGGTGTTGTAGTTGACATTAAAGCATTTTTGTTTAAAAAAAAAAAAAAAACAACACCTAACTGGCATTATAATGATTGTCTTTACAGAAAAGGAGGAAATAATAAATTAATCAAAATATTTCACCGAGATGGGAAATATGGCTTCTCTGACCCGTTAACCTTCAACTCTGTGGTCGAGCTTATAAACCACTACCGGAATGAATCTCTAGCACAGTATAATCCCAAATTGGATGTGAAATTACTCTATCCAGTATCCAAATACCAACAGGTAATCAAAACTGATATGCTCATCTTCTTCAGACAAGATACTTAAAATGATTAGAAACATTATTTGAAATGAACTGCATGTTAGGTAGCTTGAAAATCTTGTGATCAAATAAATAAATAAATAGTGGTCACGAAATAAATATCTTAAGATTCATTTTCTCACATCAGATTTTGGTGGGAGGGTTGGGCCACACCCAGTGACGCTCAGGGATTACTCCTGGCTATGCCCTCAGAGGACCCCGGGGTTCAAACCCAAGCCCACCCTGGGCAGCTGCATGCAAGGCCAAACATCCTACCACTGTCTCACATCATATTTTGTCATATAAGTTATTTGATTAGGGACTTTACCACTGAATTTATTTTTCTCTTGCTCTCTAATCTCTCTAGGATCAAGTTGTCAAAGAGGATAATATTGAGGCTGTAGGAAAGAAATTACATGAATATAACACTCAATTTCAAGAAAAAAGTCGGGAATATGATAGATTATATGAGGATTATACCCGTACTTCCCAGGTGAGTTTTCTTTGAAGATGAGATGAACATTTTAGAACTCTTAGTACCGATTGTCTGCTGCATTGAGCTTCACCAAACATTTGAGAATGGGTGGGGAAGGATTACTGTTCAACTAGTAATTATTTATGGTATTCCTGGAAATGTATCTTTACATGTTCAAATAATAAATAAAACCTATGTAGTAAGTGGTTACTGTTCCACTTGACTTTCTTCCTGATGGAAATTCTGAAAGGAAGAGGTAACTCTTCTCAGCCCTGCTTTGAAAAGTAGTGGCTTTCTGTGCTGTATTGTTTTCCCAAAGACTTAAACACCAGGTTATCTTGTATTGGGGGCTGCCAGAAGCAACATGAATGCCCTAATGGAATGGCCAAAAATAATGAAAGCTATTGGAATGATCTTCCCTAGATTGGGACAATTTTCCAAACACAATATGTGCTTCTTAACACGGTGACACTCTAATTCATAAAGGCCATTGCTAGAGTATTATATGCTAGATAGCAATATAGATCAACTGTCCTGGTACTCTTATCTTGCAGTAAGAAGTGATCCATGTGTTTTACATCTTATTATTACAATTGTGTTGCAGGAAATCCAAATGAAAAGAACAGCTATTGAAGCATTTAATGAAACTATAAAAATATTTGAAGAACAGTGCCAAACCCAGGAGCGGTACAGCAAAGAATCCATAGAAAAGTTTAAACGTGAAGGCAATGAGAAAGAAATACAAAGGTGGGTGACCCATGAATACTACCCTTGTCCGTGTTTGAGAGAACGTAAGGCCTCTCCACTATCTCAAGGTGCACTTCCTTGTTGTGCTTTGAACAATGAAAGGGGGAGAAAGAAGAAAATGCTGGGAATCCATGAACATACTTTAACTGGGGAGAGCACCTTTGTGGTGCACCTGATTACATAAGCATTTCCCTTTCCCATAGGATTATGCATAATTATGAAAAGTTGAAGTCTCGTATCAGTGAAATTGTTGACAGTAGAAGACGATTAGAGGAAGACTTGAAGAAGCAGGCAGCTGAGTATCGGGAGATTGACAAGCGCATGAACAGCATTAAGCCAGACCTCATTCAGCTGAGAAAGACCAGAGACCAATATCTGATGTAAGTAGTGGAGGTGGGGCTGTGTAGTGACTGATAAGGGAGGGTCATAGAAATTAAGAGATGAGTTATTCATGCACTTGTTTTAAAACTTTTCCAGGTGGTTGACTCAGAAAGGTGTCCGACAGAAGAAGTTGAATGAGTGGCTGGGCAATGAAAACACTGAAGAGTAAGTAGCTACTAAAGATGGCAAAGAGTAAAGATTTCTTTCCTTCTTATGTAAAAATCATTTCAGGAAAATGCATGACTAGCTTTGCTTTCAGAACAAGGAAGGAATGTGGAATGTCTTATATAAACTCAGCTTTGGTATCCAGAATTTTTAAAAGCAAAGTTGAGTGAAGGAGGACACCCATTAATTTTTCCCCCCATAGTGCTGTAAAATGACACCATATCCCTGAACTTTTTTTTTTTAATTTTTTTATTTTTAGGTTTAAAAATCCCTATTCTTTGGGGGAAAGAAAGAAAAATTATGGGTAGTATATTTTTGAAGTGTATGTTTTGTTTGAATGATTTGAAAATTGGCAATCCTCCTAGTCGATTTCCTGATCTAAACTGGACAAACAGGATTTAGAATAACCTTCCTTGGCCCAGTTAACTGGGCCTGCTACTAACTTTGAAACAAGAATAGCCCAACTTAGAACTGCTGACTACCAGGGAGATTGCATTTGAGACTTATGAAGCCTAACAGGCTGTCTACAGCCAGACAACCTGTGGTGCCTACTGGCTTCCTTGGGAGGAAGACTGAACATGATAAGGATCATTACAGAAACCTTCTCTCCTCTCTTTCTAGCCAATATTCGCTGGTGGAGGATGATGAGGACTTGCCCCACCATGACGAGAAGACATGGAATGTTGGAAGCAGCAACCGAAACAAAGCTGAAAACCTCTTGCGAGGGAAGCGGGATGGCACGTTCCTGGTCCGGGAAAGCAGCAAGCAGGGCTGTTATGCCTGCTCCGTGGTGTACGTATCTTCGGCAAACTCTTCCTCCTACACATATTCTGAGGAGTTTCCCTGTTTCCTCATAGCACAATAAAAATTTCTTTATGATTTAGACAAAATAAAAAAATGTCCTCATAGCAGATACTCCTGCCCATCACTTAACTATTTTATGTCTAGTACAAATCTGCTATTTGTCTTCCCCCTCCCAACCTCCCATTGTTATAATAGAAATAACAGGGCACAGCTTGTATTTGGCCTCCCAAGGCTAATAGTGTTGGGAATCTAAGGTCAGCCACACACTACCCACAAGGCAAAGAGCATGCCAGGAGGAGAGAGAGATCCTGGTGGTCCTTGTACTTACTGGAGATATGGACGACTCGGGAGCAGCCATATTTCATTATACATGAGTTTGCCTTCTGTAGTTTGGAATTGCTGAAATAATTTCAGAGAAGGACAGTGTTCAGTTCCAAGGGGACATTATAGACTATGTTCTATTTTCCACTGAAGCAGAGGAAGTACAAAGATGGGGGTTTATGCAGCCATTATAGAGACAGCCTGATGGAAGAATCCTATCAGCCTTAATGTTGCCAGTAGTACCACCTGCTTGCCACATTCCCTCATGCTACCAAGCACATCCCACCCATGACACCACTTCATTTCTAGCCACCCTGTGGCTTGGACAATACTTTATAAAGACAAACTATAATCTAGCTCATTGAAGCTGAATGACCTGCCCATGCCCTGGAGTGACAGAGCCATGGATGCCTAAGTGGAGGGTCCTTTTTTGTGAAGGTGATTTTTGTGGAAAACTTCATGGGCTCTTGTGTGTGATGTCTGCGCAAGCTCAAAAAGCATTTCTCTCCTCTCTCCTCACTAGGGTGGACGGCGAAGTTAAGCATTGTGTCATCAACAAGACGGCGACAGGCTACGGCTTTGCGGAGCCTTATAACCTGTACGGTTCCTTGAAAGAACTGGTGCTACATTACCAACACACCTCCCTGGTGCAGCACAACGACTCCCTAAACGTCACACTAGCCTACCCGGTATATGCACAGCAGAGGCGATGAAGCGCTGGCCCTCAGATCTTTCTCCTGAAGTTCAACCACCCTGAAACCTCTGGAAAACACAGGGCTCCTTCTCCAGCCTGACCTGTGAATTGAGCTGAGGAAATCCAAGCCGTCTGCCTTCAGATGAGACTCGCGCTTTCTCCGACCCAAAGCCGTCAGGGAAGATCTGCGGCCAAGCGAGCGCTGGGCCAGGGCCGGCTGACCATAGTTTCTGACCTGGAGTGCTATCCTCCTTCCTTACTCTTCTTTTTTGTTTTGTTTTGTTTTGTTTCGTTTTTACTTTTTTGAGGGAGGGAAGGGTTAATTTAAAGCCACAACCACACCAAGAGAAAAAGAAATGCAAAAATCTCTGTGTGCAGGGACAAAGAGGCCTTTAACCATGGTGCTTGTTAAATGCTTTCTGAAGCTTTTACCAGCTCAGAGTTGGGAGCCTGGAGGGCAAGACAGGCTGAAGAGCTCTGGCCTGGGGTCGAGAGGTCCAGCCTGGTTTAACCTGGGGGGAGGGGGTGGGGTTTGCACGATGGACCCAGACACATCGCACTGTGGATTATTTTCTAACCAAGAATGACATGTAGCAAAAAGGCACATCTGCTCGTGAGGAGGGACACTTGGAGAGAGAGCGTCAGTGCTTGGATGTTCAGAGGGAAGACGGAGTAGCAAAGTGCCAGAAAGTGTTTTGTTTAAACTTTTCAAAAACAACCATCCACCAACAGAAAAATAGAGCTCGGAAAACAGGACTTAAATGACATTCAGTATATAAAATATGTACATAATATTGGATGACTAACTATCAATAGATGGATTTGTATCAATACCAAATAGCTTCTGTTTTGTTTTGTTTTTTGCTGAAGGCTAAAATTCACAGTGCTATGCAATTCCTAATTTTCATTAAGTTGTTATTTCAGTTTTAAATGTACCTTCAGAATAAGCTTTCCCTCACCCCAATTTTTGTTGCTTGAAAATAATGGTTGTCCGAATTTTTGTAATATTTGTTTTGTTATTTTTTTAAAAGAAGAAATGTACAGGATGCCAGTTTTTTTTTTTAAAAAAGTGGCTTCAGAATTAAAACTATGAAATATTTTACAGTTTTTTTTCTTGTACAGAGTACTTGGCTGTTAGCCCAAGGTTAAAAAGTTCATAACAGATTTTTTTTTTGGACTTAAATGTTTTGTTGGGCAGTGCCTAATAAGCTTCAAAGCTGCTTTATTCAATAAAAGAGAAAGATATATGGATATGACAAAGGATCACTGAGTTCAACAATGTTGTTTCAAGTCTCTTAAATACGGTACCTGGCAATGTTTGTTTCATAAAGAATTGTGAACTTCTTGAATCTACGGAGGGGGGGGTATGTAGCAGTGGGAGGGGGGCATACGGGAGCAGGGTGGGAATGTGGTATGCACTTTCTCTTTCTCGCAATTACAGAGAAGTAACTGCAAAGTGAAGTTGCTTATTTTTTAGTCTTTTTCCACTTTGATCTGCTAGTTATTATTAAGGATAATTACAAGCTTCCTGTAACTAACACAGTGTAGCTGGTCAGTAGTTATTTCAGTAGGAGAAAGTTTAACTGCAGGGGCCTGGTCACTTATGTTTAGAACAGAATGAAAGGTATATAGTTCAACGTTTATAAAGATGTCTTTTTAGAGCACTAGACTACCATTGCAACCGATATTTTTTTCATTTTAAAAATAGGAGGTTTGAAGAAGTTGGGTATTCTTTTTCTAGCTTTCCCTTCAGCCTAATTAGAGCTAATGAGATTGATCTGAAAGTAAATAGACACCACCTCATTGAAGTCATGGTCATAAAGTTCTCTTCTCATCCAGACTAACTGTATGTGGTATACTTCACTATGGGAAAAGATAGGGGTTCTTCAAGGGGTCTAGTTGAGGGCAGAATGAGGGGTCCATCTCTCTGGTTTACATATGCAAAGCCTTGTGTTCGTTGGAAACTGCATGGGGAGAATTGAAAAGCAATTGCAATCATAAACTCTGCCCTAGTAGATTAAAATAGCATAGAATAATTGCAGTTTTTCCTTTTTTCATTTTAGATTCCCTCACAGCTTTATGTCTTTTCACTTCAACTGGGGTGGGCTTGTTTGTTTTTAAATGTTGTTGTTTAAGACATTTTTTGGGGAAAATAATTTGCCTAGCAGCTGACTTAATCAACTGTAGAATGTATTTTTTTTTTCCTTTATATGAAGCTACTCATACTCAAGAGCAATAGTCTTACAGCCAGACTGTCAGGTCCTCAGACTTGACTGGACTGATCTGACCATCTCCCACTCATCTCCAGACAGTGATAATTTCTCTGCTTTTAGTCAAGATCTGATTTACAACTCTTAACAGTAATGTTTGTAAACTAGGGTTTGTTTGTCCCCCCAACTTTTTGTTAACACATCCATTATGTTTATTGAATATGAATAATTTACATTTACTTTCAAAACCTAAGATCCGAGATGGACTGTTTCATTAAAAGTTACAGTTTCATTACTGTTTCTGCTTTTGACACTCTTTGCAAGATGACAGTGTTTGGGGCACTTGCCTTATTTTTGCATCTCACAAGCGTAAATGCACTATTTTTCTCCGAATTGCAAAGGCAGAATGATCATACTTTGTAACAGTGAATCACACCATATCTACAATATTACACCTCTGCTTTTTTGCCTTTTTGACTCTGTAGTATGCCCACCACCTTTGCCATTGTGGATGTTTGACTGGCTAAGACTTGAGTTCACTCCGATGGTCTTCTACCAATAGCATTATCTGAGTGGCTCAGAAGTATGAATGGATACAGCAGAGGCATTCCTAATACATGGCTTTTATCCAGGCACTGACTTTTCCTACCCAGTGTCCTATCCTAAAGATAAAAGCCAGAATCTAAGCTATAAGGGGCTCTCTCTCCTAGGGCTTAGTTGTGGGAGCTTGATACTAGATACAAGAGAAGTCATAACCACATGGAAAGGTAAAAGGCATGCATTTACAACATCCGACAACTCCGTGGCCCTTGATATATGTATATATGTATATGTGCATGGACTGTTTCCAATACTCTTCAGCCAAAATGATCCACAGTAGTTGAATTCAAATACATAACAAGCAAATGTCTAGTACAGTTCTTGTGTGTGTTTGGAATGTTTTTTTCCTTGGATGTTGCTTTGTTCTGTTTTACAAAGGTGAAAATTGTTTGCAAGTGAAGTGAGAAGTTCATCATTCTTTGGCAATTTTCTGTTTCTAAAAGTTAACTCTATTGGGGAGCTGGTCTGGATGATGTGCTTAACTTGGAAATCCTTATGTGTCAGTGTGTCAAGTCAAATGAGTTTCTGTGAGCTGTCCCGTGCAGAATTTGTCATTTAGCTGGTTATGAATTAGTAACATGTTTAGGATGTTCTACTGGGGTTCCTTACTAAGAGAAAAGTGCTGCTGGTTTTAACAGCTGTGCTTTTGCTATGCATGATATCCAAGTCTGTTGGAAACGGACCCTGCAGTGTGAGTTTAGATTCATTTTAGAAAGGGGCAGTTTTTTCTTTCTTTGTCTTAAGTACAATGCCTCACTTGGGACACAGTTTCAAAAATGCCAATTTCTTGTTTTTTGAAAATCCCAGTTACATAATTAATAGTACAGAGGGAACAGAATTGGTTCCATTGGAAACACTATCCAACTCAACAATAAACTTGTCACCATGAGATAGCATTAGCTGCCCAGGATGCTGCTATTCAAAATAAATAAATAAATAACTTGTGCGTGCTGCACGTGTGTGCGCACACACAGACACAGCAAAACAAAAATATTTCCTTTAATGTGTGTTTTTTAAAGCTATGATCTGTTCAATGTTTTTACAAATCTGTTTCTATGACCTTGTTGAAATAAAGTTGGTCTTTTGACGAGAGGGAGGACGTCATGGTCAGTTGTAATTTTGCCTTTACAAGGCATCTGGGGGGTGGGGGGTGTGCCTCCTTGACATTTTGTTGAAGATTCGATGGAGCTATGTGTTGTTGTTTTCAGTTGCTTTATGCATTGTATTAGGTCTTCAAACAGAATAAAGATTGTTTTGAAACTTAAATTTATAGTTTGAAATTTCAGTGATAGCACAAGAAATCATTTTTAAGCCAGTTCTTTTGCTGCTTCATGGCTGTTGTTTTGGTAACCTCTTACTTGTCCCTTTCATTCTGGGAGCACATTATCTCCTTTTTGTAAAGTCTGGGTTATGTAAAGTGTTCACATGAATGAGAGGTCCACATTTTTCTAATTGTCGCTATACCCTATATGAAAAACGAGTGCCTGCAGGTAACTCCAAAGGCCTATTCCTGTGATAAGAAATCATAAAAATATTCATTGCCTTGCAGTTCTTCACCTTGTCCACCATCTACTGCCAAACCAAGCTTGATTGGTGATAGTAACAGTATATCTTATGGTCAGTGCTTTGAGTCCTCCCAGTGCAGGGACAGTGTGAGGCTCCATAGCAAAGACAGGTCTGACAGGATTGGAGATAGGAGAACTGAGCTATATTCCATTCAGATTTCAAATGGTAGCCCCTAGTCAATATAGACCAAACATTCTTAGTTAGAAATTACTTTGTCGTCTGGCTTTATTGCTAAAGGAACCTACAGCTACTCAGGATGCATGTATATGGCCCTGCCTTTGCAGGTAGACACAGTGAGAGTCCTAAGTAAAGACAGCATCTGGCTTCTAGGTATTGAGTCTCCCCTACCTACATCTTCAAGGTATCTACACCCCCTGCCTGCATACAGATGGGTTCTCTAGGAGTCTTCAACAGCCCCCTGAAGCTCTTCTGTTAGTAAAAGTCTCTGGCTTCTGACCTCTGGCTACACTGCCTCCTCCATCATTCTAGCCCAAGTAGTATCCTCAGGGATCTTTCCACTGTTGCTAAACTTCCTGTAGCTTACCACATCTGTTTGGTGTTTGAGTCCCAGTTAACCATATGAACTAGAGTGATTTTTTTTCCTGACTGGTTTCTGAAACATGAAGAACTTTCTACCACAAGTTTCATCTCCGTCTGTTTGACTCCGTACCCAGCTAAGATGATCCAGAAGACAATATCCATGCCCTACAGAAAAAAAGTATAGGTCTGTCTTTGTCAGGATTGCACAGCACTCCTATACATAGGATGAAGGTGTAAAACAACGGGAAGACTCTTAAGAGTACCTTGGGTAGACAGACTCAAGCCAGTGTTCAACTTTGCACTCTTAACACCCTTCTCCTGGAAAGCACTAGCTTTTTAGGAAAAGTTCACAAGACACACTTTGCCAGAAACCTATCTTGCCTTGGTGGGCAGTGTATAGGTAGCTAATGCAGAAAAAGACATATACTTTAGGCTTGGCAATGTGGACTCCAAACCAACAACATTAGCATTTGCATTGCACCATTTGGGAACCTGTTAGAAATGTCCATGTCAGCAAATGGTTTCCAGGTTATCTTAATCAGTAAATGGTTTCCAAGTTATTTTAATGCATAATAAAACTTAGACTTAGATCTCACTAAACTATTAAAATAATATTCTAGATATTTAGTTACTGGTTGGTTTAAAAATACCATCCCTGAGTGAACTAGAATATTTTTTATTTTAGGGATGTAATTAAATGCTCATAGTATAGACTACAGTGAAAAGACTAGCTTAATTGGCTCATTTTGACTTAAAGAAGGCTCATTGTGTCTTTTATAAGTTTAGATAAACTTAGTTTGTGTAAGTCACTTTTTTTTTGTGAAATAAAGTTGAGACTCAACATTTGAGGTCAATGTGAAAGATGAAATCCCCCATTCTCCATTTACAACTTGATCCCAGTCATAATCATGAGTCAACTTAAGGATGCAGACCACTGCAAGATGACCGAGTCTTTTGCATTGTGAGTGGCAGTGTCTAAATGAAAGCTTGTGGTTCACTTTCACTGATAAAACAACACTTCCGGTGAATCAAATGAGAGGCAGTTCTTGATAATGTGTGTTTGAAGAAATACATGATCTAATACATGACAGTGATACATGATCGAATGCAGCCATTAAAAGACTAAAAGCAATTGATTGACATAAGTCCGTAAGTCAGAGAACCTGGTACACCCAAGTCTTGGATCACTGAAGGCAGATAAATATAGTATACCATATCAGCCTTTAGGATGACTTTTCTGATTTTATCCCTTAAAAAGTTTAAGATCAGATTCCTATAAAGAGCCAAATATAAGAACTAAACCCATAAAATTCCTAAAAAAAAAAAAAATACTTGACTTTGGTCTTTGGATTGCTTTTTTTTTTTTTTCATTGAGGGGTGGGGTATGACATACTAAGCACAAGTAACAAAATTTAAACTAAGAGGACTATGTCAAATTCAAAGCTTCTCACAGCTTACGATATCATCATCAAAACGAAATTGTTGAAATGAGAAGAGCATTTACAAACTACATTAAGTATGTGGGAGGAGGTAAAATTCAAGATATGAACCCAACTTCAGAAAAGTCCCCCAAAAATTTGTTTTAAGTGGACAAAGAATTAATAGACACTTTTCCGAAGAAGAGATGAATGGCAAGCAGGTACACTAAGTGGTACTCAATATCACTAATCAACAGAGAAATCTTATTGTTCCAAGGTGTCAATTCACTGAAGGCATGTGAATGACAATTATTCAATAGATTACAAATGCAGCAAAGTTGGAGAGAATGAACCCAAGTTCATTGTTCATGGAAAGTAAATTGGTGTAATCACTATGGAAAACTGGAGGTGTGGGTCAGACAGTTAGTACAGTAGGTAGGGTGTGTCTTGCACACTGCCAATCCATATTTAAGCTGGAAATGGTAGTGAAAATTTTATAAAATACAAAAAAACTCAGTTGTAATCAAAAATATATTTAAAAGTTTCAGAAAGCTAGATCCTAAAAAAAATGACATTTAAAAGACAAAAGCAGTAATATTAAAAGTTCTTAATAGGAAAAACACATGGGTGAAAAATTAGATGTCAAAATATAAAAATTGGGGAATTAAAAGTAGTTTCAGCTGTAGTACAAAGCTAAGTTGCTGTCAACTTAAAATAGGATGTCATATACATAGGATGGTATATCTAATGACAACCACAATGCAAAAATCTAGTAAAAAACAAGGAAATCGTGAAGTTATTCTAAGTAAAGCAAACTACATGGTAAGAGAACAAGATGAGAAAGGAACACCAAAAAATAAAAACCAAACCAAATTAAAAAAAAAACAAAACAGTCTAAAAGCAATTAAAAAATGGTGATAATTAGCTATTTAGAATTATGTAAATATAATTGAATTAAATTCTCCAAAGTATGGCATGTCAGAATGGGTTTAAAAAGAAAAAGCAAGGCTTATCTAGATAGTTTCTGCCAGATACTCATAAAATTTACTGTAAAAAGTATTTTATATGAAAGGAAATGAAAATGAAGTACTTAGATGTACTTCTTCAAAAAATAGATTTGAAGCAAGGACTTTGGTATATGTAAATATATATAATAAAGCATCATCTATTGATAAAGATTAATCCAACACGAGGGTGTAGTAATAAATATACACCCAATATCGTGGGCCCCTGATATGTGGAGAAATTATTAACAGACTTAAAGGGAGAAATTGACAGCAATACACTAATAGGAGAATTTAATGCCCCACTTACATCTATAGACAGATCATCTAGTCAGAAAATCAATGAGGAAACATTGATCTTAAACAACACATTAGACCAGATGGACTTCAGTACATAAGGAACATTTCATCCCAAAGCAGCATAATACACATTCTCCAGAACAGACCACATGTTAAGTTATAAGAAGACTCAAAGAAGAAATGGCATCCAGCATCTATTCCGACACAAAGACATAAAACTAGAAGTCAAATATGGAAGACTGGGGAAAACTAAATATGTGGAAATTAAATTAATGATTGCACTACTGGTCATTGGAGAATTCAAAGATGAAATTAGAAAATACCTGAGAAATAAAAAAAATGTATCAGATGCAGGAAAAGTGTTCTGAAGAGGGTTGTTTATAGCAATATAGGTGACCTTAAGAAACATAAACGCGGCTGGAAAGATGGCGCAGGGGTGGGGTGTTTGCCTTGCATGCAGAAGAATGGTGGTTCGAATTCTGGCATCCATATGGCCCCCCGGAGCCTGTCAGGAGTGATTTCTGAGTGCAGAGCCAGGAGTAACCCCTGAGGGCTGCTGGGTGTGACCCAAAAACAAAACAAGAAACATACACAAACTCAAAACAGTTTGATACTACCCTAAAAAAGAGCTAGGAAAAGAGCAAAAAATGAAGAATAAAGAAGGGCGAGAATGATGTCAGCAAAAAAAAAAAAAAAAAAAAAAAAGAAAGAAATAAAAAAGACATTGGAAAAGGTGAATTAAACTAAGAATTTTTAAATAGCTTACTTGACATTCCCAAAAAAGTCTAAAATATTTTTTAAATGGAGGACGAGAAATTACAACTGATAAAATAGAACGGATCTATGAGATTATCATTAAATATATGGCAGTGAGGTTAGTGAGATAACAAAGGGGTTAAGAGAGAATAGTTTGTTCCTCAGCATCACATATACTCCTCTACCAGGAGTGACCCATGAGAATAGAGCCACAAATACCCCTGAACTCTACTAGATATGGCTAAAAAAATCACTTGTGCACATGCAAACACATGAATTATGAAAAAATGAATTATATATCAATAATTGGAAGACCTATAGAAATGCAAAAAATTCCTCAAACCATAAAAGACTGAATCAAGAAAAAAGAAATAGACCATAGATCAATGCCTAGGAAAGCGATTGAATCTGTCTGTAATTAAAAAGTTTCCTCCAAACAAAAGGCTAATATCAGACAGATATACTCTAGAAGTGGAGCAAGCTTTCAAAGAATTCACAGCTTTACTTCTTAAACTTAAAAAATGAAGAGAAGTAAATTTTTTTCAAATATATTTTGTATGGGGCTGGTGAGGTGGCGCTAGAGGTAAGGTGTCTGCCTTGCCAGCGCTAGCCATGGAACAGACCGCAGTTCTATCCCCCAGTGTCCCAAATGGTTCCCCCAAGCCAGGGGCAATTTTTGGGTGCTTAGCCAGGAGTAACCCCTGAGCATCACATGGGTGTGGCTCAAGAAAACAAAAACAAAAACAAAAAATAAAATAATATATTTTGTAAAATCAGTGCTTTATACCAAAATCAGACAAGGACAACCATAAGAATAAGATTATAGAGATAGAGTAATTATCTGATGAGAGAGAATACCAGCTCAATTCAACATTAAGTTAAAATGATCGTTACGAACCAGTACACTCAAATAACTAAAACACTTGCCAATAACCCATAATCCATTATCCCCACCAATACAATGAAGTGTGGGTACATGGGCTCATCTGTAATTCCTAGTTTGGGCCGTCATAGGGAACTGTGCTCCTGAGCTCCAAGGAATGGTACCTCTTTCTTACAAGGCCAGAAAAAAAGTAGTACAGTAGACTAACAAAATTAGACCATGAAACATCCTAATTGAAAGCAAGACAGAAATCTCTAAAGAAGATTGCAAAGAAGCAAATAAAAGCATGGAGATGGAGAATTTAAAGTAATGATTACAAACAGGCTCATTCAATTACAAATTGAATCTATGGATGAGAATATTTATGAAAGATGAAAACAAGTTGTAGATCTAAGTCTGCAGTGAAAACTACAAAAGATCAGAAAAATTTCCAGCAATAGATTAATTAAAGCTGAGAAACAGATTAGTGATTTGGAAGATAAGGCACTAGTTAGTACTTTCCCAGACAAAAGTTAAAAAAGAAAAAAAAGAAATTTGAAAAGCAAAGACAAGATATATACATGATGACCTATCAGTAACCATATTGTAGATCACAAGAAAAAAAGTGTGTGTCTTAGAGGTAGACTGGGTGACAGGAGGGAAACTGGTAACATTTATGAAGGGAAGTGGACACTGTTGAAGAAACTATTGTTGGATAATTGTACACCTAAAGCTCAGGCATGAATAACTTTGTAATCCATGGTGGTTAAATTTAAAATCGTTTTTTTGTTTGTTCATTTGTTTTTGGGCCTTACCCGGTGACGCCCAGGGGTTACTCCTGGCAATGCGCTCAGAAATTGCTCCTCGATTGGGAGACCAGATGGGATGCTGGGGGATCAAACCGCGATCAGTCCTGGCTCAGCTTCAGACAAGGAAAACACCCTACTGCTGCGCCACCGCGCTGGCCCTGCAATTTAAAATCATTCTTATTTTATTTAATTTTGGTTTTTAGGGTCACACCCGGCAGCAGTCACGGGTTACTTACTCCTGGCTCTACTCTCAGAAATCGTTCCTGGCAGGCTTGGGAGGCCATCTGAGATGTCTGGATTCGAACCACTGTCCTTCTGCATACAAGGCAAATGCCCTGCCTCTATACTATCTCTCCGGCCCCTATAATTATTTTTAAATTAAAAAAAAAATTACAAACTCGGTGGAGGAGAGAGAGGCGCCCTGGTTTCCTGCTGCAACAGTGCTTGGACGGAAGCCGGCGCTCACTCCCGCTTTGCCCCGGCCGAACCCCATCAACACCAACACCGCAGCAGCAGCAGCAGCCGCGCCTCCTCTTCTTCTCCTCCTCCTCCTCCTCCTCCTCCTCCTCCTCCTCCTCCTCCTCCTCCTCCTCCTCCTCCTCCTCCTCCTCCTCCTCCTCCTCCTCCTCCTCCTCCTCCTCCTCCTCCTCCTCCTCCTCCTCCTCCTCCTCCTCCTCCTCCTCCGCGCCTTCTCGCTGCCGCCATGACAACCGCGTCCCCCTGGCAGGTGCGCCTGACTACCACCAGGACTCGGAGGCCGCTGTCAACCACCAGATCAACCTGGAGCTCTATGCCTCCTGCGTCTACCTGTCGATATCTTACTATGTGGCTCTGATTGCCAAATATTTTCTTCACGGATCCCATGAGGAGAGGGAACATGCTGAGAAACTGATGAAGCTGCAGAACCAGCGAGGTGGCCGGATTTTCCTGCAGGATATCAAGAAACCAGACCGCGATGACTGGGAGAACGGGCTGAATGCAATGGAATGCGCTTTGCACTTGGAGAAAAGCGTCAACCAGTCACTACTGGACCTCCACAAACTGGCCACGGACAAAAATGACGCACACTTGTGTGATTTCTTGGAGACTCACTCCCTGGACGAGCTGGTGAAGTCCATCAAAGAATTGGGTGACTACGGAACCAACTTGCGCAAGATGGGGCCCCTGAGTCGGGCATGACAGAGTGTCTGTTTGACAAGCACACGCTGGGGCACAGCGAGAGCTAAGCCTTGCACTGGCTTCCTGGAGCCACAGTGACCTGGTTCCCTGGGGCACCGCTTGCATGTTGGGGGTGACCTTTACCTTTTCTAGAAAATCCAAAACAACTACTTCAGTCTTTGATTTGTATCAGACCTTCAAATAAAGTAATTTGGTACCCCCCCAAAAAAATTTAAAAAAATTAAAAACAAACCAGAAGAGGCTTGAGCAATACTACAGCTGTTAGGTAGGGTGTTTGTCTTGCACAGTCAACCTGGGTTCAAATCCTGGCTCCCCTGGTCCTCTAAGCCCTGCCATGAGTGATCTATAAGCACAGAGTCAGAAGTTAGCCTGAGCACTTCAGGCTGTGATCCCCCCAAAAGGAAATCATTCTCAATGGATTGGAGAGTTTGTTTGTTTGTTTTGCATGCCAGACTCAATTCTGGGTTCAATTCCCAGCACCATATTTTGCAAATAGGGGCCGGAGAGATAGCATGGAGGTAGTGTGTTTGTCTTGCATGCAGAAGGACGGTGGTTCGAATCCAGGCATCCCATATTGACCCCTGAACCTGCCAGGAGCGATTTCTGACCTTGGAGTCAGGAGTAACTCCTGAGCGCTGCCGGGTGTGACCCAAAAACCAGAAAAAAAAAAAAAAGAATTTTACAAATAAACAAGAATTGGGTATTGAAAGGAGATGAAGTGTTATGCATGATAACTCTTCAGTAGCAATATTAAAAACTACAGTGTCTAAAAGGGAAAAAGAGAAAAAGAAGAAAAATGTCTGCCATAAAGGGCAAGGAGAGGGAAACTGGCGACATTGGTGGTGGGAAATGTGAAGAGGTGGGTTTTGGACAGTGTATGACTGAAACTCAATCATGAACAACTTTGTAATTATCTCATGTTGATTCAATTACAATTTTTATTTAAAAAAAAAAAGAATTTCCCAGATAAAAGTTAAAGGAGTTTATTCCTATTTTACTTATTTGAAAATAAAAAAGTGAAAGGGATTTATTTAAATGGAAAAGAATGATGAAAATAAGAAAAATACTAAGGGTATCTGAGACATTGCACAGAGGTTAAAGCATTCATCTTGCAAAATGCCATCCTTAATTCAATCCCTAGCACCAATATTACCACAGCTGATCCCTGAAGTTATGCCTGAGCCTGGAGCCAGAATAATTCCTGAATGTGGCACAAAAAATAAAACAAAAACAAAATAACAAAAGAAAACTTCTATTTAGAAATTATAAAGCAAATTAATAGATAACTCCTAAATCTAGAATACTAAAAGTGAAAAGCAGTAAAATTAAAATGATTTAATAACATGTATATCATAAAGATGCAAAGTGAAATAGTAAAGTACAAAACATAGCAAGAACATAAGTGTAAATTTTTGAATATTTTCAAGTACAGTTATCAACCCAAAACAGAGCATCATATGCATAGAAAATCATAGCTGAGTCTCTTGACAATCATAAAGAAAAACTTACAAGTAATCTAAACATAGCACTAAAGAAAGTCATCAAACCTCAGGGTGAGAGAAAATAAAGAACAGAAACTACAAAACAACTAAAAATTACTATGTAACAAGAAATAGAAACATTTTAAAAATAAGTAGATATATTAATCATCACCATAAAGGAAAATGAACTAAATTTTCAAAGAAGTTTAAAATAAAAATAAAATTTCCAATAAAAACTTGTGGAGCGGCCAAAGCAATAGCACAGTGGGCAGGGCATTTTCTAACTCAGTATCAATCTCCAGCATCCCATACCGTCTCTGAGCCTGCCAGGAGTAATTTTTGAAGGCAGAGCCAGGAGTAACCCATTAAGCACCAATGGGCATGGTCCCAAAACAAGAGACCAACAGTAACAGAACAAACAAACAAACAAACAAAAAAACCCTGTAGAGGGTGTATATAAAAAACTGCATGTAAAAAATGCAACATATAAATAGTATTTAAATGCATATGTATATAAATACTATATATGTATAAAACATAGCTCAATGGATAGGGGAAAAAAGAATCTACTAGATACTGTATAAAAGAGACTAATTTCAGGACTCAGTATACACTTAAGCTGAAATTAAGGATAGAAAATTATTCCATGTAAATGGGGTTAAAATTGGAAGCTGGTACCGCTTTATTTCTACCAGGCAAAAACTCATAGTAAGGACTGACATAAAAGTAAAAGTGGTCAAATCATAAGGAACAAACCCTGGGCTGGAGACACAGCTCAACAGACTGTATGTGCTTTGTATGCAGCAGGCCCACTTGCAGTCTCCAGCACCACCTGTTCCTCTGACCACCACAGGCACTCCTAGTACACTCCCTTGTACTCCAGTCCAGTTCTAGGAGTAGCCTCTGAGCAATGCCAACAAAGCAAAGCAAAACAAAAATATTTACACCCAACAAGGTCAGTAAAATACATGAAACAAATATTTAAAGACCTAAAGAGAGAAGTTGACAGCAGTACAATGACAGCAGGAAATTTTAATCCCCCACTCACTTTAACGCTCTCAAAAAAAACATCACTTTTTTCACTTTCAGAAAAAACATCAACAATGAAACATTGGTTTTAAATGACACGTTGCATCAGTTAGGCATAATAGATTTACTCAAAATTTTCTCTCCCATAGCAACAAATGATACTTTATTTTTAAGAGCACAGACAACATTCTTCAAGAACACATGTTGGAACACAAAATAAATCTCAACAAATTTTTAAGATTGATCAAGCATCTTTTCTTAATACAATTGTATGAGGTTAGAAACCAACCCCAAGAGTAGTTAGAAAAACCACAAATATGTGGAGATTAACAACATGCTGAAGAACAACTATTCAGTCAACAAAGAAATAAAAGGCTAAAAAAAAAAAATTGAAGACAAAAGAAAAAACTTTCACATACAAAATTCTCTCAGACATAACAAAATTAATAAGAAAACAATATATTAGAGACAATAATACAAACTCGTCTTAAGAAACAAGAAAAAGCTCAAATAATAGACAAATATTCCATGAAAGGGTCTAAAACAGGACTTTGTAAACTTTTTCCTTTTGCAATTCTTTTTACATTCTGGAAATTTTTACATGGTCCTGGCTATATAGGTATATAAAACAGTATAAAATTATTGATTAACAATACATCATAAATAAATGGTATGTAAAACTCACATTTAGTTGTGGGTTTACAGCGCACAACTTAAGAAACTTGGAGTTAGTAGTTGGAAACTAGTCTTTTGATGCCAGCATGGCATCAAAGTTATAAAGGTGTACCCCTAAAATATACTGTGCTCTACTTTAAAATGTTTTGTTAAAAAATAGAAAGACAGAGTCTGGTGTAATGTGTTTGTCTTGCACATAGAGTGGGTTCGATCTTCAAGATCCCAGATGGTCTCCCAAGCAAGCCTGGAAAAAAATCCTGAGTGCAGAGCCAGGAGTAACCCCTAATCATTTCTGGATATGGCCCCAAAACTAACTAAATAAAAATGTAAAAATATAAAATCACAATAAATCAAATTTTTAGTGACCAGAGATGGATGGCAGGGGAAGGTTGTTGTTTAATGGGATTGGGAGACAAAAACATCCAATAATAAGACAGTTGAGTACTTGAAGTGTAATGTAAAAGCCAATGACTATAGTTGAAACTGGTATATTATATGCCATAAAATCTAAGTCCTAAACGTTCTCATCATGAGGAAAACATTTAGGTTTTTTTGGCATGTATATGAAGTAGAGGTTAAATTTAAACGTATGTAGTGTTGTATGCCAAGTATATCTCAATAAAATTAGAAAAAATAGAAAAATTGTTTCACTAAAGTATATAGATAAAATTTATTGTTCCTGATTCAAAGTCAGATAATTTTCTCCAAAGATAGCACTGTGTTGCCTCAGGCTTGGTTCTGATGTCATAAATCAGTTCAATCAGAGATGCTTTTAGGGGGAAAAAAAAGGATAAATGAGTAACTGCCAACATGCTTATCTACATTTTTGCCTGCCAGAAGAAAATTTAGAAATTCACTGCTCTTTGTAGCACTCAATCACAAGTCTGAAGCATGACCTCAGGCTTTAACTTGCTGTTAAATTAAAAATTCTAAAGCGATATCTGTTGTTAAATAAAACATTCTAAAGCTTGACATGTGTAAAATTTAGGCCTTGAAGAGGGTACACAGGATAGACAACCTCTGTCTCTGCTCAGAGTAAAGGCATTACAGAGGTAATCTCGTAGAAGAAGACCCATTTGAATGATTCTTTTACCAGAAAAATAGACTTCTGGGGCCAGAGAGACAATAAGGGGTTATGGTGCAGTCTTTGCAAATGGTTGGCCCAGCTTTGCAAAACAAAGTTCCTCAACAATCACAAATTTAGCTAAAGTAATCCTTGGCTCCTTGGACTCATGAGGAAACACCTTCATGCTGAACTAGTCACTAATGGGGTTGGCTGAGAATTATCAGGGCCTCCTGAGCACTATTTGGAGACAATCCCCCTGCAAGGGTAATAAATGTTTTAAAATGTAGATATGCACATTCTTATGTCTACTGAAATTACTTTGGAGTTCTCATTTCAGAGCTAATGATTTAAAGAAAATAGAAGTGCTGTTTATTAGTTTACCTTTTTAAAAAAATAAATGGTAATATTGGGTTACATCATTATATCAGTTTTATGAGCATCTTTTCACACCTCTCAAAAGTTATCACATGTTGCCAATGTGTCAAAATAACCTCCAACATTATTTGTTCAGCCTCTCCCCCTTTACTGGAAATCCCAGCACTGCCTTCAAAATCCAAGGTTGTGGATGGCTTTTGTCTGCTCTGAAGGCAACTGCTTAACCAGTTATGAATCACCAGTTAAGCAGTGATCAATGAAGAGTAAGTCTCAGGAGGCCAGAGAGGGAGGAATCAGGAGAGCTTCAAAGAGGAGAGGACACCTTGAAATGGTAGGGAGTTTGCTTTGCACGAGGCTGGCCCAGGACAGAACTCAGTTCTATCCCCGGTATTCTATATGGTCCCCCAAGCCAGGAGTAACCCCTGAACATCACCAGTTTAGAAAAACAGGCCCATCTACTCTTGATTTCTTGTGTTTAAATCAGTGGGGCTGCCTTCACAAGAATTCTGGTCATGGTAATTGATAAACAACAGAAAATAAAAAATGTGTTTTAGTCTTCTATGCTCTAACTAATTGGATATGATCACTCTAGACAAGAACTGGAAACTGGAAGGAAGTAATGGGATATGCATGATGCACCTTCAGTAACAACATTGCAATCCACTGTGCCTAAAGGAAATGAGAGAAAGGCTGCCTGCTATGTAGGTGGACTGGTGGTGGGGGAAATTGGTGGCCATAAAGGAATACTAGTAAAGGGATGGGTTTTGGGACATTGTATGACTACAACTCAACTATTAACAAAGTTTGATTCTGTATTTCATAGTGATTTAATAAAAGAAAAAAGTCTTAAAAATATGTTTCTTACCATTCTGAAGGCTGAGACATCCATCGTCCAGGTGCTGACAGGATAAATTTTATCCTAGATCTTCTCTTAGCTTGTAGAACACTGAAAGATTGCTGTGTATTCATTTGAACATGTGTGCCTATCTGTGTGTATGTACATATCTGGAGGTGGGTGTGGGTATGTGTAAGACCATGGCATGTCGGTGTCTCTTCTTAAAAGGCACTGGTGTGGGGCTGGAGCTATAGCACAGTGGTAGGGAGTTTGCTTTGCTCACGGCTGGCCCAGGACAGACGTTGGTTCCATCCCTGGTGTTCCATGTGATTCCCCCAAGCCAGGAGTAACTCCTGAGCATCACCAGGTGTGACCTAAAAGTCAAAAAAAAAAAAGGCACTGGTGAGTGCTTAGTCTTAATCACCACCCACTGGCCCCACCTCCAAATACCATCACATTAAGGGTGCAGCTGTAGCACATGAACTTTGGGGAGCACATCATATTTAGGTCTAGAGAGATAGAACAAGGTTAAGGTGTTTGCTTTGTATATGGCTGATCCTGGTTTGATCGCTGCACCATATATATTTCCCAAATAATACAGGGAGTGATTCCTAAGCACAGAACCAGGAATATACTTCCTTTAAGCATTGCTGGGTATGACTCCAAAACAAAAGGTAGGGGGGCATTGGTGTGGGAATGTTGCACTGTTGAAGGTATGTTCTGTTTATGACTGAAACCCAACTACAATCATGCTTCTAATCATGGAGCTTAAATAAAGATTTTTATTAAAAATAAATAAATAAAATATAGATCAAAGCTGGAATAATAGCAAGGAGGTAGAGCATTTGCCTTGCATGCAGAAGGACAATGGTTTGAATCCCGGCATCCCATATGGTCCCCCGAGCCTGCCAGGAGCGATTTCTGAGCATGGAGTCAGGATTAAACCCTGAGCGCTGCCGGGTGTGACCCCCAAAATAAAGCCAAAACAAATGTATATGAATGTATATATATATATATATTCGTTTTGGCTTTATATATATATATAAATTTTATATATTATAAATATATATAAATTATAAATATTTATGTCTATAAATCAGAAGTTAAATTAAAAATTCAAATCGAGTCTCCTTACTTGAGAATCAGCATTTTTTAAAATGAAACCATTGTGATTTACAAAGTCCTTCAAAATTGGGTATCAGACATAAAATGAATCAGGCCCAATCCCACCACCAGTGTCAACTTCCCTCCACCAATGTAGCCTAAATGCATCCCATATCACCTCCCCAAACCTCAGCCTGCCAGTAAAGGAAATTTACAATAATTAAAAGAAAACAAAGCTTCCTATCAGTCAGGCAAAATAAAGGGGTGGGAGAACTACAAGACATAGTCTTAATTCTCCAATAAGAGGAACTAATTAGTTCATTATAAGATAAACATTTCTTTTGAAAGGGTTTCTATGACTTGAGAGGAATCTATCAAAGCGGTTTTTGTAAATAATAGTGCCTCTTACATGATGTTCATGGTATAAAAATTTGTTTCAGAACTATTTCCCCAGATGGTGCTTTTGTATTCAACCTGTACCTAAAGTTGAATAATGTTCCATAAAGGATATTCCAAGTCTTAGCTCTTAAACCCTTTTACCTCCCCACTCAGGTGCAGTTTGTGCATTTCCTAGTATTCTTTGGAGTGCATGTGTTTTACTGTGCCTATTACAGATGCAAATTCTTTACAAAGACCAACAAATCTTGGATCAGAACTTATATACTAAACTCTTCCAGGCCAGAAGCCCAGTGGTGAATCTCTCTTGCCATTTAATGTTAGCTTTGACATGAGGATAATTAAAGTTAACGCAACATAAAAGTAAATGCAACTTTCCAAAAAGTCCTTGTGCTATCTCTCATAGTGCCAAATTTTAAAGCTATTCTTATCCAGAGATTGGCCATGTCTGGTCTGGAGTCCCAACTTCCCGTGACACTATATTCTGTTCATAATTCACCTACTAGTTTTAGTTAATTTGCTACTCTTTAAAAAATATCATGTCTTAAAGACAGATTTTAATGGCACCTATAAATCTTGGGAAGTCCCACTTTTACAGTCTTTTTCTGACATGACAAATTGCTATTAAGACATGAGAAATTTCTGCAAAAATGTGTGAGCAAGGATGGCATGGAAAATCTGACTAGCCTATGATTAAAGACATTCAAAAGATAGGTGTTGGGGGGATTAAGCAGTGATAAATTATCAACAAAATTCCACATCTTGTACTTCTGTTCCCCACTCTCAACCATCTCCTCTAAGTATCTGAATGAGGCTTAAGGTAAGGGTGTGATCAGTGGATAAGATGGAAATCTCCATCCCGTCAACCATCAGTACTTCTGCACAGAGGGAGCTCCATATATATATATATATATACCATAAAGAGAAAACAAATCAAAAATACTAAGAACACCCATAATATAATCCAATAAAACAATGAGCAAGTGGTGCATATTTAATCATAATTTTAAAATTTTATAATTTCATGTTTAATGATACCTGTGACTATAATTCATTTGATATATTTTTATCATTTCCTCTAAGTAATAGTTGTATATAATAATGAGCTCAATATCTGAAGATAATAGCAAGTTGACTATTGAATTGGCTCAAACCACAACTGGCAGTCAAAGAGACTGAATATAAATAGAAGATAACTGTTGTTTTAATATAAATTAAAGAGTCCAAGTATTGGTGTGGGGATGGTGAAACCTTTCTGGGCTTGACCCAGCTCTTGTAGCCCCTACAGTCTGGCAGATCTGAAGGTTGCAAGAGGAGGACGGAGAGATTCACAAAGCAGTCAGATGAAGTTCCAGGAGTCAGCCAGCTTTATTTCACTTGTCCTAACCTAATATATACATTTTCTCTCATGGCTTCTATGGTAAGCCTTTTCCTAGCAGCTACTTCTCTACACCTTCTGGCTCTCTTGAGCTCTGTCTCCCTTTCAGCTGCTTTTCCAGGCTTACTTACTTGCTGACTAACTCCCTTTGCTGATGCTCAACTGCTGATGCTGAATCTCTGTTGAATCTCGCTGTTGATTCTTGCTTCTCTCTCGAACTCTCCTTCTTATCTCCTTTCTCCCCCTAGTCAGCTTCCTCTACCCGCCCATTCCAGGTTAGGGCAGTTTTGGTCATTCAGGTGGGATAAATTAGAAGTTGGGGGAGGGGATACCCACAGAAAGAAACCTCCTTGGAAAAGGACTGATAGCAGGCAGAGGAAAGGATTCCCTGCAAGCCAGACGACCTTAGAAGACTAACATAGAAGTGAGGGTCCAGATGTAGTATCCAAGACCAGCTGAAGACCAACAAAGGAGAAGGTGTTTTTTCAGAATTTCTAGCATCTTAACTTTGGTTCAGGTTAAATCTCTTGACCCTATTTTCATTGGTCACTATATTGCTGGTTAAATTGTGTTTTATCTGTATAGATTTTACTGTTTTGTTTAAGTTCCATGCAAACAGAAAATTTTGTATCTAACTTTAGTGCTTTAATATTTGTTTGCACAGTTCTGGGGAAATGCATGTTAGAGTTTTGAAAGTTCTCAACTATACTAGTGAATGTTTCCCAATTGCTATGTTATATTGTGTATCTTACATAGCTTATTTTCAGACTGTATTATCTATAGAAATATTGTGATTTTGTTTAAAGAAACGTATGAAAAGAAACTAGGATGTTCTACTTATCAGTAATGCTTCTGTAATACAAAACAGGTGGAAAATGAGGATATCCCCTCCCCAACTTCTTATTTATCCCACCTGAATGATCAGAACTGCCCACACCTGGAATGGGCGGGTAGAGGAAGTTGACTAGGGGGAGAGAGGAGATAAGAGAGTTTGAGAGAGAAGCAAGGATAGGCAGAAGCAAGAATCAACAGCGAGATTCAACAGAGAGATTCAGCATCAGCAGTTGAGCATCAGCAAAGAAGCATCAGCAGTAGCATCAGCAAAGGGAGTTAGTAAGGCAGCCTAGAAAAAGCAGCTGAAAGGGAGACAGGCTGAGAGAGCCAGAAGGAGTCGAGAAGTAGCTGCTAGGAAAAGATTTAGCATAGAAGCCATGTGAAGAAATATACATGGCCGTTAGGACCGTGGAATTAAAGCTGGCCGACTCCTGGAACTTCATCTGACTGTTTTGTGAATCTCTCTGCCCTCCTCCTGCAACCTTCATACTTGCCAGGCCATAGGGACTGCAGGAGCTGGGTCGAGCTCAGAAAGGCCTGACCATTCCCACACTAGAACTATTTAACTTAAATTAAAACAACAGATAACTTTGAAAGTTATGATGTATGTACACAATGGAATACAAATATAAAATTTGTTGTGACATGACTAGATCTAAGGGATTCATGCTGAGTGAGTGAATCAGTCAGAAGGATAGGTTTAGTACAATCTCTCTCATATATGGGATTTAAAGATATACAGCAAAGTACCAACAGAGAACCAAAGGGGAACCAAAGGGGAAGAACTGATCCACACAACTGAGTTGAGAGGATGGTAGGGGTTGAAAGGGAGGAGCAGGGGCCGGGCGGTGGCGCTAAAGGTAAGGTGCCTGCCTTACCTGCGCTAGCCTAGGACGGACAGCGGTTCGATCCCCCGGCGTCCCATATGGTCCCCCAAGCCAGGAGCGACTTCTGAGCGCATAGCCAGGAGTAACCCCTGAGCATCACCGGGTGTGGCCCAAAAACCAAAAAAAAAAAAAAAAAAAAAAAAAAAAGAAAGGGAGGAGCATCAGGGGGTTTTGGGTGAGGAAGATGGATACACTGGTGTGGTGTTGGAATTATGTACACAGGAAACTATACTTAATAATATTGTAAGTCACTGCACCTCAATTTAAAAATGGAAGAGCATTTTGCGAGTTCCATTGGATGTTGACATTCACTGACTGATGGAAGTATAATTGCTATAAAAGACAGAAGTAGCCCCATATCAAATCAGGTTTGAAGAGCAGACAATTATATGGCTATCAAAACAACATGGCTAATATTACACATGGCACATCATTTTGATTTGGATGCTATATCTTTTTTTTTTTTTTTTTTTTTTTTGGTTTTTGGGCCACACCCGGCACTGCTCAGGGGTTACTCCTGGCTGTCTGCTCAGAAATAGCTCCTGGCAGGCACGGGGGACCATATGGGACACCGGGATTCGAACCAACCACCTTTGGTCCTGGAGCGGCTGCTTGCAAGGCAAACGCAGCTGTACTATCTCTCCGGGCCCTGGATGCTATATCTTATTACAACACTGAACAAATTATTCTCTGATCTGGAGGAAAAATAAAAAACAATTATTATATCTACCTAACTTCTAATTTGATCTTTTGTTAACAGCTCAATATAATGACACACTATGTTAGTAATTGTCAAGCAACTAAGAAGCAGATCTAATAAACTAATGTATCTGCAAAAAAGCATCATAGTAATTCTGCTAATATACTATTTATTTGATTTTAAAGATAACATTAAATGAAAAAAGAAAAAATTTTAGATTAAAAAAACTTTCCATATTAAGATATAAGTAACAATAACACTGTGTAAATATGATGATGCAAAGTGACCATAATGATACCCTCTTACTCTTTACATTTGCCTTTTTCCATTTTTAGTCTGTGATAGTTATACATATTCTGAAATTAACATTTTAGATAGTAAAGTATCATTAAAATTTTATCACAAAAATGTATCACAAAAGTTATATATTCGTATCCTGTTATTGGTATAAAAGATAAAATATTTATAATATATTTTATCAAATAATTAAAACAATATAATCCCATTATGCTAAACATATGTGTTACATCTGTATCTTATTTAGTAAGTATAGTTTTCTGTAAAAAAATTAAAAGAGGGCAATTTGATTACTTTCAATTAGTGAAATTGCATGGGTGATCTATTTTCCTCATTAAGTCTCAAGTCCCCATATGGAATCCCAGTAGTTTAAGAAGCTAGGAATCCTGAGATTATGACAACCTTAAAACCTTTACTGAGTCTAAATCTCATTTAAAGCTTTTATCTTGACCACATAATTCTTTTCTACTGGGTAAAATTGTGGAGTTATTTTTGTTTTGTTATGTTTAGTAGCTCAACATCCATTTGAAGGACTTAAAAATAGCAAAAATGCTATATGTTATTTATATACACTAGGAAAACCTGCTACAAAGAAAATATTTGACATGAATTCTCACTAACATTTAATATACTTTTGATAATGATATTCCCATGTTAGAGCATTTGATTCTTTTTTTTCTTTAGCTTTATTGTTCTTTTTTATTTTTATTTTGACCAAAGTGGATTATAAATCTTTTACAGTAATTTTTTAGGTACATAGTGATATTAAATCAGGGGCACTCTCACCACCAATGTTGTCCTCCCTCCACCTCTGTTCCCAACATGCATCCCACATCCCCTTCCTTTACCACCCGGGTTGCTAGTATAAGTAGTTCCCTCTGTGTCTAGCATGTCTGATCATTTTTTTGTTTCTACTTAATGTTCATACGACTGTCTGGTCTTGGTACCCTAGCCCTTGACCTATGATCTATGCAACAACCAAGATCTCTAACTCCAGAGGTCTGAATGAGACAACTGCAATCGAGCAGATCTGGAAATATAAGGAAAGATTCTATTCTATGCTTCATTCTAGAATTGGGGTGAAAACCAACTATAGAAGACTGATTAAAACAACAATGATGGAACAGAACTCCTAGAACCGTAAAGACTCCATCCTAGGCTCTATCCTTGGACCTGTACAAATACCAAGATCTTTAGCTACAGAGACAGGATTTTATCATTCATGATGGAGCGGAAAGTTTCCAGACACCATCAAACAACCAAGGGGAGAGTAAAAGAACATGTATGGAGCCTGTAGTTATTCCCATGGCAGTATATTTCAAGGGTGGAGAAACCCTGTATCTCTTAGGCCAAGGGAACTCCCTTTCTAATTTCCCCAATATTTACTATGCCTGTGTGTGTGTGTGTGTGTGTGTGTGTGTGTGTGTGTGTGAGTGTGTGTGTGTGTGTGAGAGAGAGAGAGAGAGAGAGAAATTAATGTTCTTTTGTTTTGTTTTGCTATTGTTGTTATTTGTTGTTTGTTTTTTTTTAATTGGCTTTTGGGTCACACCCGGCAGCACTCAGGGGTTCCTCCTGGCAGGCTCAGGGACACCTGAGATATGGGACACCTGAGATATGGGACACCGGGATTCGAACCACCATCCTTCTGTATGAAAGGCAACGCCTTACCTCCATGCTGTCCCTCTGGTCCCATGTTGCTTGTTTTTTTTCCCCTGGGTTTTTGTGTGTGTTTGTGTATGTGTGTGTGTGTGTGTGCCTTTTTTTTTAAATTTCAGGACCATGGTTATTGCTGTGGTACTTTTCAAGTTTTTTGTTTGATTTTTTAAAAAAAAATAGTATTGTTGTTAGGTTTCTCCCTTTTTTCCTTTCTTCTCTTAATATTGATATTTATTGATATATTGATAATATTGATATTTATAGCCTCTAGAAGGACTTCTCCCATTTTTTGCTTGTTTGATTTTTGCCCCATTTTATTAATTTTTTTCTTCAAACAGAACTACATAATTTGAAAAAGAGCATTTGATTCTAAAGCATTAAGCAGGTTCTCTAAGTCTCTAATCATAAAAGTGAAAATAATTATACTCTTTGAATGATTATATAGAGACTTTGTATGGTCCTGAGAATATAGATTAGTTATAACAGGGTTCTGCAAAGTGATAAAGATCAAGCATCTAGTTTCTAGCTGGGACCCATGGCCTGCCAAATTAGGGACACTAAGGTCTGTTAATGTCAGAGTGCTTGCTTAGATACTTGAGGCTGCACTGCCTTCAATCACACAAAATGTTCCTGGCCATGTGTCACATCTTATGGAACAAGGACCCCACAGCACCTTTGTTTTTAGAGATACAGGGTTAGAGCAAAAGCAGAAATTCTTGGTGCATCCACTCTAAAATGTCATTCTTCATCCCTGTGCTACTTCCCTTCTTCCTAAGCACTTGTTTTTGACCTGATTTCCCTGACTTTCTTTCCCTTACACCATTCAGCTCTCTAACACTCAGTAACATCATCTCTCTGACACCTTACTTGGCCTTAAATTCTATTTCCAAGATCAAGTAGGAAAAATATGCTCATAAGAGAAAAGTCGCCTAAATAAGCTTCAATGAACACTACTACTCATTTGGAGAAAGGCAGTTTCTGCAATGGGCTGGGAAGTACTATGCCTCAAGTTTCTTTCACACTTTGCTCTGCATATGGGGCTTTTGAAAATAATGTTTGCTGCTTTGTGATCACAATTGCCCTGGGAAGCCAGAATCACATTTGGATTTAAGGAGGCTGGTAGGGTAAGAATGGGAGGGAGTGTATGGAAAGAGGTAGGAGCTTTCTTCTCAGCATGTCCCATTTATAAGGCAAAGTTTATATCTGACACATGAGAAAGATCAGTCTGTGTCTGTCTCTCTACCGCTGAGTAACTTCACTCAACATGATACTCTCCAGATTCATCCATATATTAGCAAATTTTATGAATTTATTTTCTTTACAGTTGAATATATTAGTCCATTATATATATATGTATTTATATATATATGTGTGTACCATGGTTTCTTTATCCCAACATCTGTTCTTAGGTGATCAGGTTGTTTCCAGATTTTGATTATTGTGAATACTGCTGCAATGAACAAAGAAGTACAGATGTCTTTCTTGGATAGTTTCTAATGAGTCCAGGAAAGCAAGTACCTCGCTTCTGTATCTATTGGGGGAAGTATGTTAGGAGAAGGCACTGGAATGGCTGCTGTGTCACATACTGTTCTCCATTTGGGCCTGACAGGCTTTTGTTACACCCAAATAGACCAGAAGTTTCTTGAGAGGAGAATCTTTATTAATCATCTCTGTGGTGCCCCCCTCCCCAGTCTTGCTATCAACTTGCTAAAATCTGTTGGGGTTTTACAAACACGTTTAAGACCATATGTACTGAATATAAAATACATACTTAGACATATATGGTATACTCCTGTTTTTATTTTTTATTTTTATAAAATCTTAACTGAAACATACAAAGCAAAAGAAAATATTTGAGAAATACTATCAAGATTTGTTTTTCCTTTGGGGGAAAATGTCCAGAGCAGGGGATCACAGAGTCTAACATTTGCATTGACCACTTTTTCTAACCAGTTCTTTGACCCAACCAGTGTCTAAGAAGAAATTGCATAGAAAAATAAAGTTTACATTTACTTTCTGCTGGCAAGACAAATTAAAGATCTATAGGGGAAGGCTTGGAAATTTAAAATTATTTGATGAAATCTATACTCTTACTGATTCTGTTTTTATAAACAGTGAGAAATGAGCAAGACACTCAGGGATTAGTATTCCCACTGCTATTCCAAGCATTTTACCTGATCCTTACTGTGGCCCTTCAAGCATCCATGACACTATCATGCCTTCTTTCTTCTACAATCTATACTACATCTCTGCTGAAGTTCCTTCAAATGGCCCTAAGAACAAAATGGAGTTTGGAGGCATATACCTTGTTTTTGTACCATAATACATACTTCCCCCACCCCCAAAGATGGGGGAAAATGTGTATCTTATAGAGCGAATGCCACCTGGAGCTGAAGCCTGAGTGCAGTGGAGGAGAGCATATACTAACCACTTTACATGTGCAGTGTTATGCTGCCTTTATTGCACATACATACCACATAGTACTAGCAATCAGGCTAACACACTTTCCGTCATATATAGAGCTTTCGTTTAAGACTATTTGATTGCTGCAGTTACTTTTATTTTTTTTATATTAACAAAAAGGTATTTTTAAAAAAGTTTTATTTTTAATTTTCAGATGTAAACAAAAAAAATTAGGTAAATGTGTTTAACCAGTTGTGGACTGGCATATTGTCAATATACTTCAGCCTCGAAGGCTGGTTGTTCCCAGTCAGTGTCTCCTGATAGTGCCTCATGATACATTTGTTAAATATTTTAGTACCCCATTTGCTTTAAAATATTTTTCTTGTCTAAAAAATATGTATGTTTTTACATACATACATACATACATACATACCTCTATGGTTAGGTACGTCTTATAGAGTGAAAAATATGGTATTTAGAGAGCAGAAAGAATTTCTGGGCTGAGAAAGAGCCTTAGTTTTAGCCAATGTCATGTTTAAATTAGTAGTAGTTCCAAATTAGGGATATGGCTCAAGCAAATGTCTTGCATTTGTTAGATGCTGGGTTTGACTTGCAGTATAGAATGGCTCATGAGCTTCTCTGGGTAAAGGCTCTAGGCTTCCACTACCACCAACAAAGTAGTTTCAACATATTAACATATAGCAATACTTGGGCTAAAATAAAAGTTCAGTGTCTTTCATGCAGCCAACCTAGGCTTGATTCCCATAACCCCATGTGGTTCAACAAGCACTGCCAGGATTGATTCCTAAGTGTAAAATTAGGAGTAAACCTTAAGTGCTGCCAGGTGTGGCCCCACTTCCCACCCCCCCAAAACAAATCATATAGCAATATTCACAGAACAATAAACTGAATCATACCTGCAGTAATCAATGTATAAATGGTTTCCAAAATGACCTCATGAATGTCGACTCTGGGTATTTAAATTCCCTTTCACATTGAATAAGATTGACCTATCGAACTAAGATGTCCTGCTCTGTAGGCAGCCTGATAGGAGAAGAACACATAAGCAGTCCTCATGGTAAAAAATTAATACTGCCTGCCTTATGAATACACCATTTAGAATACAACAACATATCAAAGCTTCAGATGCTACAACCCTGGGAACCTCTTGACTTCAGTCTCATGAAATTACTCAAACATTGTATACTCTCCCCAATACCTAATCTATGTAACTGATGAGACAATGTTACTTAGAGCCAGTAATTTTGAGACACCAGGACACATCTTCTTTAATCCATTTTCCCACTTAATACAAAGTAGGAAGAACAGTTTAAGACCCTTCACAGATGAACATGCACAGGCTCAAGAGATGAAGCAACAAGTCCAGGAGCACATTGTTGATATATTTTGGGTCTTTACTAAGGACCCAGTGATCCCATTTCTACTTTGCAATATGTTCTACCCTGGCTATTCGCTATACCAGTGAGGCAAAATAAAAGTGAGTTTCCTGGTTTTAATTCCTGGTTTCAGATTTATAGATAACAGGCATAGGTAACCTGACTAGATTAGAGTCGAGATGATGCCAGTTTAGTTCTCAAACCTTTTACTGGGATCAAAGATAGGTTCACCTAATTTCTATATGCTGTTCACAAGCTGCCTGAGACAGGTAGGACAATGTACATATTCACAGAAAAGAAATGTATTTTCCTCTTATTTATGCTCTAGTCTTTTTTTGTTGTTTCTCTGCAAGGAAGGCCTTGAAGTAATGAGGAAAAGAGGAGGAATCTAGACATTTAGTTTTAGTCATAGTTATAGTATGGCTAATGCTTTCACATGTATGAGGAGCTTCCAAGATCCTTAGGAGTTAAATTTTGGGAAGAGGAGAAGCTCTCATATTTTTATGACTTTTTCTTCCATCTTGTTTCCATCATAGCTTACTTACAATATCACCTTCAATTCCAGAAAATTCTTGGCAATAGATTGACCACTTGATCCCTGTTTTAGGCAGGTACTATAAATCTCTGATTGATCACTTTATAAATAACAAAATTTGGTTTGGGGTATAGAAAATGTTACCAGACATGAACTATGGAAAGGCTGAAGGCACATAGAAATCAGGGTTTAAAAAATATCCTCTACTCCATTTTTCCTACCCTTTGTGAATGTTTTGATGTTATTATAATAACTGGGGATTTACTCAAGGGTCTGGCATGAGATCCCTATGGCTCAAACATCAGATTGTGGTGCTATCACACACAGCTGTGATGTCCATACCCTTAGTGCTAGAATGCATGAGACACACTAGTTATGGTTGTAAAGCTTGCTCAGGGGTCACGTTAGTGTCACCAGGTCACATTTCTTGGCTGCTCCCACATGTTCCTAGTGGAAGTGCTCAGTAGAGGTCACAATCTTTTCTGTAGAACATAAGTTGGATGCAGTGTGGCCAGAATGTGTTTGTGATGCTGTGGATTGTGGATGACTTTGCTACAAAGA
Organism: Suncus etruscus; assembly: GCF_024139225.1. Classification (NCBI taxonomy): domain Eukaryota; kingdom Metazoa; phylum Chordata; class Mammalia; order Eulipotyphla; family Soricidae; genus Suncus; species Suncus etruscus. The sequence goes on from NC_064849.1 coordinate 126,497,032, forward strand.
TCATACTTAGCCCATGTGGGACACTGGCCAGTTGAAATTATGGCCAGATGTTTTTAAGGGAGGTATTTGATGTCCTTGTGCTAGTCCCCCAGGCATGAGATCAGAGCTTTAAGCCATTTTTGACTAAATAAAAATAAAAATAGGATTCTCATTGAACACATGAATATTAGTAAGCAATTTTAGTCAAAATTTTCTTTAGTGAAGTTGAGTTTTGCTCTGATAGCAGGAATGACCAACCAAAGCCTTTTGGATTACACGAGGTCAAATCCTTCATCATGTCCCTGTTCTACAAGGAGGCTTGGTTCATGTTTACAGACAGAAGAAAAACAAATGTTTTGCGTCAAACAGGATTCTACTTTTTTAAAACATTACTTTTATATCATTATAGTCTTTCAGAGTTGGATAATTCTTAGATTATAGCTCTGCTAGTCTACTCTGCTGGTTAAGACACCAAAATCCAAAGGATATAGAAAAGTACCCTGCGTTGTTGACAGTCAGAACCTGGATTCTTACCTTGGGTTATTTTCTGGTCCAGCACATATCTCCTTGCCTGCCTAACAAACTAGTTAATCATTTTCTTTCTTTCTACATGCTTATATGTGAGCCTCAAATTTTGGGTATTGACCATGTTAGAGGTTTGAAGATAATTTTCCCATGAATCTTCCTTCTTCAGAAATTTAGATAGAGCAGTCTAAAACTTAGCATGGTTACCATATATTCTAGATATAAAATAAAATGGGTTTCAGGGGAGGTGCATTTGCAGAGGTATATTGAATGAGTGGTGGAAAGAAGTCACCCTCCCTTGCATAGCTGGGAAACTGTGCAAGGGATCCAGTCTATCTATATTTACGTTTCTCACTGTTAGGTTGACCACAGTAGGTGGGAAGATCAGATTAATTGTCCATCCATCCAGAAGATATTAGAGTGAATGGTTATCTTGTGTGGGATTTGTTTGTTTGGTTCTTGTGTCAAACTTGACAGTGGTCAGGAATTACACAATACATACTCCTGGCTCTGTGCTCAGGGGTTATTCCTAGAGGTACTCAGGAAAATATATGTAATGCTGGGGATCAAATCATGGTTAACTGCATGTAAGCAAGGTGACCTTCTCCATTGTTTCATTTATTGGCCCTTGGTCCTTAAAATCATATCTTAGCTTATATATATTTCAAATATGGAAATGGTTCCTGCCTAGATAAGGATCTCAAGAGCCAAATACATGTTTGTTTGTTTTTTTTTTTGGTTCATTGGCCATGCTCATATACTAGATGACAAATTCTTGGTCATTTTAAATTATCACTTTACCGAACATTTTTATTTGTCCTCTAGCAAGAGAGCATCGTCTGTCACAGTGAACTATAAACTGAGAGGGTGGCAGTGGATGGGAGTTGGAAGAGCAGGTCTCTCTGTTAGTTCCCCCCCCCCCCCGACCGACACTAAATTTAAACTTCTGGAACGTGAAGCTTTTTTTTTGTTCATGTAGCATTTATATTTAATTTTTGATTAGTATGCCTGACCTCTCAGTATTGTCAACTATAAAATGAAAACTGTGATAGTATATGTTTCACAGGGTAGTTGGATTCAATGAGGGGGAAATCCACATAAGGACTTTAGGTCTTGGGGACCTGGAGAAGTAAGAGAATAAGGTGAATGCTCACCAGTTTCATTCCTGGCTTTGTCCCTCAAGCACCACCAAGAATAGGCTCTACTACTCTAAACATCTACTCCCCAAAATGTTGAATTTTGAAAAAGGAAATTCTAAGGCCAGGGAGATGGTTCAATGGGCTGAGCATATGCTTTCCGTGCAGGAGGCCTTCATTCTTTTCCTGACACTGCAGGGTCCCTTGAACACTGCCAAGCAGAAACCCCTGAGCACAAAGTTAGAAGAGGTCCTTGAAAACCACTTGATTTGTCCCCCAACCTCACCCTTCAAATAAAGCAAAACAAAAAGTGAGGCTTAGTGTGTGAGTGCAGACAAACTACAGTGAAAGCTAGCCACTTTCAGGAGCAATTGGAGAAAATGTTCAGCCAACCTGATTCACCATGGATAAAAATGAAAAGCCCTAAGCTTTCTATCTCTCAGACTTGAGGTATTGAGAAAAGGGTGTCCTGCATGTTGGCAGGGGTTAACTGAAAATTAGGCCTCTATAGTGGGGATTGAAGGGAGAGGCTAGGGATGGGAGACAGAACATAAACAAGTGAATGAGAGGGAGTAATACTGTAAATGGAGAAGTGGGCCAGCAGGTTTGTGTTCCTGTAGGTATAAGTAGCCTCTTCCTTTTTCTCCTTTTCCTTCTCTTCTTCCTCCACTTCTTTCTCCTTTTCCTCTTTCATGAAATTCAGAGAGGTTTCAGAGACCCGGGAGAGCATTTTGAGGAACAAGAAGAGACTGAAGATGATGAGATTTGGTAGTGAGATTTGGTTGCCCCCCTTCCCCAAGTGCACAAACTAGGCACACTCTGGACTTCCATACTAGGTTCCACCTTCTCTGACACTTGTCTCTGTCTTTATCATTCACCATATTCTCTCACCCACCATCTTCGACTTCCACTTGGCCACTGCATGGTCTCCTATGTTCTGTGGCTCCTGCCTAGAAGCAAGCAGGACCCTATCTTCCTCATAAGTGAGACACATAAGAGGCTTTTCCAAGTGACTGTTTGCAACTGTCTGTGTAGTATTTTCTCCAATCAAGCAGCCTAAATGGATGGTTTTATCTGATAGGAGTCCCCAGGGCCTTTGTGGGTAGTGAGCAGGTCTTAGCACCAATTGTCTAAGTAAATCTGGGCAGGTCCTTTAGCCTTTGATGCCACATCCATAAAATGAACCTCACCTCTGCTGTTAACCCAGGGTAGGAGTACAGAATAGATTCAGGGATTGTTAAAAGAAATTGCTTCAGGATAACAGGGATCAGCTATTAGCTGATTTGGATTTGGATCTGGATTTTATCAGGGTCTATATTGAACTTAGGAGGGTTCCATAAGCAGAGAGAGGGGGGTGGGAGAAGAGAGTCAGAAAAAGGGAAACAGAAGGGAAGAGAAAAGAAGAGAGGGAGAATAAGAGGAAGAAAGTGGTAGAGAGAAGGGGGGAAGGAGAGAGGGAGAGCAAAGTGGAAGAGGAGGAAAACTTGTGAAAAGCAAAAGATAACAATTCTGCATTTGAGTGCACCTCATTTTGGTTCTTTGTCAGCAGAAGAAACAAGACTTTTTTTTTTTTTTTTTTGGGCCACACCCGGCGGTGCTCAGGGGTTACTCCTGGCTGTCTGCTCAGAAATAGCTCCTGGCAGGCACAGGGGACCATATGGGACATCGGGATTCGAACCAACCACCTTTGGTCCTGGATCGGGTTGCTTACAAGGCAAATGCCGCTGTGCTATCTCTCCGGGCCCAGAAACAAGACTTTTTTATTCCCAGGAAAATCTTCCTAATGAGAGACTGTATAACTGGAACAGGCATCAGAGCTGATCCAGCTAACTTTTACTCACTCTAGAAAACTTCCCTGTTTGAAAAGTTTGGTATATGGAAGTTCAATTAATTGTTTGATAGACCAATAAGTTCATTAATATAATGTAACTGATACTATAGTAAGTATAGTGTGATCCTATATATGTGTATAAGGGGAGGGTATACTTCATCTTTGAAATAGTTTGTGCTATTCTGCCAGTGTTTCAATTAGTTAGATAAGTAAAATATTTGTCGTGCTTCCATTTCATTTGATAGCTTTACCTTTAAAATGAAAACCTTTTACAAGGGACCTGAGCATCACTGAGTTAGTGTGATAGACTGAACAAAGGCATATATGACCTTTTCTGAACATGTGACTTACCTTGGTAAGAGGCGCTTTATGAATGTGACTATACCAGGAGCTAGAGAGAAAAAGTTGGCCTGTATTGTTGGGAGAAAGTGGGGCAAAGCTTTTATGAGAATCTTTTTCAGGGAGGATAGGAAGACTGTGTAGAAGCTAGAGAAAGCCAAGGAAAATAAAATTCTCCCTCAGAGCTTCAGGCCAGCTCATAGCTCTCAGGTTCAAACCTGAGACCTCAGACTCTAAGAGTAAATATGTGCTTCAGTTGGTCACAAAATCACAGGAAACTTGTGCAACAGTGACCAGGGATTGCTCCTTTGGTGGCTCAGATCGGGTTCTGGCAGGTGACTCTGACACATGATAAGGCCTCCAGACATGCCTCTGTCCTGGTTTTCTACAGTTGAAAGGACAAGCATTTGCTGTTACTCTGACTGCTAGAATGCTAGAGAAGGGGGTGGGTGGGGCCTTAAAGATCATCCAGCAAACCCTTAGCTCTTGTGATCCTTAAAGCTTCATGCTGGCTTCCCTAGCTGAGTCCACATCACTCCAACATTAAGTGTTTGTCTTTTGCACTCATCATCTCTTCTTTCCCTTCTCACTCAGGTTTACTCAAAATGGCCAGAGTGATAGCACAGTGGTAAGGCATTTGCCTTGCATGCAGACGACTGGGGATGGACCCGGGTTCAATCCTCAGCATTCTATATGGTCCCCCAAGCCTACCAGGATCGATTTCTGAGCACAGAGCCAAGAGTAACTCCTGAGTGCCACTGGGTGTGGTACCAAAATCAAAACCAAAACAAAACAAAAAAAAAATAAAAACAAACAACAACAAACCAAAATGATGCCTTTGAGGTTACACTCCCATTTTTTGGAGGCTCTCAGAAGCATTCTCTGGCCATATCTTAATCCTTTAGACATCTCACACTTGTCACTTTTCAGTGACATCTCAAGAAACCACTGCACAAGAAATTGTGCAGGCCAGTGAGGGAAGGGAATGCTTGATCTCAATGGTCCTCCCATGGAGTGGGCCAACTCCAGGCAGAGAGAGTGTATAGAGTGAGATAACATGTTTCACTACAGGATCATCACTACTATGGCATAGGCTCTCCCAAATCTCATTTTCTCAGTCCAAAATTGGGTTTAGAGCTATGAAAAAAGTCATATAATGGTAACATCCCACTATTTTTGCACAGACATTTGACATAAAATCTGTAACAATTTTGTGGTGAAATACAGCGATGACTTTGTGCTGCAAGGGAGTGAACCATTAATCTCTGAACTTGGTCTCTGGTTCTCCCAAATCCAAGGATTTCTTGTGCTTGTCTAAACTCTCTTTGAAATTTAATATTTTTCTTTTCTTCACTTACTAGCCCAAAGAAGGAGGTACCTTCTGCTCAATTTCATCAGTTGTTGGAATGAAAGCATGACAAGAAACACTGTCCTTGACCTGGGCTTTCACAACTTTAGGCATGGGTGGGAAGAGGCCGCTGAGCCAAAACATTAAATAGTAGCTGAACATGAAAGAATTTTACTCATTAGTTCAAGGTTAGGTACACAGGTTTTTTAAATGACCAATCAGGGTGTGTGTGCTGGGGGGCACACAGAGTCCCAAGAAGAGAGAATCCAGTTTCAGGGCTTTGGGCAAAGTTTGGCCAAGGTGTTTCATGGGCACTGGCTAATCCCTTAAAGGAAAGGAGCAAGGAAGCAACCTTCAGGCCACTCACTTTCGGTTCATTGGGTCTCCAGGAAGTCAGCCTTTAGGGGGCATTGGCCTGTACAGCTTCAGGCAGAGCCGAGTCAGCACATGCAATTTGCTCCTAAGAGCATAGCAGACAGGCCACTCTAGGAGAAACAAAATCAAGTTCCAGCTGTATCAGCGATTATGGTTGATTTTCAGCCAACTGTACCTAGAGTGAGCTGCAAAAGGTACCAATTAGCTGTTTTGATTGAACTGCAGTCAGGAAAGCAACCTGAGCTGCAGTCTGTCTCCTATCTTGTCATCTTCTCCAGCTAGACAGGTGAAGATTCAGGACTCCTGAAGTCCGCAGTTCCATTAAGTATGTTTCTCTTCAATGAAAGAGCAGAAATATGCCAGTATGTGCATGAATTCAGGAGGAAACTCAAAACTGTTCTCTTTACTCTCTCCAAAGAATCAGCCTGCAAGGGGGCTTATTTGAATCTTCACTCATGAAGACTTGAGAAGGAGACTAATGACATAAATATGAATGAAACAATCTTGTTATATAGATAATCAAGCTATATTATTTCATTTATGTTTCCCTCTCTTTGTCACATACATACATTCTTTTCCCTCCTTCTCAGTTCACAGGAATTACAATCTACTTAACTCCATTTCATAACACGTTGATTAAGAAAGCAGCTTCCAGGTCAGTACAGGTAGAAAGCATCCCCACCCCCTCTAAACTTTCTTGTCTGGGACTTTGTTCTACCTCCATTTAAATATTACTTTTTGTGGGGCCGGGCGGTGGCGCTAGAGGTAAGGTGCCTGCCTTGCCTGCGCTAGCCTTGGATGGACCGCGGTTCGATCCCCCGGTGTCCCATATGGTCCCCCTCGCCAGGAGCGATTTCTGAGCGCATAGCCAGGAGTAACCCCTGAGCGTCACTGGGTGTGGCCCAAAAACCAAAAAAAAAAAAATTACTTTTTGTAATTAGTAATATATGAACATGCATAAAATGACTATGGGTGGCTTTTTAAATTTTTCCAAATGTACCAGACATCACAGTAGGTGTTTTACCAGGATTATCTCATTTATTTCCGACATCCCACCCTGCCCCCTACTATGAGTCATGCCATCCCCACTAGACTCACCTTGAAGCTCTCACACTATTATCTTTGTGCTTTTCCCAAGACTGCAGCACTGCTAAGCATTGGAATTAGAGTCTGAACACCCGCCGAATGTTTTCTCCAGAATCAACATACCTCATGTAACATGAGTATACTGCTTCAAGAAAATGGATAATAAATTATGAAAATGCAGTGTTCTTACCAAAAAAAGTAACAGGAGCCAAGAGATAATACAGGACCTAAGGCGCTTACCTTCACACACTGACCTTAGTTTGATCCCCAGCACCACGTATAATCTGAGTACCACTAGGAGAGAGCCACAAACAGCTGGGTGTAGCTTAAAACCAAAAGAAAACAAACAAAAAGGCAACTGTTTTCTACCAAATTCTTTACTATTTCTTGCCTCAGAGATACTTACTTTTAACTCTGTTTTGTTTTGCTTGGGGGGAGGTCACACTTGGTGATGCTTAGGGCTTACTCTTGGCTCTGCACTCAGGAATCTCTCCTGATGGAGCTCAGGACCATATGGAATGATAGAGATCAAAACTGGATCAGCCAAGGCAAGGCAAATGCCCTATCCACTTGTACTATCTCTATAGTCCTCTACTTTGAACTCATGTTCTTTGAACATTTATTATGGTAGTTCTCAATAATATTTGTACATATTTTTGTTTATAATTTTGGCAGATTTTTGATTTTTGGGCCACACCTGTTGGCACTCAGGGCTTACTCCTGGCAAGTTCACGGGACCAAATGGGATGCTGGGGATTGCATCCAGCCAGCTGTGTGCAAGGCACCTTACCCTCTGTGCTATTGCTCCAGCCCCTGACATATTTTTTTTTCCTCACCACCACCCCGACATACTTTATACTTCTTATGCAAGATAAGCATTTTAGCTTAGTCTTTCATATAATCATTAAAAAATTATTTATGAAACTATGCCCACAAATGCAGTTAACATGTTTGCACCTAGCAAACTCCACAGACACTCTGTTCTCAAAAGAGATATAAATCAAGCCATGTAAAATTATGAGTACACTAGCCACACATGTGAAAACTGACATTCTCAGGAGGAATTAAAAAGCCAAGTCTCTGGTATTTAAGCTGATATTACCAGGACTTTTTGGAGTAAGTGCAAACACCCTCCCCCATCCTTCTTGTAATTCTGGAAGCCCTGACAGCCAAAAACATTCCCCCCCAAAAGCCAGAGTATCAGCAATACTGCTTGAAATTCCTGGACCACATGGTTACTTACATTCATATCCTCATGACAACTCCATTTTAGTCTAATATTGTTATTCCATAAATTTAGATGCCAATGTATATTTGAAGCCACTTAATGTTAAGAAACAAATTCAGTAACATAATTGTTAACTAGCAATAAATGCCTACTAAACCTTCTGACAATGACTTAATAACTTTATTGGAGATACTAATTTTCACAAATTTGTTGCTATACTCTCTTTTTCTCTTTCCTCATTTTTTTTCATTTTTTCTTTTCTAATAATTTCTATCACACTTATCTGGAAACAAATGTATTATGATCAATTATGTCAACTGTGATGTGTACCCTTTAAATTAATTAAATAAAAATTATTTTTTAAGAGCAATACATGGTGATGTTTAAGGAGTTACTTTTGGCCTTGAACTTAGGAATTACTCCTGTAGTGGAATGGAAGCTATATGGGACACCAGGGAGCAAATCTTGGTGAATGGGATGCAAAGCAGGTGCCCTATCTGCTATACTATCACTTTAGCCCATAATCATTTTTGATTAAGTTCAAAGTCAGTGTTTCCAATTGACTTATATAACAAATAATAGATGCTATATAAGTTTTGTTTTTAATGTAGTTTAATAATACCTTATTTTATTTGCTTTTTTTCCTGTCAGTCAATGGCACAATATCCTCCTATTTCAGTGGACAACAGCTTCCAGTGCAATTCAACTACTTCAAAACTGTCATCTTCCTGAACTTTCTCCCAGAGCTCAGTTCTTCTGGCGCCATCCCTTACCCCACTCATTTAAGCTATACACAGAAGTGATGTGGGGGTGTGTGTGTCTTTACTATCTTCCAGTAAATTCCCTTCATACTCCATCCTGACTTCCAGTGTGAATCTCCTCTTCCTTAAAAATCTTCCTATTTCTGAGCTGATTCACTGCATTGAATATGCCTCCAGTAATTCCCAAAGAATCTAGGGGCTTCAGATGATTTTTTTCATCATTCTCTCCTTTTCAGTCTCCCAATTCTTGCCACACTTTACAGTACTCAAGGTCAGCAATTTCCATGCTTTCTAGAGTCCCATAGGTGAGATGGCTTCATTTAGCTCTTTCTTTGGAAGTCCTTAGTTTTAACCTTGCACTGTTTTGCCTTTTACATCTTTCGTTTGCTTTGTCATCTTATAACAAATTCTGATTTAATGTGGCTGCTGGTATTATGGAAGACAATATTGCTGCTTCATAATTCTTGTAGAGGATATATTTTGAGAGCAAAGTGGGTCTCTGTTATCCCAAGGTGGGCAGCTCCTGTCCCCTTGTGACTGACTGGTCAACAGAGCTGCTATCTGGTGAAGTTGGGTCCTGAAATGATCAATGTACTTTAGATAGAAAACATCTACAAGATCTGTTTATTATCAGTTTGGGACTCAGTTGATGACTTAGACATTGAAATGCTTTGCTCTAACCCTAGGTCTAACCTCCAGACCATGCTTTTGTTTACATGTGAGTTCACTGGATCCTGGTGGATGTTCTAAGTCCTTGGAGAAATCATAACCAAACATTTGGGTGCCTAGACACTTCCTTTTTCAAATGAAAAAAAAAATAGGACAAGAAATGTGTTAGGATTTCAGTAGAATTACAGTATATCTGATAGGAAAATGATATACCCTGCTCAGTGAGCCTAAAGAATAATATAGAAAGCATTATTAACACCTACCACAGTCCACTAAATCCTTAGATTTAATAATTGACTTTAGTAACAATAAGGAGAGATGTAACAATTACTTCAAATCGTCTTTTTATTTATCTAAATTTTGATAATTCTATTTGCCTTTGTGTTATAACAAACAATATGAAGTATTTTGTTTGTTCCTGCAAGGAGGCAAACTATGGTGGTGGGAAACTGGGACACAGATAAAGGGAAGGTCACACTTGAACATTTAATGCTTGAAGGCTCTATTATGAAAAACTTGGGTAAATTACAGTGTCATAATAAAAATAATTAAAAATATATAGGGCTTTTACTTCATTAAGGTCCAGAAGTTTTACCTTTTATCCAGGTAAGCGTGTCTCAAACTTCAATTGACCAGCACCTAGGGTAATCTTTGTTATATGCAAGTCAAGCAAGCTGGATTCTACTATAGCAAAGCTGCTAATCCTCCTATTTTCATTATTTAGTATGAAGTGGGTAGAAGTAGAGGAAGGTAGATCGTACCCCAGATCCACAGGACTTGGGGAACCATGGGATGTCAGGGATTGAACCTGAGTTGTCAACATGTGCCTTAACCCCTGTACTCTTGTGGGTCCATTGCACTACTTTCCTACTTCCTTCCTTCCTTCCTTCCTTCCTTCCTTCCTTCCTTCCTTCCTTCCTTCCTTCCTTCCTTCCTTCCTTCCTTCCTTCCTTCCTTCCTTCCTTCCTTCCTTCCTTCCTCCCTCCCTCCCTCCCTCCCTCCCTCCCTCCCTCCCTCCCTCCCTTCCTTCCTCCCTCCCTTCCTTCCTTCCTTCCTTCCTTGTTCTTTTCTTTTTTTTCTTTTTTTTTTTTTAGGGGGGTGGTCACACCCAGCGGTGCTCAGGGGTTACTCCTGGCTCTGGGCTCAGAAATTGCTCCTGGCTTCAGGGACCATATGAGATGCTGGGATTCCAGCCACCATCCATCCTGGATTGGCTGTGTGCAAGGCAAACGCCCAACCATTGTGCTATTTCCCCTCTCCCCCAACATTGCACTACTTTCTAATGGAGAATATAATTCAAGGCTCAGGCAAGTGTACTTTACTTGTGAAACAGTTACTAGTCAGTCTTGTTCTCTAACCATGATATAACTTGATTAGAGTCTTGGGCCTGAACCTTCTTAACTTTCCCAACACTCATGTGAGAAATTCTATAAAACAAAACTAAATTGTCACTGCTGGAGCCTCATTCATGATTATATTTTTGTGTTTCTTCAACTTTGTTATTATAGCTTTTTCACTGCCAGAGATCAAATCTAGAGCACATATTATACATGTGTTCAACCACTGAACTATATCCACAGGCCTTGAAGCATTATTCTTAGAGCTCTATCTTTCTATATATATATAATCAGAGATAGAGATTATAATTCTGATTTACACTAAAGAAATTGATGGTTAAAATTGAACATTTTACTTGATCACAGAGCTTTTAAATGGGTGAGTCAGAAGTAATGAAATTATCGTGGCCACCAGCCTTTTCAACAGAGATCAACACCCAGATCCAAGCAGACCTCAATACCTTATCAACTTCCCCTGCTCAGTTTTCTGACTTCCACTGCATTGCCACCCGGGTCTGGCTGAGACAGAGATTAATGCAGAGAGATGCTGGTATGAGTGACTGTTTGAGCACAAGAGTGCTCAAACCACACTTGTCAGCTTGCATCTGGGACAGTTACTGCCTGGCACTACCAACACTGAATCTCTTGAATTTAGGTGTTTCTGCGGTGGAAATGACTCACATGACCTAAACATAGATAATACATCTCAAAGAACTGCAATAAAGACCAACAAAATAACAAACGAGTCTAATTGTGCTGGGAAGAATGCATTGCAGGAGTACAATGGACTCTTTCCAAGTCTCCCTTTTCCTTATAATGTGAACAAAATACTAATGTCCCCATTCAGCAGATTGTGATTATTAAATGAGCTGAAGCTTGAGTAAACGGACACAAAGTAAGTGTTCAATAAAAGTTGACCCTCTTTATGAAATCTTTCTGCTCATGCTAGCCTGTGGTGGATGGAATTTTGCTTAAGAGCAAAAGATGATTTTAACATCATTTTAATTCTATTTTTCTAATCTTGTCTCTACTTGAACCAACAGGGTTGTGTTTTTCTTCTCTAAAAATAGAAATATCTTGGTTTAAAACAGATGACTCAATCAGCCTTCTCCTGTGACTGGAGGGAGCTCTCCTGACCTTCAGGGGGAACATGCACTTCAGCCACGTGACTCACCTAGACACTTACCACACCACCAGAGATCGTGTAAATATTTGACCTTCATCTGAAAAATTCTGTTCTGCAAACACCCCCATTCTCTCTCCCAGATCTTTGTTGTGAGATCTTTAGGGATTTATTTATTTTTGAAAACTGGTTTCTATTTCTTTTTAATATTTCTAACATAGTATTGTTTTATAAGGAATACATATTGCTATTCTGGGGATAATCTTGTCCAATACAGAAGAGAAAATACAAACTGAGGGTGTTTTACTGAAACCCTTCCTTTCTAGCAACCCAGACTTTGTCTTGCTTTGATCACTACCCTAGGTCAGTCAGTGTAGTAAGATATAGGCCTCTCATGTCTGATTGCACTGCTCCAAGAGCTTTATCAGCTGCCTTTCCCTACACCAGGCCCTTATCCTGAATCCCTGTTGTACTGCACAAATGTTCATGGAGTTGACACCGAATTCTCAAGGAGTCTTTTTTCCCAGCCAAGTACCCAGCCTCTATCTCAGTGGAACACAGACTGCAAGACAAGAGTTTATGTAAAACAATTTTATTGACTAAACCCAAGATATGCAACTAAACTCACCCTGAACCATCTCTAACACTCACTCTTCCTCCATTCTCCCTTTCAGGAACCTCAGTTCCAGCCCTTTCTATCATTTTTTCTCCTTTCCCCACAGTTTTCTTGTACCCTGAGCTTGCCATGATGGACTAACTACCTGCAGAATACCAATTCCCCTTTCCCTTTGAGATGAGTCCCTTGATCCAGTTCCTAGTGGACAATCCTCTCTTAATATGCTGGGTGCCCTCATTTTACTCTCGATAAAAATTTTGGCAATGGTATCTATCATCTGACATATTTTAGTGCTTAGCATTTGGATGTTTGCTCTGTGCCACTTACTTTCTGAAAGTCTCCTGTGGTTTAATCCTCATGACAAACCTAGGAGCCAGGTCCTCTTACTAGATGGCAGACATGAGACAGACAGGCGAAGTCTAAGTCATCTGAGGTTAGTAAGTGGTGGAGCAGGTAGAGCTGATGCCTATGTACTTAACCACTAGGCTCTGCCCTGCACAATAGTCACTCAATAAATATTTGCTCTCCATTACTTGTTGATTTTCCCACCCCTCCTCTGGCCCTGTCCTGTCCACACCACCTCCTCAAAGAAAGCTCAGCTTGGGGAAAAAGAATGATCAGGATAATTTCCTTGGGAGAAAAGTGTTCTCAAAATAGTTGAGATGGTGTTATTTTGATTCTGTATCTCAACACTGTGGTTTGTGACTCCACTCAGAGATTATTCTGTTGCCAGGACTCCCAGCTTTATAGCCTGTTGCAAAGTTGTTATTTTTGATATCTGAAAGTTGGGGGTGTTTCTATTTGAAACATTGCTTATTTACATTCCTTGGCCCAAAATAGTCTCAAGTGTCAGTATTATGTCTTTGTGTTTCTAATAGGATTTCATCAATAGTCACAAGTCCTCATGAGTTATTTCTGCCCTCTCCTATGTTCAGGAAGGCATATCATTATAACGAGTAAGGTCATGTTTATACAGGGGTGCCAGAATGATCTTTCTTCAACCTGAGAAAGAAGATAGTCTGTGTGCAGAAACACATACTTCCAAATGCATGGGGATAAGTGGCTTACTTTAGCACAACAATTCTCCCAGCACCTTCATTGTGCTGTCATAGATCAGCCCACTCCTTCTGGTTTATACTGTACTGTACCCCTTGACCCTTTTCTGAGATGCTGCCTGCAAGGCTTTTCCCAGGAAAATGCCTGCAAAACACAGGTCACATACTGCTGCTTGAGTGCCTTCATTTTCTCTTGACATTATTGAGACATATCCTAATTACAGTAAATAAAACCAAGGACAACCTACAGGAGGAAAGTCATAGAAATTCATCTTGAAGGTACGTGAAAAAAGGGAGGGAGCCTTGCTGCCTGTCATTCTCATAACAAATGCTCTTCACTTTCTCTGTATGCATGTAGTTTACAAAATAAGTCAAGTAAAAAGGTACAGTTTGATTTTTAATCATAGCAAAATGGATACCTTTGTATTCATGTATTCTTGAAAGTAGTCAAATTAGTGCTTGGGCACTCAACTCCCAGATTCTGCTTCTATTTGCACTTCTTATTGGAATTGCCAGGCAGAATAGATGTTATAATTTATCACATAAACTGGGAACTTTGAGAGTGACCACGGGCACTGTTAATGATGAAGGGACCAGGTGTAAGCTCAGTGTTGGGCAGCAGGATGACTGGTCTCTGTTGCATCATGCATAGGAAAATCAGTTTCTTTTTTGGCCACTCCTGGTGATGTTGGGGCCAATAGGTCAGAGGTGTTGGAGGAACATGTGGTGCCTATGAGGGATACAAGGTTTCACCTACATGAATCATGTGTTCTAGCACTTGAGTAGGGAACATCTTCGATCCCTACTTATTTTTTAACATATTTTTTTATTGCAAGACTTGACTTGTGAAGATTGGAGATCTATGGTTAGCTCTAAACTTTCCTCCTATGGTGATAGTTAAAAGCTGCTGGTTTTAGTGAGATTCCAAGATTATCTTGAGCTTCAGCACCATTTGTGCAAGTGCAGGCTCCAATGAGGAAGGCTCATCCTCTATTATACTCTATGCTCAGCTCTTGTATTTGGTCACCTCAGTCTGCATTGGGACCAGTCCTCAGGGTCATATTCTCCAGCAGGGAAGTGGCTTTTTGTTTCTTTGTTTTATGGGGGAAGAGCTATAGCTAGTGGTGCTTAGGGGCTATTACTGACTCTGTACTCAAGAATGACCCCTGGTGATGCTCAGGAGATCATGTGGTATTCCCCAGCTTGACTGGGTTGGAGGGGTGTCAGCCACTTGGAAAGCAAGTGCATTAGCTTCCATAATATATCTCTCACTCCAAGGAAGGGAAAGTGTTAATTCCCTTATCCCAGAGAACCAGAGAAACAGCACAGCAGAGAGGGCTCTTGCCTTGCACACAGCTAATCCTGATCCAGTCCCTGTTACTGTCTATGATTCCCTGAACACCATCAGGAGTGAACCCTGAGCACAGAGCCAGGAGTAATCCCTGAGTATTGCTAGTTGTGGCCAAAAATTTTTAAGAAAAACGTTCTGGAAATAGATAGTTATGGGTATACAACATTGCAAATGTACCAAATACCACGGGATGATACATAGAGTAATAGAAAATTCTGTCACATAGATTTTACCACAATAAAATATGATATTTAAAATTTATTCTAAATTTATTCTTTTTAAAAATTTACTTTATTTAAACACCATGGTTTACAAGTTTGTTCATAACAGTTTTTTTTCGCAGTTACAAAGTTGTTCATGATTGAGTTTCACTCATATGGAATACAACACACCTCACCAGTTCACATTTCTCACCACCAATATCCCAGTTTCCCTCCTGCTCTCCCCATCTTCCCTCCCCTACCTATCTCCGTGGCAGATATTTTTTCATTTTTCTCTCTATCTCCTTTTTCCTTTTAGACACTGTGGTTTGCAATATTAATACTGAAGAGGTATTATACAAATTATTTTATCACAAATATCAATTTCAAAATCAGTAACTTATAAAATTGATCAATTAAATTAGAACACTTAAAATATGCCTGGAGTTAAACTACATACCCAGGGGAGATAGTATAGTAGGTAAGTTATTTGACTTTCATGCAGTTTACCTGGGTTCTATCTCTTGTACCACACCCACATATGGGTTCCCCAAACTTTGCCAGGAGTGATCCCTGAGAACAGGTCTAGGAGTAAGCTGTGAACACTTCTAGGAATAACTATAAATCTATATATACATAGACACATATATATAGAGATGTGTACAGACTATATTGATACATCTAGGAAGAAGGGGGAGAAATTAAATCAGAGATGAGGATATAGGGAACCTCAACTTCATCAGTAACGTTTTATTTTTTTAAAAACCTATAAAGTCAGACAAATAGCACAGGAGTTTGGACACTTGCCTTATATGTGACTAACCCCAATTTGATCATTAGTACAACAGCTAATTCTCTGAATATTGCTGGGAGTGATCCCAGAACAGAGTAAGGAGTCAGCAGTAAGCCTTGAGCACTGTCATGTGTGGCTCAGTAGCACTCACAATCCCCAATCTAGGTCAGTCACGACAAGATTATTAACATTTACAAATTGTAAGCAGTGAGTGCGAATATAATTACAATAGTCTTTTAACTTTTTATTTTTTCTCAAATTAAAACAAAGGGGAAAATTCCACTGAAGGTCTCTTGAGGAAGTGGATAAGAAAAGAAATACAAATCACAGCCACATATTGTGAGTTTGTTTAGAAACTTGATGAAATCTCAACTCTCACCTTAAGTCCCAATCATCATGTCAACTACGCATCACTGTAATTTCTCTTTCTTTCTTGTTATTTTTTCAATGTGTCATTTCTTTCCCTTATTTTTCTTCCCACTGCACCAAGCAACCTGATCTACTCCAATTTGGTTTTTGGTCATACTGATGCATGGGATGAGGGTGGTCATTCATTGCCAGCATAATAAAGTGGGCCAGAAATTGGCTGATAAAAAAAATAAATCTTTCTGAGATTGAGCTAAGGAGGCTGCTCTATGGACCCATAAGAGATATTCGGGGAATATTCCCAGTGATAGATACTCCATCACTGTCTTATTCAGCACATATGTGAGGGTCTTCAGTGTTTCCTCTTTCCCTGGGAGGTATCAGTGATGCCAATTTCTGCTCCACACTTTGAATATGGAGACCTTTGAAAATGTTGGTGTCCATGAATAAGAACAAGATGGCTGGATATAACACAAAGGTACAGGTCTAGGTTGTGATGGTGGTAATAAAATGAAGTAACAGTATATACCAAGACTATAACTGTCAATCAACAAGTATTAGGGGCAGGGTTGGGAAGGAAGGGAGATGATAGCAGAAGTAACAAGAGGATAAAGTTAAAGGATCATGAACACTTTAATGGGTTAGATGGTATGCAGACTTTGTATAATAATATTAGACTTTTTTATTTGGGGCCACACCCAGGAGTGCTAAGGGGCTAGTCCTGGCTCTGTGATCAGAATTAATTCAAAGCAGAGCTTGGAGACCATATATAGTGCTGGGGATTCAAAGTGTAGTTAAGAAGGCAAATATATTAACCCCTGTATCGTAAGCCAGGAGTAACCCCTGAGTGTTGTCGGGGCTGACCCAAAACCAAAAAAACCAAAAACAACCCAAACAACAACAACAAAAAAATAGGGGTGGGAGAGGAAAGGGCTAGTTGGAGCCTTCAATTAGAGTTTAGAACTTTCCCCCTTGTCACACACAATCTGCCAGTTAGTGATCCCAGAAAATACTCATTGTGGTCTCCTAATCTCTGATTTTTATCACTTCCTTAAAACTTTCTATACTTGCAACTTAAACACAGTTTTAAGGTCTGTGTCAATGGGAGGCCAGTGTTATCAGTAGAACATTTTATAGCAATAAACTTAGGTTATCATAAGGTTAGATATTGTGTTCTGATGATATTTATGACTTTGCTTCTATAAAAAATTAGACAAATGAAAATATTTTCCTTCAGTCGCATTTTCAGAGCACTTTTCTAACAATTAAATCCAGCTGCAGGAAGGACTCTGCTATAGGATTCAGGGTGCACCTCCCAGTGGTTTAGAGTTGCCTCCAAGGTCTTTTGCAGCCCCTATTTTAGGCTGGACTTGGGTAAAAGTCATGTGCATTTGTGGAAATATGTGGGAGACCCAGTAGAGAGAATAGCAAAACAAAGTCGCCTGAGCTATAGGTAAAGTCAGAATTGGGCTCAGGGAAGAAATACTGATTGTAAAATTTTTTTGTTTTTTGTTTTTTGGGTCACACTCGGCAGTGCTCAGAAGTTACTCCTGGCTCTATGCTCAGAAATCGCCCCTGGCAGGCAGAGGGATGCGAGGATTTGACCACCATCCTTCCACATGAAAGGCATACACCTTACCTCCATGCTATCTCTCTGGCCCCGTAACATTTTTCTAAGTCAATGCTCATAGCGCCCATCACACACAGAAGTGATGTTATGCATATATGTCATTAGTATGATAATTATTAAAACTAAGAAATAAATTCTAAAGCAATATAAGGAACTATGACTCAGATATGTTTTCTAAGGTCTCAAGTACTGGTTGTCAAGATCTGCTGAGGGTATCTGCCCTTGACTTTGGCCTTGGCTGCTGGTATCTTGGAAGAGGCTTGTGATAAACTTTGAGTTGTCAAGGTGGCTGATTCTTCTGTCACTATCTTCATATGAAAAAAGACATATGAACCAAACCACATCTGGAAAGGGGGAAGTAATGTTCATCTGTTATATATCTTTCCTTACATTCTTAGTCAATTTGAAGTTAGTTAGAGTTATAAGGCTAGTTCTGGCCAGAAAAAGGGAAGAGAAAAAGATTTCGGTCTCTTCTAGACTTACAAAGTGAAAGACTCACACCTAAGTATCTTGTTAAATTATCTAGTCTTGGTTTTGCTGTGTCCTAAAGAAATCATTTTTGGGATGGGAGTGGGAAGCCCATACCTTGTGGTACTTAGGGCTTACTCTGGCACTGTGGTCAAGATTACTCCTGGAAAAGTTTGGGGGAATCAAACTTGGGTAGGCTGCTGCTCTCCGGTCAGTTTAAAGTCAATCTTAATACCAGATGCTAGAAAAGGGTGATGTTCCCACCATGCTGGATTCATGATGATCAATGACACCACCAGGCTTGTCATATGAACAAGAAATAAACTTGGGGTGTAATTTAGGATTTTGGTTAGGGATTGGTTACTACCATCCTCTTTGCCTTTTGCTAGAGAAGAACATGTTCACAGACAGAAGAAGGAACAAAAGTGATCTTCAAATGAGTAAAGGAATAACTCACTGATGATCAAAAATAAAATGAAAGGAAAGTCCTGCTGATCTCAACTTGTGGAGTGAACAATGCGGAAAACAGTGTTGCACTTCTCTCTAAAACTCTTTCTGGATTTGATCTATTGTCACATGCTTTCTGATCATGAGTTTGGGTCCCCTGAAGAGTGATCCAAGTTTTGAGGTTTCCTGCTAGTGAATATGATAACTTTGCTCAGACATATCCACGAACTCTTTTGTTTCTTATGTGAGCCAAGAAGGAGGAGGGAAGGCGAACACTGCTTGGAAGGAGGTTACACTCTGTGGCCATGAAACTATACCAAGATGACAAGTTCATTGAGGGGGTCAAACCAACAAAGCTGACCACTGCTCCATGTTTGAGCAACACTGCCAAGTTCTGACTAGCTGTCCAGGGCTAGCCTGAATCATATTTTGATGTGACCTGAACTGACCCCCTTTGCCAGTTCCGTTAACATAGTATTCCTCAAAAAGTTCCTTGCACAGATCAAATGGAACCTCCAAACTTAGAAACTGCCAGAGGCCAGAAGATAGCTCACTCAGAGTTTCTTTAACTTTGACCACATCTCTGACTCAGTGGATAAACCACAGTCCTGGACCAGGGATGCTGCTCAAGCAGTGGAGCATATGTCTCTCATGCATGAGGATTTGTGCAGTATTCTGGTCTACCTGGACCATGGTAGACGTAAGCAACACAACATCAGCACCACCAACAAAATGCCCTTCCAAAAGTACATCAAAGCCTCTTTGGAAAATGAGTTCTGATTCTAACTCAAGAATTCAGCAAGATCTCTAGGTGAGATGACCTTTCATTCTACAGAGGAAGTCAGGTTGAGAGTTTTAAACACTATTTAACTGATAAGTTTACTTAGAAGGGGACATGTATGCAGATGTCTGTATCAATGTTTATTGTGGACCTGAAAATTATAATTAGAATATTGAGAATCTTGTTATCATTTTATTTTGGTTGTTGATTTTGGTTTGAGCCACACTTGACTATATTTAAGAAATATTCCTGATGGTGTGCAGGAAACCACGTGTGGTTCTAGGGATTGAACCTGGGGCAGCCATGAGCAAGATAAGAGCTTAACCCCCTATACTATCTCTTCAGCCCAAAATTTGTGTGTGTGTGTGTGTGTGTGTGCGTGAATGTGTGTGCATGCAATTTTGTTTTTAACTTTTACTTTTTTTGTGTGTGTGTGGTTTTTGGGTCACACCCGGCAGTGCTCAGGGGTTCTTCCTGGCTCCAGGCTCAGAAATTGCTCCTGGCAGGCACGGGGGACCATATGGGGTGCCGGGATTTGAACCGATGACCTCCTGCATGAAAGGCAAATGTCTTACCTCCATGCTATCTCTCCGGCCCCTAACTTTTACTTTTTAAAGCAAAATGGCCTCCTGAGAAGTTTTCAGGTCATTTTCTTTTCATACAGGCCAAATTCAGAATGCATTTACACATATTGCAAGTGGATTTCTTTCTCTGGGTGCCTCTAACACTGCACTAGCATTGTGTTGAAATAGTACTTGATCTAGGAGATAAAGAGACCATCAGTGGATCTTAGCCAAATTTCCCCCAGAGTGAAATTGCCATCCAGGTGGGGTAATAGTGATTTGGTCAAAAGGTG
This sequence comes from Suncus etruscus, assembly GCF_024139225.1. Lineage (NCBI taxonomy): Eukaryota > Metazoa > Chordata > Mammalia > Eulipotyphla > Soricidae > Suncus > Suncus etruscus. Next base: position 126,517,332 of record NC_064849.1, read on the forward strand.
GATTCCGGAGGACACAGAGCATGTGGTCTACTGAACGGGGAAAGGGCGTTGGATCACTGAAGCTGACTGAGATCACATGTCTGGGAAGGAGGCCACGAGAGGCTGACCACAAACATTTACCGTAGCCAGGTGGAAATCGCTCCTGAGGGTGAAGCCTGCTCTGAGTCCAAAACGTATTCATGTATGATCTCAGAATCTCCTAAACATCCCCCTGCCTTGTAGGAAAAGAGGGATGTGTGAGGGAGGCAGAACAAATGGCCCACTATGGGTGTCTACGACCTACTCTCCCAGGATTGTGACCATGCAACTTTGCATGCAGAAGGGGAAATTATTTGCAGATATATGTGGGTTTCTAATTAGTTGACTTTGAGATAAGAATATTTTTATGAGTCATCTGGATAAGCCAAAGTATTTGCCATTGAACAGAGATATAGAACAAGGATACCCAAAGAAATGGCAGCCTGTAAAAAAATTTGACAATCTAATGGCTTTTTAAGGATGCGGGACTGGTGAGCAGAGAATGTAGGAGCCTTGAGGAGTTTTCTGGGGACATCTCTATGGGTTTCTGGTCTCCAGAACTGTAAAATAATGTATATACATATGTTATAAGCTTCTAAATTTGTTTTTAATTCTTTATAGCAGTTACAGGGAATCCACTATAATATGACTCAAACTCCATACTCAATAATAGGATGGTGGTGGTATAACATATATTTGATTGAATCCTATGGGATCAGAATAGAAAGTGGAAAGTTCCTCAGCAGATCTCAGGAGAGAAAAGGACCACCAGGTTAAGGAAGTGCATGGTTATGATAGACCATGGTGAGAAAGTTGATCAAACACAGAAAAGTATCAGAGGGTATGAAGAAACAAATATAGGGCCCTTAGAATGCTTATTTTGCAAGCCATAAAGATTTCAAATCCACATTCCCTGTGTTGTTACATAGACCAAATATAACATTAGAAGCTCTGTCTCTGTCTCTCTCTGTCTCTCTCTGTCTCTCTCTGTCTCTCTCTGTCTCTCTCTCTCTCTCTCTCTCTCTCTCCCCCTCTCTCTCTTTCTCCCTCTCCCTCTCCCCTCCCTCTCTCCCCCTCTCCTCTCCTCTCTCCTCTCTCTTTGAAGCTTCTACCTAGCTTTAATTCTCAGTACTGCAAAGATATTTACCAGATGCACCAGAGTCAAGTGTGGTCACCACCACAAAGGAGTCTGGACTCCTGGTGAGGCACCAGGCTGAGATGTTCAAGTTTCATGGAGCAGAAAATTAGACCTCTTTAAGAACCTGTATGTGACATGCTGCAGTGATCTTTCCACCCATCAAGCATGATGACCAGAAAGTGATGAGCACCGAAACTAGAGTGCAAACCTCTGGCGTGCAACATGTGCAAGAAGAACAACTAAAGGAATACAGTCAGCGGAAAGCACTGCAGCTAGAATGTGAGCACTGCAACTCCTGTCGAGCATCACAAGTGAAGAAGTGTGCAAGTGCCCTCAACCAGATCTGAATGGCTGCTAATCAGTTGCACAGCATCACCACAAAGAAAAGGGGAGATGAAAAGAGAAAAATAATAAACTGATGTAAAAATAGGTGTCAATAAAGCAATTTTTCTCGGCTCACTCTACTTTTTCCAGAGTCAAAAGCTGCCCGTAGTTCCTTTTAATTATTTTCTTTTCTCCTTGCTGGCCCACACCCAGTGGGTGCCTCAGGGCTTACTTCTAGGTTTGAAGCTCAGGGACCACTTCTAGTGATGATTTGGGGGGAATTATATGTAGAACTGGAGATCAAATCAGTATTCACCATGTGCAAGGCAAGTGACCTACCCCATGCTATATATTTGTCCCCACTTCTCTCCTCTTCTCTTTTTTTTTTGGTCACACCCCGGCAGTGCTCAGGGGTTCTCCTCGGCTCTATGCTCAGAAATTGCTCCTGGCAGGCTCGGGGACCATATGGGATGCCGGGATTCAAACCACCAACCTGCATGAAAGGCAAACACCTTACCTCCATGCTATCTCTCCAGCCCCCTCCAGTTTCCTCATTTTTATCTAAACTACTGCACATCACTAGAATACACTGAAATCAAAACTGAAAACACAAAAACAAATGGATATTTCCCATCAAGGTAAGGTGGGGTTCGGCAGTTGCCAGACATTCAAACTTTACAAGTCTACGGAGCCACAAAAACTTAAAGAATTCAAGCTGAGTGTCATACTCATGCCCCCAAACTTTAGAAAGGGAATTTGCTTATTACACTGATTCCTACACTGTGCTTCTAGAGTATTGTTCCTAAAATTATCAGTCATGGCTCTACATGAGATAAACATGATTGTTAAAAAATTGTTTGAGGGCCGACGAGAAATAGCAGAGCAGTAGGGCACTTGCTTTGATTGCAGAAGGATGGTGGTTCGAATCTCAGCATCCCATATGGTCCCCTGAGCCTGCTGGGGGTGATTTCTGAGCGTAGAGCCAGGAGTAACCCCTGAGTGCTGCCAGGTATGACGACCCCCCCCCCAATAATTGTTTGAGGAGTGGATATATCATACAGAAACTAATGGTCTTGTGTTATATGTATCCAACACTGGTTTGATTCCCAGTATTGCAGAGGGTCTCCCAAACATGGTTTGGAGAGACCCTTGAAGAGCACAGAGCCAGGAGTAATCTCTGAGCACAATCAGTGGTAGCCCACGTCCCTCCACAATTTGTTTTGAAATAAATCCCTTTATTATCAATAAGCACTTGAGGTGTTTCCCTATTTTATAGATCTCTATACTGAAGGATGCACATAAAGTTCTCAGGTGAGAAAGGGTCATGAATAGAGAAGGCTACAAAAGCCCTAAAAGGAGATGACTATAAAAGCAATATTCTTTTGTGGTTAATAGCTGAGTTTGCACACAGACTATGCGCAAGCACACAGAATACACACATACACAGATGCAGCTACACTTTTCACATCTTCAAGTACTTTGTCAAGAAAATGAACACCAGCAGGAGGATTTTCTTTCTCTTAGAATTCAATGGGTTTACCTCCTCCCACCTTTGAGAATTACCCTCTTGTGCAGGTAAACTGCAAACAGGGCCAGAAGGAATGAGGCTTGAGTAATAGGTAATGGCACTCAGGACTCGCTATTGCTCTGAGGGAGGTAGCAAGAGAGTGTGGCAAGCATTTCCTAGAAAACTGGGCCGTCTCCATGCTGTGAGGCTAATGGCACCAGTCTTGTTCTCAGGCAAGCACGTGTTCACATTACTGTTTGAACTTCAGGGCTCATCTCTCTATTAGTTAATTCAGCTTTCAAAGTTGTCTAGCTCAGACAAACCACTCTAATATTCAGATTACATGAACACTCTTGCTGGCAATCACCCCCTTATCCAGCAGAAGAGATCAACTTCCTGAGTAAGGCAACAGATTTTTAGCTCCTTTTTTCAGGACCAGTTTGATGTTAGCACACCTGAGATCAGGCACTTCTGAGCTGCTTGACCACTCCTGTCAAGTAGTCACTGCACCCGGTTTGTGGCTTCAGGAAGACCTCATGAAGTCCGGAATCAGATTTTGCCAAACACATTTATCAATCTATCACACAAGGTAGAGGAAATTCACATTCATGGAGCACTTCTTTGCTGGGTGCACATCTCTGATCCAATTTAATCACTGTAGCAATATTTGAACTTATTCCTGTTCAAAATCAGAGAAACATCCATAGTATAATTCTTTCAAAGTTACCTCAAGCAAGTAGAAGAGTCGACACTTTTCCAGTTCTCTTCAAATCATCCTAATTTGTTCTACACAGAAGCCCCATTAAAGCAAAACAAAACAACTCTGCATGTTAGTTTTGCTTGTTTGGTTTTGGTTTGGGGGCCACAACTGGCAGTGCTCAGGCTCTGCATTCAGAAATCTCTCCTGGCAGGCTCAGGAGACCATATGAAATGCTGGGGATTAAACCTGGATCCGCCCTGGACTCACTGCTGTACTATCGATCCTGCCCCTGCTTATTAATTTGTAATAAAATTTATTTCATTTCTGATATGCAATTTTCTAATGATTGTATATGAAAGAGAGTATAATTTGTACACTTCAGAGAAGAATGACCCAAGTCCTAATGTGGGTGGGTAGCATGAGTTTTGACTTCAGCTTTAAAGACTGGCATGGGAGTCATAATTCTTCTTACTATCAGCTGAGAGGGTAAATCACTTCTGATAGCTAAGCCTTACCTAACTCTCTGTATGATGAAGGAAAAATTCTTATCATATTCAACAGGACTGTTATGGCATCAAATAGAATAATAGATGCAAAATTTCTCTGTACTGACAAAGCATTTTGTACTTTCAGAGGAAGAACATATCTATTAAAACTATCTTCATTGTTATTTCTCAAATCATAATGGCCAGAATTCTACACCATTCATATAATTTGGTTCTTATTAAAATACTTCATGAACTTCAGAAATTAACTTCATAATATTTATTAGTTGTTGCTTATAGCAAAGTTCCCTTTCATGCATTATTTCTAATGTTCACAGGTTAATCTTCAGGTATTGCTTACAATTAAAACTAGAGTCTACCAAAGAGCACAAAAACACTAGTTTGAAGTAATATATGTATAGTTATACTCACTACAATACTAATTACAATAGCAGAGATCAAAAAACAATCCCACTGCCCAACTATAAATGAGATAAAGAAGTTGTGGTACATAAGCATAATAGAATACTCCTTAGCTAGAGAAAAGAGATGAATTTTTATAGTATGTAGTGTGGATGGAATTGGATGATGTCATGCTAAGTAAAATGAGTCAGAAAGCAGGATAGGGGCTCAGAGAAATAGCACAGTGAATAGAGCACTTACCTTGCACCCACTTTGATGCCTAGTACTCCATATAGTTCCTTTAGGAGTACAAAGCCAGAAGATTGGTGTGACTCAAAATATCTAAAAGAAAAAAAAAAGATGAGCACCAGATGATCTTGATAATGTGCCTAGCATATAGAAACAAAATAAAGATATTAAACAATGCAAACAAAGTTAGAGACATGCTCAGAAGAACTGGACACTGAGGATGCTGGGAGGAAGATCAGGGAAGGAACTGTGGGTTAATGGTGGCAGGATCTTGAGACAAGGATGGAACAATGACTGTAGTAGCTCTGTAATGGTAAACAATGACTTGAACAATATAATGAACTTATGATATCTCAATAAAAAGGTGAATTAAAAGTTTGAAAAACTAAGGCTTGGAGGTCATGTTACTTGCTCAATGAAGTGGCTGAAGAATGCCGAGAAGCCAGGGTTTTCTCAGTTTTTATTTCTCTGTCTTAAATTTTTTAGAAAACAACTGGATGCAACTAATATAGAAGTCACCTCACTTATTTATAAATTTTATTATTTCTTTTCTTATTTGTTGTAAGGGTAAGGAATTATATTTAGCAGTGCTCCAGAGTTACATTCATGTAACTTGTGCTTGGGGTATTGTGGTGGCAGTGATCAAACCCAGGCCTTCTGCAGACAGAACATGCACCAGAATATTGTGCTATTTTTCTAACCCCTAAGTGTACTAATTTACATAGAACAAATACAGAGCCATTGAGTCTGTCTTACAGAGGAATTTAAAAAGTCTGGCTTAAAGGGCTGGAGTACAAGCTTTGTATATGGCAGACATGTTCTATCTCAGTACTATACAGTACCCCAAGCATATCCAGGAGTTCTCCCCACCACCACCAATTCAAAAATTTAATGAGTTTGTACCAGTTTCTCACTCCTCTGGTATTTTCTGCTGATCCTTAATTTCTGTCTTTTCTCTCTCTCTCTCTTTTTTTTTACATGGAAACAAATGTTATGTGCAGACTAAAACAGATCAGATTGTGCCAAAACCAACACATCTAGGATATGAAGAGGTCTGAGTTTGTATTCCTACCAACCCTTGCCCTGGTTGGCTAGGGCACGGGCTGTCTGTGCTCACAAGGTCAGGTTAGTGTGTGGAGCAAAGGGTGAATATCTGACTTTCATATTAGGCAGGCAGGCTCATCAGTCCTACCAAAAAAAAATAAATAAATAGATAAATAAATAAATAAATAAATAAATAAATAAATAAATAAAAAGGCTGCAGCTCTCCTTTGCTCTACCGTTTTCCTACTCATCTTTTATTTTAGTCTCCTTTCAATAAATGCTAGTAAAGGATGAGACCTCTGCTAGATCACATAAAAATGCGATGGTGATAGACGTGTTTTCTGGTAGAAAAAAAGTTTTCATGCATCTCCTGGCTGCCCAACCCTAAACTTGTTCAATGAAGATGAAAGGGAATAGGGAAAATAGGATGAATGGTCTGTGGACCCATTCATGAATGGCCTGTGGAATTTGGTACATAAACCAATGCAGTCAATTTCACTTCGATGGATGCTTGACCTTTCTTGACCTCAGAATTATTATTAATGGAGAAATAATCCATGTAATCATTGTAAAAATTTACCTACGTTAAAGAATCAACACAATGACTGACACTTAAAATATTAATATTTAATAAATTGGTTACAGGATGAGGGAACACATTTTTTATTTTCCCCAAGATAAAAAAAAGACATGTTTCCTAGGCCATATGCTATGAATCTGGGGTGGTCAGAAGTGTCATATTCCCAGAAAATGATTCTGGTTTGACCTAGAAATGCCCATTTGAATGACCTGTTTTCAGTGCAACCAGTCTGGGCATGACTCTGACTTAAGGTTTTCTCTAGGAAAGGGATTCTTTATTCTTCTAGCAAGTTCAGTTGAAAACCATGTTTTCCCATAATGTGGTGGTGGGGGGCATGTGAGTTGCAAGCTATTTAGTGTGTATCAGAATGCATCTAACTACCATTCATTGCCTCTACAGACACAGAATTTCTTAAATCTGGATGGGATGGGAATCTAAATCATTGACTGTTTTCTTGGTTCTTAGCCTGATGAGATTAAGTGACCTGAGGCCAGTCAAAAGGATGAAGAGATAAGATAATGAAGAAATGGTGCAACTGACTCCTTTCTATCCAGCACCCCAATTTCCCAGCTCTGGGAACTTCTACTGAATTCTTCAAAAACAGTCCATTGTCTACACGCTTCCTTTCCTAAATTCCCTAAAAAGAATTCATAAGGCAACTTTGTGACAAAATGAGTTGCTTTCTTAATATTATTAAATTATGTAAATATATTCAAATGTTGTATGGGAAGCACTGTAAGGAACTGGAGGGTTATAGAAGAATGAAATGCTGGGCCCAGAGAAATAGCACAGCAGTGTTTGCCTTGCAAGCAGCCGATCCAGGACCAAAGGTGGTTGGTTCAAATCCCGGTGTCCCATATGGTCCCCTGTGCCTGCCAGGAGCTATTTCTGAGCAGACAGCCAGGAGTAAGCCCTGAGCACCACCGGGTGTGGCCCAAAAACCAAAAAAAAAAAAAAAAAAAAAAAATGAAATGCAGTAAATAGGATAAACCAAGGCAACTCTTGACAAAGTAATGTAAGGGAGCATAGTTTGTGAAAATGTTGTGGTCAGTCCAAAAAATGGCTGCAATAGAAGGTAAAATGTAACCCTTCCCTTATGTGGTTCACCCCTTACACACCAGGAACTCTGATTCTTTATCCTTGGAGCAAGGGAGAACAAGTATGGCTAAGCCAAGATAAAATCCTTGGGGGACCTGGGTATGTTTTCTTTGGCGGAGTGGAGGGTGCATTTTCAAAAGTCATGAGCTTTGTTCTAGAGAACTTGATGCCCTTTGGAGAATGAGGAGCTATGGATGAGGAAAGAGCATAGTGTTGACTTCTAGTCAAGTAGATGCAAATACTGAAGACTCTTCTAGGATAAGGGCAATAAATGTTCTGAGAAGAGGTATTGGTTTTCCCCTATGACTCTAGAAGGTTGCAATGGGGCACCATGATGAAGAGACAGAACCCAGATGATTGAACTCATTTCCAACTCCATCTATAGAGAGCTAACCAAGAATTAAAATTAAAAGAGATCTCTTGAGATTTATTTTTATCTGAAAAACACACACCCACATCATTTTTTCTTTTTGCAATGCCAGGGATATAATTTGGGATCTAAAAGCATAAGCACTACCATTGAGCCACATAGCCAGTATTGACTCTAAATCCATTTTTTTTTACTGAATAGGTAGGTTGTAGCATAATTTATATGCAATTGCCTACAAACGTTCATGTTAAACTTATGTTTAACAAATATAAAACAATTTCATAGGCTTTTGAGGCAAAACTTGTGCTATTTCTCATGGTTCCTGGCACAGTGTTACGTTTGTGGTGGATCCTCAGACTATGCTACAACTCAACTAATGAGCTCAACTAATGAACTCAGACACTGCCCCATGTCAACTGTCAAGGAGACTTTTCTGATCAGTTGCGTTCTATGCTAGGAATTTAGTAGCTTAGGGATACTGAAGAGCAGTAAATTTTTCAAAAATCCTGCATCATGAGAATCATCTACTTTTGATGATTCAATCACCTACATTTGATTCCTTCTGTCTTCAGGAGTTCTAACTGGTAGAGATAGGTTTATCTATGAGAAAGTAAAAAAATGTGAATGTTGGGGCCGGGCCGTGGCGCTGGAGGTAAGGTGCCTGCCTTGCCTGCGCTAGCCTAGGACGGACCGCGGTTCGATCCCCCGGCGTCCCATATGGTCCCCCAAGAAGCCAGGAGCAACTTCTGAGCGCATAGCCAGGAGTAACCCCTGAGCGTCACAGGGTGTGGCCCAAAAACCAAAAAAAAAAAAAAATGTGAATGTTGAGGGGCATGTCTTCAAAATATAGGTTGTAGCATGTTCAGGTGTTCTTTTTGTTTTGACTTTTGGGGTGCCAAACCTGGCAGTGCTCAGAGGTTACTTCTAGTTTACACTCAAGAATCATTTATTTTTGTTTGTTTGTTTTTGGACCATACTCAGTGGCTATCAGGGGTTAGTTCAGATTCCATACTCAGAAATTACTCCTGGCAGGCTCAGGGGACCATATGAGATGCTAGGGATCTAATCTGAGTTGGTTATGTGCAAGGCAAATGCCCTATCCACTGTGCTATTGCTCTGTCCCCCAAAAAATAACTCTTTTTGTTTTTTTGGCCACACCCATTTGATGCCCAGGGGTTAATCTTGGCTAAGTGCTCAGAAATTGCCCCTGGCTTGGGGGTACCATATGGGATGCCGGGGGATCGAACCACGGTCCTTTCTTGGCTAGCGCTTGCAAGGCAGACACCTTACCTCTAGCGCCACCTCACCGGCCCAAGAATAATTTTTTTTTTTTTTTGGTTTTTGGGCCACACCCGGTAACGCTCAGGGGTTACTCCTGGCTATGCGCTCAGAAGTTGCTCCTGGCTTGGGGGACCATATGGGACGCCGGGGGATCGATCTATGGTCCGTCCAAGGCTAGCACAGGTAAGGCAGGCACCTTACCTCTAGCGCCACTGCCCGGCCCCCCCCAAGAATAATTTTTGACATGCTCAGGGGACCATATGAAATGCTGGAGAAATTGAACCTAGGTCAACTGTATGCCCTACCTGCTCTAGTGTAGCTCCGACACCTACTTTCAGGAACTTAAAACAAAACGTGATTAAACCTTTTGAAGGCTTCTGCTTCAAATAGAAAACCAAATTCTAGGCCCTGTGTATGGTTGAAGGGGCAAAGGGGCACCCAAATGTGACTGAATCCTTCCCAGTAGCCCAACAACAAATCATATGTGAGAGAGATTGAGCTCCATTAGCTTTGTAGATCCCTGACGCCCAATCAAACTACCCTAAGCTACCTTCTTCTATAGGAGAAGTGCTGCCTAGGACCAACTGGTTAGGTTCTCATGTCCTCAGAAAGACCATACCAAAGGATGCAGCAGAAACCTCCAAGCCTTCAAATTGACAGTTCCTCATTAACCTTGCAGAGAGGTTTCCTTCTGCCAGGCAGTGATGACTGTTTAGAGCTGGGAGAACTGGCAAAGGTGGAGGCTGAGTCACCAGAGAGGTTTCCACACTATCCTTACAGGCTGAGAACAGCAGTGGTTGCTGATTTGCATCAGAACACCTCTATTTTGGGCAGGTTTTCCTTGGAATTGGGGTTTCCTGTCTGGTGTGTTAAGCTTTCTTGAGGTTCCCCTCCTCTCAGAATTAGCATTTGTGCCCTCCTTCCCACATCCATCCTCAAAGTTGCCTTGGCAACCCTTGCTGCATAATGGCAGAAAGGTAGGATGCACAAAGCCAAGATTTGCTTAATCACTTCCTTGTGCAAGTAGCTTGATTTTCATCCATATATTTATAAATAGTATTAAATGCCTGGAGTGTGCTAGAGGTTTGATCTGGGGTCTTCTATATCCCTCTTCTGGAGGTTATGAGCCTGAAAAAAATCCAAAGGCACAAGCAGTTCTGTTCTATTCCTGGCTGTTACACAATGATGTGCTCAGCTATGATTGGGGAACCTTGTGCTATTCGAGGTATAGTTCGTGGAACAACAGCATCTGTTAGAAATGCAGACTTGTCAGCCCACTTTAGATCTACCAAATCTAAATTTACATATTAACAAGATTCTGAGTGGTGTACATAAATGTTCAAGTTTGAGAAGGAGCTTGCTAAGCGTTGGGGCAGAGCCTTGGGTGAGCCTGTCCATCCAGCTCCAAACACACTAAGCCAGGGTTAAAGGAGCTGGGAGTTTTTCCTTACTTAACAGGTCAATATTGTCCCAGAACCTGGCAAAAATGCCTGCAAAGTAATCACTGTCCCTCGTTCATGAAGATTCCCAGACATGAAATTCTATCATCTTCCACATGAATGATAGTCTTGCGATTTGTTGCAGAAAATCATTGCTGTTGTATCCATGAGAGTGTATCCTGCTCTCAGTCACCCTGAATGTTGTTGAAAGTGTGACTCAGTTCCAAAAATCCCAATTAGGACTCATAAAAAAAAATAAAAGGGTGCACAGAGCAGGTTAGGCAGCAAAGAGAAAAGAGGTGGGTGAGATAATTTTTGCTTTTGAGTGGGGAAGAGACCCTCTCCTTTACATTTGGGCTTTCTTTCATTTGAGTGATGCTGCTCCTGTTTTCTCAATGGCTTTTTTGATTAAGGTATAGCTCATCAGATGCTCTTTGGCCTGTGCATCTGTGGGCATCACAATGAAGGGCAGTGTTGGACCCCTTCTGCTGAATTCGCCCAGCTCTCCTCAGAGGACTTGCCTTTGTTCCCATATGCTAAAATGCCCCAATTTCTTCTAAGTGCCCACCTCACGGGAAGCCCAGGGAAGAGAGATCATGTCTGATTGTCACTTTCAGCCCTAAGAATAAAAGCTAGATGTATTAAGAAGCCTAACAATGTTGTGATAAGAGCCAGTTTATGCATTATTCTTCTTGATAACCTACCTGTTGCTGGGAGCGGTGATTTGAGCATGGGTGGCCTGTGCTGCTGGCTTGTCAATAGGTGAGCCTGGTGCTCATTAGCTGGCTTTCATGCACAGAACAGCAGCAACTTCAAGAGGAATGGACCTTGATTCATTTTCACAAAGTCCTTGAAGAAAGCAGGGAAGATGTCATTTCACAAGGGATGAGACTGGTGTTAGATTTGCTGAAATCCCTTCCTTCCTTATCATTATATTCATTAGGGCAATCACTGCTCTCATGGACCATGCATGCTTTTTTTGAGGGCTGACTGTGAGGATTGAATTCACATCCTCAGGGAGGTTATATTATAGAGCTTGGAATTAAAATCTTTCTTTTATGGCTAGATGGGATTGGGCAGAATCCCCAAAGAGACAGCTGATGGCCTTTAAAGGGTAGCAATAGTTATTCTCTAATAGCACAGTTCTTGGCTGGGTCATTTTTGTGGTTGTTGTTCATAAAATTTGGTCTGTATTCAAAAGAGACTAAATCTCTGCTTTGAGTCTAATTGGCTCATTTTTGCCTGATGCGGTCTCTCCTGAGAAAAAACCAATTGCAGACTGGGAGTTAGGTTGGCATAAGGAATGTGGTTCACAGAAGCCCACTCCCACAAAAGAGCCCCCTGGTAGATGAACAGCTGCAGATCCCAGATGAGAGAACCAGGAACATAAAGTCACTACTGCCCTGCTGCCCAGGAGAAAGACTGCTGCAGGCCGGACTTGTTCTCCCCTTTTCTTTAAATTCAAGTTCACTTACTGCTGTTTCACTCTTCCTTGTTCTCTTAGCTCTGCCCCCTATTTTATTAATTATTATTATTATTGGGGAGTTGTTGCCATGCCAGGCAGTGCTCAGGGGTATTCCTCACTCTGTGTTTAGAGATTACCCTTGGCATTATGCAATTCCAGAAATGAACAGGGGTCTACTGCATTGCAAGACAAGTGCTTTACACCTGTACTATGTCTTCAACCCCTAGTGCCTTAAAATACATATTTTGAATACATATTTTGAAGTGAATTTCAGGCTTTCAGAAAATTGAGCAGAGAGTAGAGAATTCCTGTTTATTTCTGAGCCTTCCTCCAAACACTGTTATTAAACTCTTGATTAGTGTAAATACTTATAATAATTGATGAACCAATATTGTTATACTATGATTAACTGAAGTCTATAGTTAATCAGAAGATGCACTCTGTTCTATAGGTTTAGACAAGTGTGTAGTATGGTGATATAGTTATAGTATGATATTGAATATGTTAACTGCCCTGACAGTCTGCCTCTGCTCTACTCTACATATTTATCCTTCCCCCACTGTCTTGAAACTTCCCACACTTCAATTACTGGAAAACACCTTTTTATTTGTCTGTTTGTTTTGGGGCCACACCCAGCAGCACTCAGAGGTTACTCCTGCCTCTGCACCTAGAAATTGCTCCTGGCAGGTTCCGGAAACCATATGGGATGCCAGGAATGGAATCAAACCTGGGTCCGTCCAGGGTTGTCAGCATGCAAGGCAAATGCCCTACTGCTGTACTATCACTCCAGCCCCTGGAAAACACTTTTTATTCTCTACACCACTTTGCCTTTTCAAGGGTGTCATATAATTGGAAATATATAGTATACTTTTGTTTGGGTTGGATTTTTTCACTTAATAATATGCATATATGTATCCATATTTTTGTGAATTTATAGCTCATTATTATTTATTTGTCACTAAATATCATTCCATTCTGTTGATATTATTTGTATTTGTGACATTTCACTCTGCTCAGGGTTTTTTTCCTGGCTCTGTTAATTATGTCTCCTAGCAGAGCTCAGAGGGGCCACAGGTTGCTTCTGAAATCAAACCTGGGTTGGCCCTATGTAAAGAAAGCACCTTATTCTGTACTATCTCTTTAGTTCCTATGCTGATATTCAAAAGAGTGTTTCTCTTTTGAGGAGCAACCACTTTCATTTTTTACTTCTCAGTTTTTGGACTACTTGTCTGAACTAGTTTTAAATTTTTCTTCATGCATGTAATGGAAAAGAATAAATGTGTTAAATGGTCAAAAGGCACATGAAAAAAATGCTCCACATCACTAATCATCAGGGAGATGCAAATCAAAACAACTATGAGGTACCACCTCACACCACAGAGATTGGCACATGTCACAAAGAATGAGAACAAGCAGTGTTGGCAGGGCTGCGGTGATAAAGGACTCTTATCCACTGCTGGTGGGAATGCCGACTAATTCAACCTTTCCTGAGAGCGATGGGGATTCCTCCAAAAACTGAAAATTGTGCTCCCATACAATCCAGCTATACCACTCCTAGAAATATACCCTAGGAACACAAAAATACAATACAAAAATCCTTTCCTTACATCTATATTTATTGTAGCACTATTTACCATAGCAAGACTCTGGAAACAACCAAGATGCCCTTCAACAGATGAATGGCTAAAGAAACTGTGGTACATATACACAATGGAATATTATGCAGCTGTCAGGAGAGATGAAGTCATGAAATTTTCCTTTACATGGATGTACATGGAATCTATTATGCTGAGTGAAATAAGTTAGAGAGAAAGAGAAAGACGGAGAATGGTTTCACTCATCTATGGGTTTTAAGAAAAATGAAAGACATTTCTCAACAATTTTTAGAAACAAAAGAGAGGAGGGCTAGAAGTTACAGCTCACCTCATGAATCTCACCACAAAGAGTGATGAGTTTAGTTAGAGAAATAACCACATTGCGAACTATCCTAACAATGAGAATATATGAGGGAAGTGGAAAGCCTGTCTAGAGTACAGGTTGGGGCAGGGAGGGAAGGAGGGATATTTGGGTCATTGGTGATGGGAATGTTTTACTGGTGATGGGGAGGGTATTATCTGATATGACTGAAACCCAACCACAATCATGTTTGTAACCAAGGCGTTTAAATAAAAAATATCAAAAAAGAAAATGTGGTACATATACACAATGGAATATTATATAGGAGAGATGAAGTCATAAAATTTTCCTATACATGGATTTACATGGAATCTATTATGCTGAGTGAAATAAGTCAGAGAGAAATAGAAAGATGCAGAATAGTCTCACTCATCTATGGGTTTTAAGAAAAATGAAAGACATTTCTCAACAATTTTCAGAGACAAAAGAGAGGAGGGCTGGACATTATAGCCCACCTCATGAACCTCACCACAAAGAGTGATGAGTTTAGTTAGAGAAATAACTACATTGAGAACTATCCTGACAATGAGAATGTATGAGGGAAATAGAAAGCCTGTCTGGAGTACAGCTGGGGGCGGGGAGGGGAGGAGGAATATTTGGGACATTGGTGGTGGGACTGTTGCACTGGTGATTGGGGGTGTCATCTTATAAGACTGAAACCCAACCACAATCATGTTTGTAACCAAGGTGTTTAAAAAATATTAAAAAATAAAAAGTTAATGAATGTATTGCCTTTTATATTAGCCTATGCAACTATTATTTCTATTTAAAAAAGGTAATGCTTTGAGTATTGGTTAGAGTTTTGTTTTGTTTTGTTTTGGTCACACCCTGCAGCAGTCAGGGATTACTCCTGGCTCTATGCTCAGAAATCGCTCCTGGCAAGCTCAGGGGACCTTATGGGATGCCGGGATTCAAACTACCGACCTTCTGCATAAAAGGCAAATGCTTTACCTCCATGCTATCTCTCCAGCCCCTGGTTAGAGGTTTTTGATACTTTGGAGAATTAACTTGTCAGTTAGGTGCAAATATATCTTAAGATTGATTTTAGGATAAAAATCCACATTTACACAATAAATTGTGTACTCGGGCTGAGTAAGATTTTCTGAATATTTTAAGAAGGTGGGGTGTTTTGACAACCAGAATATGACATTAACTATCTTCTGAAATGAGGTTAGAGCTTGATAAGTAAGCATGAAATCGAACCAGAAGATGTAATAGCAACTGAGGGAAATAATGTCCATCCACAAACTGGAGTGTTGACCACCCCAGCACAAAGAAAGGCTGACTGGGTTCAGAGATGACATCTTTGATCAAACTGGAAGAAAATACACACTATTATTTATCTGTGGATTCCAAAATGATATTCTCTTGAAGAAATTTATATTTATTATAAGTATTAGTGCAAGTATTTATCATAAATATGCTACTTTTTATGTATATTTGTTATAAATGTTCTGATTTGAGGGAAGGAACTTATCTCAGTCAGGTTTATTCTATAAATTGTCTGGAGTTGAATTGGCCCAGGTTAGTTCAATTGGATTTAAAAAAAGAAAGGTTCATTTTCTTTGAATTGTACTAGTTATAAAAAATTAAATTCACATGCTATTAGAAGGCATATTTATATCCTGAACACCAAGTTCTTTTTAGGCAGATAACAATGAGATATATACTGAAAGAAACACAGAATCTCCTTATCTTTTCTCTCTTGTTTTTACACATTGTCTTAAAGTTGATATTACAGTTGTTTTACCAGCATGCATTCTTGTTTGGTAACTGACTCTATTTTCACTTTGGTATCCTCAACTGCCCTAAGTTTCTTTTGAAAATAAGTCAAAGGCAATGATCCAAGCTTATCAGATTCATATTCCCTGGACATGGGTATTGGTTCAGTAATGAATAGGGCTTGAGGTTTAGTCAGATTACAGAAAATAATGATCAAGGGACTGTAATAAAGATGGACTTACACTTTAGTAGAAACTTCTAGATGCCTCTCACCACACCAGATGTAAATGATGTACTGAATTTTGTTTATGCACCACCGAAGATTCATTTACTCACCTTATTTATAGGCAGATCTGCTGCTCCCAATATGACTGCTGAAGGTCACTGTTGCATTTAGAGATGGAGGCATTGCACATGTGGTTCCACCTGGTAACAAAAAGATCCTTATGCCAAAAGTATGTCCCCCTTGCTTCTATGGGATAGAGGAGCCCTGTGGCTTTACCAGCTGCTTCCCAGAGGTGCTGCAGACACACTAGAGAGGAATTAGATCCCAGGATAGTAGCTCTGATCAGTCGTTCTCCTAAGTTAAGATGGGGAAGAGGAGGTAGCTAATGTATAGATTCTCCAAGTACAAATAGTCCAGAGATATAACAGACATACAACCCTTCAAAAGGCTCCTATCATACTTGTTCTCTCTGTTCCTACACTAGATTCCCTTTTCTTTTTCTGGCTTCACAAATAAATTCTAGACAATAATATGTTGACACATTAGTTTTCATGGTTTCTGGGCTAAGAGAAGAGGATGAAGCTCATGTATTGCTGTCAGCACTCGCTTGACAATAAGAGCCAGAATTAGGGGAGAAGCTGAAGGAAACTTGATGATATCAACAGTCAATGTAAGATCACACCCTGCCTCTGCAATTCTAGTTTTTTAAGTCTGTTAAAATCTGTTTTTCAGTGATTGGCAACTGAATGCTTTGCAATTGAGAACGTTTTCTAGTTTCACCTTTTTGCAGATTCTGGAGAACATCTTTCTTGATGTAGTCTTAAAATAAATTCTCCTTTGATCTTAAGTTCACTTCTGAACTTAACTTCTGAACTTAATCTCTTAAATTGGCTTCTGGTACCTACCATCAATAGATTTCTATCCCTATCTCCCTTTTGGTCCTGATGAAATGCTTTCAGTGTCTTTTGCTGGAATCCAGATCCATTTTTCCCTTTAAAATAAAATGAACAAAGTCAGTTGAAATGTATGGAATATTTCTACAATAATGCCTAAAACACAGGTCACTATTTTTTTAGTTTAAAAACACACTTAAAAATTCTGAAAATACTCCCACATAAAAAAATAAACACTACCCACAAATAAGAATAGTTTAAGAATTAATCTCTGCCAAGCCAGCTTTCCCCTAGATGATGTATTTGTTGGCTAATCATTCTAAAGCCAGAATTAGAGCACAGTCAACAGTTTAATAAACCATTCATTTCCTATAGTGCTGAACAGTTTCATGGTTTTATTTTTTTTTACTAGTATGCCATAAACAGGCCTGTAAATTGTAATAGTAATTGTTTTTGAAAAGAATGTCAAGACTTCCGATCTAAGAAGGCAATTTGAGCCTGTGCATGCATGTGGCTACTCCCTTTCTTCCCAAGTTTCTATAGCAAAAGACCAAAAACATATTTAGAATATTGGTTAAAAAAGAAGATGAACACCCAAACAATGGAAAGTGCTACAGAAAGGCTAGAAACTGGGAGGTATTTAGGAAAAGAGCATAGAAAATAGTGTAGAAAGAGAAGGATGAATTAACTCAAGACCTGCTCTGTGCAACGAATAGTCTGCCTGTATTGGAGCTGTACTCTGCAAAAATGGCTGGAGTAGCAGGAGCTGAGGGCAAGGTAGGGCAGTAGAGTATTTGGAGTCTGCGATACAAGGTCTTTGTTAAAGCAGGCTCTCCATGGAGGTCACCCTGTCCTTTAGAGGCGGAGACAGTGGCTCAGCTAACTTCAGGTCACTTCAACAAATACAGGAAAAATACAAATAATAAAACAGGAAAGAGAAGAAAAGAATGCCAGGCATCTGCAAAGATGCTGTGAGCCTGCCTGTCTCCAATTGCATTCACTTCCCGAGGTCATTGTTAGACACTGGAAAACACTTTCCAATCATTTGCCAGAGGCTGCTGAGCAATTTTCTTCAATCAGGAAGCAGTTTGAGTTTTGCTGATTATATGAAAAAGGCAAAACCATACTAGACCAGAAGGCCTTGGGAACATAAAGGGCCCCTCTGTTTCCCAAAGGGTAAGGTACAAGAATCTAGAAAACTGATTGAAGTTATTAATTTTTAATTGATAAAACATTGACAATGACATCAGATGGCGAAATTACAACCCCTCTGCTCAAAGAATATTTCTCATCCCAGACTTACTGTTGCAGATGACAAGTAAATGGATTTCTGGTAAATATTTATTCCATTTTTCAATCTGGACACCAAATTGATGTGTAGCAATGATGTGAGGGTAATTATAGGTGTCTGAAGGACCTAAGTCTTGCAAAACCATAATGTTTTAGAAAGCAGCCCATTTCTTCTTCTGAATTGGCTTTAGATTGTTCAAAAGAAAATGCATAGCAAAGAATTGGATTCAATTCAATTCAGTTCATTTTCAGTGAGGCAAAGTACAAACCTGAAGGTTGCCCTGGCGGCATTTTCCTCCTTATTATCTCCCTTAGCCACTCCGTTAAATACTTTTCATTAGTGCTGCAAAATTCTCCAGTGAATCTCTATTCCCAGGGGTTAACCTTTCTCACTTAGTTGAAAACAGGTCTTTACCATTCATTCGTAAGTTTTAGTCCCCAATGGAGGAGGTGAGGAGATAAGAAACTCTTCCTCTGAATTAGGACTTCCCACATTGTCTTCCTCCTTCTTGTTCATGAGGTACCACATCCTCAATTCAATTCTTATCAAGAATGTTCTACTGAAACGTCATCAACCACTTTGTAACTGTGTAATCTCAGGGTGATTGAATTTTAAGAAATTTAAAACAAAGAATGTTCTACAGTAAAACTCTAATTCAAGGTAATTGATTAAAAAGAGTGAGCCTTCAACTTCTTAGGTCCAATGTTCATATCTGGAGAATAGGTTGATAACTATTAATATTAATTAATTACCATTAATTAACTATTTTTAATCTGGGGGGGTCAGAGATACAGTACGATATGTAAGGAGCTTGTCTTGCACCAGCCAACCTGGGTTCAATCCCTGGCACTGCATATAGTTTCATGAGTTCTGCCATGAGTGATCTCTAAGTGAGAATGATAGGGAAGGCCTGAGCATAGCCACTTGTGGCTCAACATCCCCCCACTTCACCCCAGGGATGCTATGTGAAAAATTTATAGGATAGTTACTGGGAAAGGGGCCGGAGAAATAGTATGGAGGTAAGGCATTTGCCTTTCATGTAGAAGAATGGTGGCTCGAATTCTGGCATCCCATATGGTCCCCAGAGCCTTCCAGGAGCAATTTCTGAGTATAGAGCCAGGAGTAACCCCTGAGCACTGTCGGGTGTGACCCAAAAACAAAAACAAAAACAAAAAAATTACTGGAAAAATGTGTTACCTAGTAAGAGCGTCACAAAACATACAGAGGTAGACTGAAATAGCTATTGAGAACTTGGTCCTGGAGTTCCATTTATTGTGTGACTTTTATAAATAATTTATCCTCTAGTACTGGTCTTCAAACACCAGTTCACAGATAGATGCCAGTTCACAGGTATCTGTTTTGATTATAAGAACTTGGGCCAATATGCAAGATGGGTACCATCTGCAGATATAAAAGGTTGAACACTTATATAGTCCTTGCCTTGTATGCTTGAAGCCCTAGGTTTAACCATGGAACTTAAAAACATATAATCCTAGAGCTGGAAAGATAGCATAGAGGGTAGGACACTTGTCTTAAATGCACTCAACCTGAATTTTGATTCTTGCTACCTTGTATGCTCCCCTGAGCCCTGCCATTAGTGATCATGAATGCATAGCTTGAAAAAATTGCTGAGCACTGCTGGATATGGCCCTCAAACAAAACAAACAAAAAGTATGATCTTTAGTCCTTGACTATAAATGAGAATTGAGTGCCTCCATTACAGAAAATCTCTGAGAATTATTGAGTTGTTATGCCAAGTTTTTATGCATATATGAAAATCAAAGACATTGCTATATTTTTGCATGGTATTATTATATACAAAATATTTTTTCTCATAATCTCCATGAAGTAAAATAACATTTAACATGCATACATTTAATGGTCTCTTAGGGTAGGTGAGAAAGAAATGCAGACCCAATTCAGAATCACTCTACATTCAGCAAGGATATGAATTTATATGGAGAGAAGGGAAGTGCTCTTTGGTGGATTTTATAGAATTAAAGATATTGAAACTGGATAAAGAAATTGGCTGATTAATGCAAGTGACTAAATGACTTTGCACAATGGAAAGGGGAAAGTCATTTACCCCTTCGTTTTTAGGGCCTTCCCATTCAAAGCTCCTATGGCACCTGGAACTTTTTTTTCCTTCTCCTGCTTCTTCCCTTCTCATCTCTTTCTCCTCCTATTCTCCTTCTACTCCTCTTTCTCCCCTTATCACCTTATTTTATCTTTCTTCTCTCCTCCTTCTCCCCTTCTCTTCCCCTTTCCCCACTCTTCTCTTCTCCTTTCCCCTTCTTTGCTTCATCGCCTCTCCTCTTTCTCTTCTCTCATCTTTCTATACTCTTATCCTTCCCTCTCTGTCTATCCTTCTCTTCTTCTTCTCTGTCTTTTTCTCTTTCTCCTTCTTCTGATGGGCCACTCCAGGAAGTACTCAGGGCTTATGCTTCCTGGTTATGGACTCAAGAATCACTCCTGACAGGGATCTGGGGACTATATAATGCAGTAGGAATTGAACTTGGGTCAACTACATGCAAGCAAGTGCCCTAGGTGGTGTACTACTGTGCCAATCCCTTGATCTTTATCTTGTATGCGACAAAATTGTTGAGTACATCATCTTCTAAATAGGATTAAATTCTAAAAAAGTTACTATTATCTCTGAAGTATTGGTAAAAACTCTAAAGAGGAATTTGGGTAGGATTTGAAACACAAAGTGAGTCCAATAAGGGCTTTTGTGGGAGCAGGGAGGAATAGGATAGAAGCTGACAGTTATTCAAGGACAGATTCAAGTTGTTGGATCCCTATATACTGATAATATTTTAGTTCTCACTAGAGTTTGTGTGATTCATGCTAAACATTACAGACATTTCCCGACTTACAGTGATTTGATTTATGATTTTTAAACTTTGCTATGGCATGCAAGTTGCATGCATTTATTTAAAACATGTGCCTCCATTTTTAAGTTCTGATCTTTTACCAGGCTAGCCACAAGCAATACAGCTACAAGCAATAGCACAGGATAGTTGTGATACTGGGTTGTGATAGCAAATGCAATTTTCAGTCAGTAATGGGACTTCAGGGTGAATAACTGATACCTTACAGCCTTGCTTCTTAATTATGTAGGGGAATTGGAACTTCTTAAACTTTGTTTTACAATAAATTTTCTTAGGACTTGTCAGTAAATTATTGATGTGTATATATCTACTTTATACATTTATATACCTGGGGTCAAATACAAATTTTTCAGGACAAAAGGGGTAGCCAGTGGATAAAGCTTAAGAACCCCTGTTATACAGTGCATTGTGTTATCAGCACATCTGGATATCATTATACGTTTTCACATCACATAATGCCTACATCTCCTGGTGTCTACAAAATGTTCATGTAAATCATGTAAATCCCCAGGTGAGAAGAGAGAATGGCAATTACTCTTGAGATGAAGCTCAAGAACATTGGCCCCAATCGACTAACTCAAAACTTGAACACTTTTATATCTTAGACTCATCTCTGATGTTCAGTTAGATCAGAGTATTGATTGCATTGTATTAAGAGGCTAATCAATTTTGACTTCTATATTGTCAATGTGAAATGGGTCTATGAGGAATGTAGTACCATCACATTTTGATAAGCATCTGTACACAAAACCATAAAACAGAGACAATACTCCAGGCTATAATGGCAATGAATGCTGAAGTAGATATAAATGTGTTATAGATTTCCTGATCTCAAAATCAAATCAACTTAATGAACTTCGTTTTTTTCTCTGTCGTTCTGCACTCTGGTGTCCTTTGGACCTACGTAGGCTGCTTGACAGGCATTAAAGAATTCTGAATTGTTGGGGCTGGCGAGGTGGCGCTAGAGGTAAGGTGTCTGCCTTGCAAGCGCTAGCCAAGGAAAGGACCAGGGTTCGATCCCCTGGCGTCTCATATGGTCCCCCCAAGCCAGGGGCAATATCTGAGCGCATAGCCAGGAGTAACCCCTGAGCATCAAACGGGTGTGGCTCGAAAAACCAAAAAAAAAAAAATTAGAATTAGAATTGTCTGCATTCTTTGCTAGGTAATCAGCCAGGTCACTTTCCTTAGCTCTCTGAGAAAAACTCTGGGATCATCACTCCTTCTTCATAGCTTATGGCATATCTGGGCAGAGGAAGCCTAGTTCCTTTAGGGATATAAGCCTACTATTAACTGGTTGAGTGTCAGTTTACTTCTGTGAAAGTGAATATAATGGGAGTATTTGTGAAGGAATATTATTACAGTGGATGGCACAATGCCTGTTTGAGAGAAAATGCTTAATTAATAGAAACATCACCTCTTTCTTTTTCTCTTTTTTCCTTTTATTGTGATGAAGTAAGATAGTTTTATAAGAAGTGATGGGAGAGAGAGAGAGAAGCAAAGAGGCAAGCAAAGAAACATAAAGACAAGCAAGTAAGATATATATTCAAGAGAGAACTTGGGCCAATAGAAGCTTCATTTCTACCAAGTTGGAATCCTGTGATTTTCACAAGTGCAACACCACATCTCTTGAACTTACCTTGGGAGTCACAAGTCATCCTAGACGAGGCTCTTGGATAGAGTCAACTGGAGATTAGTACCACTAGAAAGGTGCTACACACTCCACCTACCATTTTGATGATCTGGCAACCAAGACAGGGTGGAGATATTAAAGGCCTGGCTGATCTTTAGATTAAGAGAAAATGCAACCGTGCCCTCCAAAAGATGAGTGACAAGCTCTCCAAGGCCAAGTTATTGGGAAAACAGTATTATGATCTTGGGGCCGGCGAGGTGGCACTAGAGGTAAGGTGTCTGCCTTGCAAGTGCTAGCCAAAAAAGGGCCGTGGTTCGATCCCTGGTGACCCATATGGTCCCCCCAAGCCAGGGGCAATTTCTGAGTGCTTAGCCAGGAGTAACCCCATGAGCATCAAATGGGTATGGCCAAAAAACAAAAAACATAAAACAAACAAACAAAAAAGAGTATTATAATCTCAAGATTTTCCAACAGGATGTTCAAGTAGATTCCTTTAGAAATTAGACATTGCCAGAAAGTAGAGAAAGTCTCATTTGACCAGCTGAAATTGGAATAATGTCTCTGGAAGTTTAGGCTCTGTGGCTTTCATTTTAACAATTCATTTTTAACTAACAATGTTTTAAAATTATTTATTTATTTAATTTATTTTGGGGGGGTCACACCTGGTAGAGCTACTAACTCTACACTCAGGAATTATTCCAGACAGTGCTCAGAGGATCATATAGGCTCGCCGCTTGTAAGGCAAGGAAGCATCCTATTGGCTGTATTATTGTATTGGCTGTAGTATTATTTCTATGAGAGAAGTAGAAGAAGGAAGAGGAGAAGGAGAAGAAAAGAAGAAGAAAAGAAGAAGAGAAGGAGAAGAAAAGAAGAGGAGGAGGAGGAAGAGGAAGAAGAAGTGGAGGGGGAGGAAGAAGAAGAAGGAGGAGGAGGAAGAGGAAGAAGTGGAGGGGGAGGAAGAAGAAGAAGGTGGAGGAGGAAGAAGAAGAAGGTGGAGGAGGAGGAAGAGAAAGAAGAGGAAAAGAGGAAAAGGAGGAAAAAGAAAGGAAGGAAGAAGGAAGGAAGAAGAAAACTCATGTAATGCTTATTAGTCATTAAATATCCTCCATTGTGAAACATTAATTCTCAAACAAGAGGCCACTTAAGCACAAGAGCTGGAGAATGAACCAGCAGCTTAAAAGCACTGGTCTTGCAAAATCATGGTCATGCCTTTAAGTCATGACCCAGACAAATCTAAGTCAAGTCCCAGTATGATCCTGGCAGCTCTACTGTCTACACTCCCTAGAGTCACACGTACCCAACCTACTGTCTGTAATATAAGAATACATATTCATTAGTAGAGGAAAATTAATTATCAATAATGTTTAATATACTATTAATTCATTAGAAATATATTTAAACTTCAGTTCAAAAATCACTGGAAACCCACCTATGTTAGATAACTTGCACCAAGGCAACATTAATCCTAAAAATTATACTTGACACTTAAGAAACCAAATTCAATACACAACCTATTGCTTACCTCCCACCACCAAACTTGACCAATTTTCTGATCTCCCATTTGTCTGATACTGACAGTCTTCTGCTATTGCAAATCTCCCAGGAGTAACAGGTCAACGAGTTGGGTATAGACTGCTGTCAAGGCAGTGCGCTCCAGTTATTGAGGTGGTGCTATTAAATTCTGAGAAGTGAATATTCAGATGGCATTCAAATGAAGTGCTCTAGGGGAATTGCCTTTAATATAACAATTGATTTTTCTAAAGTGAATTACCAGCTACAGGATATTTACTCCAGTTTGTTGTTTGGGGACTTAGGGATGTGTCTGAACTATATTTAAGGAAAGAGCTGAAAAGCAGAGCAGCATACAGCATTATAATCATAATGTTGATGACAAAATCATTAAAGAAATAAAGCATCACATAGGAACTAGTAGAATCCCAAATTGAGAGGTTAAAGGAATTTTGAAAGAGAGCACATGTGGGATTTGGTACTGAGATGAATATATGGGACTGCTTCTTTCTCTCAATTGATTCTGTTTGCAAGGATCAGCGTAGGTTAAAAAAATCCTTGTTTGGAAAAATATTCTTGTTTGAAATAAGGTGGTGATAGAAGGGAGCTTAGGAGAAGAGGGTTTTATATTATAGAAAATATAATTAATAATATATATGTGATTTTTCTTTTCCAATGCCTCTCTTTGTATCTGTCTATCTCGGTCATTTGTCAATGACACTCCCAGCACTCACAGCACAGACAGCACTGGCAGGCAGCAGCTAAGAGATTTTAGAGCAAGAATCACATCACCAGCACTAGTTGTGAAATAGAATCAATACAAGCAGCCACGGAGAAGACCAAATAAGAAGGGAAAAGACAACAGGATCACTTTAGATATCAGTAGCTTGATATCAATATCAAGAGTCTTTCAGGTTACAATGTTTTCACCAAACCAACAAAAGAAGGACTGTAACCTTAGGAATTCTCCCTTTTGCTACCCAGTAAGTAAAGAATTGGTAACTCCTGGATATATTACATCACATTCCAGTCAGATCTAACCTGTAGACTGCTCCAGTCTTCCAGACAAAAGCCAAGAACAGGATTCAGTCTGTTAGAGAGTGAATAAAAACACCCAAGAGAAGAGAGAAGGGTAATGGAAAAGATGTAGACAGCCAAAACACTTCATTTTCGGAGACCACTATGGAAAAACAGAAATATCTATATCTGATGCAAAAAAAAAAATTAGGCCAAAAAAATTCTGTATAAAGAACATAAATGATATCATCTCTTAAAAAGAAATCAGAAAATAAAGGAGAAAAAGGAAAGGATGCAGTTCTGCCCAGGACTGAGAAAGTTTTTGAAGATGTGACTTAATTGGGGTTTATACTAATTGTTTCAAGAAGAGAGGAATAGTTACCATCAGAACTACTTTATTTGTAGTCTTTGATGACTAGGTTAACATTTGGCAAACTTCATGTGGTTCTCAGTTCACCCATGTAAACAAGATAGAATTTAACATTAGACATCTGTGCCCTAAAGTCATGTGACCACACCTACCACAGAAAGCTTTACAACAGGGGTCTCAAACTTGTGGCCTGCGGGCCGTTTGCGGCCCTCCATACAAAATTTTGTGGCCCGCAGCCGGCCTTCAAATATCACAGTATTTGCGATTATTCGCTTACTGAATAATCACAATAAAAATCGTATTAGTAAGAAAAACATTAAACATTTGCATACCCTAAGCAGTTCCATTCGGAGTATGCAAATGTTTAATGCGAATTTTTGCGATTTTTTTTCTTACTAATGCGATATTTTATTGCAAATATTCGGTAAGCGGATAATCGCGAATACTTTGCGCCTAGCGCAGACGTCATTTCCGCTGCTCCTGCCCACTGTCCCTTGCATTATCGGAGGCCTAAGGGAGAGAAAGGAGAGAAGTTTATTACAGAATTAGATTTTATCATACCTTCATCATGACTTCACTAAAGCCTGCAGTGAAGAGAAAGATTGATGACGAGCACAGACAATTTTGGGAAAAGTGGGAGACGCAGTATTTCTTTGTTGAGCACAGGGGCATCCCCATATGTTTTATTTGCTCAGAGAAAGTTGCAGCGCAAAAGGAATACAACTTGAAATGCCATTATTCAATAAACATGCTGAGGAATGTGCAAAATATCAAGGAAATGAGAGAGCCAAGCGGGTTGCCAGTCTTAAAGCATGTCTAATGAGGCAACAAGATTTCTTCAAGAAAGCAACCAAAGAGAATGTTGCATCAGTCAAAGCTAGTTACATGGTTAGTGAGATGATTGCTAAGGCAGGGAAAACATTCACAGAAGGAGAGTTTGGTAAAAAAAAAAAATGCATGTTATAGGCTGCAAGTATTATCTGTCTGGACAAGAAAGGTCAGTTTAGCAAAATCAGCCTTTCTGCCAACACTGGCAGAGAGCATTTCTGACATGTCAAGTGACATTTATCATCAACTGTGTGAGAAAGCCAAATGTTTTGATACATACTCATTTGCTCTTGACAAGGGCACAGATATAACAGACATTACGCAGCTCACAATTTATGTCCATGGTGTTGATTGCAATTTTGAATTGACAGAGGAGCTGCTCACAATAATTCCAATGCATGGCCAGACCACTGCTAATGAGATATTTCGGCATCTATGTGATGTCATTAGAATGCAGGTTTGCCATGGAAGAGTTTTGTTGGAGTAATAACTGATGGAGCACCATAGATGACAGGAAGGAAAAATGGACTGGTGACACTTGTTCAAAAAAAACTTGAAGAGGAGGGTGTAGAGAAGGCCATTGCTCTTCACTGCATTATTCATCAGCAGGCCCTTTGCAGTAAATGCCTGCCGTGTGACAATGTGATGTCTGTTGTTGTAAAATGCATCAACCAAATCAGATCCAGGGGCTTAAAGCATAGGAGGTTCTGTGCTTTTTTAGAGGAAATGGAGTCAGAATATGGAGATGTGCTCTATTTCACCGAGGTACATTGGCTCAGCAGGGGAAATGTCCTGAAAAGATTTTTTGAGTTGAAAGAAGAAGTGAAAGCCTTCATGGAGAAGGATGGGAATGCTGTTTCTGAGTTGAGTGATCACAAATGGCTCATGGACTTAGCTTTTCTTGTTGACATCACACATAAGCTGAATGTACTAAACTAGATGTTACAAGGCCCGGGGCAGCTTATCAGTGCTGCCTATGACATTGTGAGAGCATTCTCCACAAAACTTGTGTTATGGAAATCCCAGCTCTCTCCAGCAAACCTTTGCCATTTCCCAGCATGCAAGGAACTGTGGATGCAGGCATACCATTCAGTGGTGAGAAATATGTTGATGCTATTTTTAAGCTAGAGAAGGAATTTGATCACAGATTTGCAGACTTCAAAAAGCACAGAGCCACTTTCCAAATTTTCCTTTCCAAAGGACCACTTTTCCTTTGATATACAAGATGCCCCTCCTGTGCTTCAAATGGAGCTCATTGACCTGCAATGCAACTCTGATTTCAAAGCCAAGTTCAGGGAGATTTGTGGAAAAGCAGACATGCATGGGCAATTTTTGAGAGAATTGCCCCCCAGCTTCCCTGAGCTTTCCTGAATGTTCAAGTACACCATGTGCTTTTTTGGGAGCACATATTTGTGTGAAAAGTTATTCTCCACATTGAACTTCAATAAGTCAAAGTACAGGTCTAGACTTAATGATGATGATCTTCAAGCCATACTGAGGGTCTCAACTGCTTCCTCTCTAAAGCCAAATGTGGCTCAGATTTGTGAGAAGAAGCACTGTCAAGTCTCTGACAGCAAGGAATAGGCAAAAGATGCCATGTTCAGAAGAACTGTTCATGATCTTCACTCAATGTTCTATTCATGTTCAGAAGAAATAATTAAAACTATTAATAATGATGTTTAAGGACTTTTTTTTGTGAAATCCCTTATGCTGCCCTGCCTCACCCCGACTTTGCCTCCTGTAGCCCCCAGGTAAATTGAGTTTGAGACCCCTGCTTTAAAATGACCTGCTATCCCACCCCAGAGCCCCTGCAACTTTCTTATCCCCTTTCCTCACCAATTCACTCTTTCTATGCTCATGAAAACCTCCAAGCAGCTTGCAGAGGCCCAATGCCAAAATTCCCTTGCCTCTTCAAGAAATGGGATAGAATTTGTCTAATACGCTAAAAGTCTCCTGTTCCATTTATACCCAGGAGAACATAGCAGACCAGTGAAACATGGCCTAATGGGAATTTACATCCTTTTCTTCTATATCAGCACTTCAGATAGCTGTGGTTCCTTGCAGTGTTGCTTTGTGTGTTTGGGTGTGTGAATATGTCTATTTTACAAATTGTTATGTCACTAATTATTCCTCTAAAATATTATTTTAGGTGGTGACATGTAATTCAGTTCTTACAGATTTATCATCCTGGAAAAAGGACAGGAACAACAGAATAAAAAATAGGGACACTATTTACATGAAAACAACTTAAACTAGGAATACGATCCATCATTGGGTGCTGGAAAACAGCTTCAGTGAGGTAGTCTGGGGTCTGGGTTTTATGCCCAACACAAAGAGAGATTGACATTCCCATTTAAACATATTCTAGTACATTTTTCTGCTTAGACATATTTTAGTAATTTTCAGGAAACACATATTCACATGAGAGAAGAGCAGACACTCATAATTGAGGACTATTTGATGAATATACATTGCATGCACAGAAATGCCTGAATTACATCATGGGTTATATTTTCAGCCTGGAATGGAGAGCAAGGTTAGAGTTCAAAAAGAGCTCTATGCATACTCTCCACTGATTGGTATGGTACAGCTTAGTGTTCTTATTTGTGCAGAAGTGTTTTTAAGTTCTATTTTGACCCTATCAGAACCAAAAGCATGCAATGATGCAGCTTTTCCCAGAAGGAGGTGGTCACAGTCAAGCCAATTTGTGTTTGCTTTGCCTAACCCCAGAGAGTCCTAAATTTTCAGGAGAATAGAAAAGGAGAAAAGTCACAAAAATCTTTGACAGATGTGACCTTTGAAGATACAAAGTCTTACATTTTAGATTGTCTAATGAGATTACATGGTTTAATATTGTTGCTATTATAACAAACTGTTATATATATTTTTTTGTTTTATGTATGTTTAATTATTTCCTTATTGTAAATATACTGTAGTAGAATCATAATAAAAATGAAGAATTTTATTGTCCTGTAGAAACTTGTATGTACCTTGAGTGACTTGCTGAAATATGTTAAAAGGCAGGGCCAGAGAGATAGCATGGAGGTAAGGTGTTTGTCTTGCATGCTGAAGGTCAGTGGTTCGAATCCGGCATCCCATATGGTCCCCCGAGCCTGCCAGGAGCGATTTCTAAGCCTAGAGCTAGGAGTAACCTCTGAGCGGCGCTGGGTGTGACCCAAAAACAAGCAAACAAAAGGCTAGTGTCAATACACCCTTAGTTAATTCATGGGCAGGTTAAAAAAAATAAGTTTCTAGTACGAGAATTTTAAAATATTATAAAATAGGACAGCAGAAATACTACAGAAGATATGACATTTGTTTTGTATGCAGCAGACCTGGGTTCAATTCCCAGCACAACCTATAATCCCCAGAGCATAGTCAGGAGTGATCCTTGAATACAGAGTCAGTAATAAACCCTGAGCCTAGCTGGGTGTGGCCTAAAAACAAACACTAAACTAAAATTTAATTACTGGGTAGTTTATAAAACTATAGTAAATTACTGGGTTGTTGTTGAATCTACTGCTTTAAACTAGATAGAAAAATTAAAACCCAATAAAAAGAAATTTCATAAGATCCATTAATTGTCATTCTAAACCATTCCTTGCTATTGTTTTCCTATAGCAGATATCAGCTTCAATAAAATTGATTAGTCATGTTTTATGAAATTAGGTGGATTAGTCAGAAACTGAAAATAAAAATATATTAGGTCTGGAGAGCTAGAACAAGAAGTAAGGCACTTGCCTTGCTTGTATGATGTTGACCCTGTTTTGATTCCCTGGTATCACATAAGACCCCATTAGTACTACAAGAGGTTAAGCCTACTCATAAAGTGAGGAATGATAGCCTTTCACCTCCACAACAAAAAGTCATTAAAAGAATTTGTCACTAAAATTTCTCTTTTTGGTTGAACTGCATCAAGACATTTGGTTATTTGCATTAAGATAATAATTTTAGTCTTAATATAGTTTAATAATATTTCAAAGGACTGCACATTCTCACAAATGTGCATTGGTACACACTGGTACATATGTATTTTTAAAAACATTTTGACAACATCAGGGAAACAGTTCAAAGTATTGAAGCATATGCCTTGCACAAGTTCTACATCCCCATATTTTCATCTTTTTTTATATATTTTATTTAAACACCTTGATTACATACGTGATTGTGTTTGGGTTTCAGTCATGTAAAGAACACCACCCATCACCAGTGCAACATTCCCATCACCAGTGTCCCAAATCTCCCTCCTCCTCACCCAACCTCCGCCTGTACTCTAGTCAGGCTTTCTATTTCCCTCATACATTCTCATTATTAGGATAGTTCAAAATGTTTTTCTCTAACTAAACTCATCCCTGTTTGTGGTGAGCTTCATCAGGTGAGCTGTAACTTCCAGCCCTTCTCTCTTTTGTGTCTAAAAGTTCTTAATGCAAGAATGTCTTTCATTTTTCTTAAAACCCATAGATGAGTGAGACCATTCTGCGTTTTTCTCTCTCTCTCTCTCTGACTTATTTTACTCAGCATAATAGATTCCATGTAAATCCATGTATAGGAACATTTCATGACTTCATTTCTCCTGACGCTGCATAATATTCCATTGTATGTATATATATATGTATATATATATACAGTTTCTTTAGCCATTCATCTGTTGAAGGGCATCTTGGTTGTTTCCAGAGTGTATATATATATATATATATATATATATATATATATATATATATATACCACAGTTTCTTTAGCCATTCATCTGTTGAAGGGCATCTTGGTTGTTTCCAGAGTCTTGCTATGGTAAATAGTGCTGCAATGAATATAGGTGTAAGGAAGGGATTTTTGTATTGTATTTTTGTGTTCCTAGGGTATATTTCTAGGAGTGGTATAGCTGGATCGTATGGGAGCTGAATTTCCAGTTTTTGGAGGAATCTCCATATCTCTTTCCATAAAGGTTGAACTAGACAGCATTCCCACCAGCAGTGGATAACTGTTCCTTTCTCTCCACATCCCGACAACACTGTTCTCATTCTTTGTGATATGTGGCAATCTCTGTGGTGTGAGGTGGTACCTCATAGTTGTTTTGATTTGAATCTTCCTGATGATTAGTGATGTGGAACGTTTTCTCATGTGTTTTTTGGCCATTTGTATTTCTTCTTTGTCAAAGTGTCTGTCCATTTCTTCTCCCCATTTTTTGATGGAATTAGATGTTCTTTTCTTGTAAATTTCTGTCAGTGCCTTGTATATTTTGGAGATTAGCCCCTTATCTGATGGGTATTGGGTGAATAGTTTCTCCCACTCAGTGGGTGACTCTTGTATCCTGGGCACTATTTACATTGAGGTGCTTCTCAGCTTAATATATTCCCATCTGTTAGCCTCTGCTTTCACTTGCTTGGAGAGTGCAGTTTCCTCCTTGAATATGCCTGTAGTCTCAATGTCCTGTGTTTTGCCTACGTGTTGTTCTATATATCTTATGGTTTCGGGTCTGATATCGAGATTTTTCATTTGGATTTAACCTTCGTACATGATGTTAATTGGGGGTCTAAGTTCAATTTTTTGCAAGTGGCTAACCAGTTGTGCCAACACCACTTGATGAAGAGGCTTTCTTTGCTCCATTTAGGATTTCTTGCTCCTTTATCAAAAATTAGGTGATTGTATGTCTGGGGAACATTCTCTGAGTATTCAAGCCTATTCCACTGATCTGAGGACCTGTCTTTATTCTAATACCATACTGTCTTGATGACTATTGCTTTGTAGTAAAGTTTAAAGTTGGGGAAAGTAATTCCTCCCATATTTTTTCACCAATGATTGCTTTAGCTATTCTAGGGTGTTTATTGTTCCAAATAAATTTCAAAAGTGCCTGATTCACTTTTTTGAAGAATGTCATGGGTATCTTTAGAGGGATCGCATTAAATCTGTACAATGCTTTGGGGAGTATTGCCATTCTGATTATGTTAATCCTGCCAATCCATGAGCAGGGTATGTGTTTCCATTTCCGTGTGTCCTCTCTTATTTCTTGGAGCTGAGTTTTATAGTTTTCTTTGTATAGGTCCTTCACATTTTTAGTCAAGTTGATTCCAAGATATTTGAGTTTGTGTGGCACTATTGTGAATGGGGCTGTTTTCTTAATGTTCATTTCTTCCTTATTACTATTGGTGTATAGAAAGGCCATTGATTGTTGTGTGTTAATTTTGTAGCCTGCCACCCTGCTATATGAGTCTATTGCTTCTAGAAGCTTTTTGGTAGAGTCTTTAGGATTTTCTAAATAGAGAATCATGTCATCTGCAAACAGTGAGAGCTTGACTTCTTCCTTTCCCATCTGGATTCCCTTGATATCTTTTTCTTGCCTAATCACTATAGCGAGTACTTCCAGTGCTGTGTTGAATAGGAGTGGTGAGAGAGGACAGCCTTTTCTTGTACCAGAATTTAGACGGAAGTCTTTTAGTTTTTCTCTATTGAGGATAATATTTGCCACTGGCTTGTGGTAGATGGCCTTAATTATATTGAGAAAGGTTCCTTTCTCAATCAAGAATGGGTGTTGGACCTTATCAACCATATTTTCATCTTTACCACAAGATTCATAGAACTGTCAGCCTGAGCTATTATACCACATCCCAGGGCTGAGGACTAAGCACCTAACTATTAAACCCATGTAGCCAGGCAAAGTATTCAGTATTATTGAGAATGACCTGGCCCCAGGGCTGGTCACAGCTGGAAATTACCACCCTTCTGAGCACTTAAATTATGTCATTCTTCATCCTTTTATGCATTTCATACTTCAATAAGACTAGTCAGATTGTGTTCACAGAATTTTTTTTTACTTCCCACAAAAAAAAATAAATATGCATTTTATTTTGGACATTAGGATTACTTTGTTTTAAAGATCATAAATTGTATGAATATTAGGTTTTCTTTTTCTTAATTTTTTCTTTTGTTTTTTGGGTCACACCCAGTGACACTCAGGGGTTATTCCTGGCAATGCGCTAAGAAATCGCTCCTTGGGCGCTAGAGGTAAGGTGTCTGCCTTGCAAGTGCTAGCATAGGACGGAGTGCAGTTCGATCCCCGGCGTCCCATATGGTCTGCCCAAGCCAGGAGCGATTTCTGAGCACATAGTCAGGAGTAACCCCTGAGCATCAAACGGGTGTGGCCCAAAAACCAAAAAAAAAAAAAAAAAAGAAATTGCTCCTGGCTTGGGGGATCATATGGGATCTCGTGGGATCGAACCATGGTCTATCCTAGGTAGGACTTGCAAGGCAAATGCCCTACTGCTTGTGCCACTGCTCCGCCCCCTGAATATTAGATTTTCACTTCTTGCAAATTAAAAATAGCACAGGCCAATCTTCCACTTAAGTTCTAAGTACCATCTTAGCAAATTTCAAGTATAAAATTTGGATTGTTTATTAAATTGCTGTTAATTAGGTCATAAATAAAGTTCCAAATTTTTTAAGACTGAAGACAATAAAGATTATATAGATAAACATAGATTATAAAGATTATACCCTTAGTCAATTTAAACTAGAAATCAACCACAAAATCATAATAAAAATATTTTCTACTTTTGCAAATTAACAAATAATATTTTATAATTTTATTTATCTAAATTAGAAATTGATATGGAAATTAGAAAATCTTTTGAATAAATACATTTTTGAATAAGTAGCAATGGGAACATACACATATTAAAACTCGTGGGTCAGACTATAGCTAGTTTCAATTACATTTTGCTGTATAACAAACCATCCCCAAATTTAGAAGCTTAAAATTAGCCTTGCATTCGATATGAAAATTCTGTAAATTGATTGGACAAAATTATGTTCTGTCTTGGTCAATATTGATGAACTCCCTCCTATCTATGACGAGAGACAGGGATGATTGATGCCAGGATGATTTTAGGCATATATTTGACAGGTGGTACTTTTAGCCAGAAAATATTAGTTCCCCCTGTGATCTTTAGCTTTCCAGAGGAAGCTTCCTTGCTTTCATTTACTTAGTATTTGCTACTTTTCAAGTATAAGAAAAGACAAGCACCAAAGCACAAACCCTTTCAAAATTCGTTTTGTATTTGATAACATTCATTGACAGATCCTATGGATAAACCTAGACTCAAGGGAGAAGATTTTGCATAATTGCAAAAAACCACAAAATTATATTACAGTAGATTATCTAGACAAGTACAGAAAAAGTGTGTGGTCATTTTTCAATTTACCAGAGTTTAATGATTAGAAGGAAATTTAGATCCTTAAAAATATATATTGAAAAAGAAGACAAAATTGCATTTTATCTAAAAAAGCTAAATGGGAACAGCAAATTAAGTCCAAAGACATAGAAAAAGAGTAATAATTAAGAGGAAAGAATTATATAAAATAAAATATATCAAGGAGAAATTCAACAAAGCCAGAAATGTATTCTTTAAATATATTGCTAATCATAATCAATATTTCTCCTTACAAAAATAAGACTGAAAACTTCAAAAATGAACAAGTGGACATTACTACAGATCATATATATGTTCGAAGAGAATATATATAAATGATAGCTTGCCAATACATTCAATGATTTAGATAAAATAGAAAAATTCATTGAAAAATAGAATCTTATGAAAATGGTCATTATAAAAGCAGTAGCTTCTGTATTAAGATATTTTTCCTAAAAGAAAACTCCAGACCCACATGACTTTACCAGTAAATTCTTCCAAATAGCTTTACCAGTCATATACAAACATTTCCAAAGAATAGGAAAATAGTTGAGCCTTCCCAGCTGGCTTTATGGGATCACCTATAAATATGATTTATAATAAGAATACATATTTGGTTTCTGTCCTAGTTTATGTAACAAGGCTCCTTAAACCCTTGGAATTTCCTAAGTGATGAGAGTGATCAAGGTGTCTTTGATATGTTAATGAGGTAAAGTTTGGAAAGCACCTAAAAAGGAGGCTTACTGTCCTGAGAACAAATCACATGATAAGAGGGTTGCAAATTTCAGTTCCAACTCCTTGAACTCCTAGGAGATGGAGATTGGAGATGAATAAATCTTGCTTAAATAATGAAGCCTCATAATCCCCTCAAAGGACAGGGTTCAGTGAGCAACTCAGCTGGTGTATAGGTAGAGATTTGGAGAGAGTAATGAGTAGAATGCAAGTCTTTTCCTTATACCTGGCCTTTATTTCCACTCCATATGGCCATCCCTTAATTACAATAAGCTAGAAACTTAGTAAATAAAATGTTTGTCTGAATTCTGACATCTGATAGCAAATTAATAAAATCCAAAGAGGTGGTTGGTTTTTCATCCAATCAGAAGTTCAGGTGACCTATTTTTGAATTTAAAGGGCTGAGCTTACCCTCCACATCTAGAGAGAAGTAGGTGGGTAGAGTGTTTTTGCATTGGCAAGTGGCTAACCTTGTTGTTTCATTTCCCCAACATTACCAAATGCTCCTGCAAGCCCATCATGAGTTATCTCTGAGTGCAGAATCAGAGTGGGCCCTGACTACCAACAGGCATGCCCTTCTTTCCCCCACCTCCAACACACATGAATAAATTAAAACTAAGCCCTACGGAGTCTGCCAAGTACCACTAGGTGTGATCAACATGAAATGGACCAAGAGTATTACTGCACACACCGTGTGTTGTCATCAAACCAAAACCAAAAAGATTTAGGACAGCACAAGAAAAATAAAAGCATAAGCTACTTTGTTTTTCAAAGCCACATCAGTGATTTAGCTTTTATGAACGCTGTTTGTAATTATATAGAAGTTGTTTGTTTGAAATGTATAGAAATGGTGTGGACCTTTTTTGGGGGGCCAAGAGTTATTGTGGCAACCTGGACTCTTGGTCTACATGAATAAACTCCTTTCTCTTTCAACCAAAAGAAAGAAAAAATATATATAAGCAAGTCTCTCTTAGAAACACAAAAACAAAAATATTCAAATTAAGGAGAAACAAAATTAATTTATAAATCAATAGGTTTTTTTATATTCAGAAAAGAATGGGATGAGACTCAGATATATAATCATAATATAAATTCAGAGAGAAGGGATGATTTCTGCCTAAGCTAATCAGGAAGAGTGTTTTGAATAATTTGTACCTGAGATGGGTCCTGTAGATTGTAATAGGGCATTCTAGACAAAGTGAAAATTTAATGAACATTTTATTTGAATTGATGCACTATGTTTCATTGATAACTGGCTGCATAGATTTTTCCTGGAATCATTCGATTGACATTTTATAACCATAGAATTGTGCATGTGAAGGCTACGAAGCAGGTGTATAGAGAATATACAGAATAGATGAAGTGGTTGCCTCTATGTGCATTCTATGGCTTTTAAATCTGAGCTGTCAAAGAATGATGTTAGCAGAAGTGCTTATCTTTCTTATACTTAAGATGTCTTTTCTATTGATTTCTCCCAGTTCTGGGGAAGAAATGACTTCCCTGCTTTGAAACTTTTTATTAAGTCTGCTGTTTTGATGAAGTTGAATAAAGAAGTTGTATTATGACTTTCTGTGTATAATTTTTACATTTTGTTTCATGGTTTGATATAAATAAAAAATTTTTATATATCCTTAGGAAATATTCATAATATAGAAAATAAAATACTGGGGAATCCATCTTTTTCATTACTTGTTTAATCTTTTTGCATTATTTTGAAAAGAGTTGGAAAAAGTCAGAACCATATAAAGTTCAGATTTGCTTTAAGATTCATGCCAGAGATTAGATGGAATTTAGACACAGATGAGAGGACCTCAATTCCTTGGTGCTAGTATGACACAGTACAGAGATTGCAGTCCCAAATATGATCAGGGATAATGGATGGGTTTTGAATGTAAAATATCAAGCAAAAAACAGCATTTACATAAGAAATGACAACAAACTTTGTTTAGCTGTCATTAAGTCATAAAGAAGTAAATTCTCCAGCTTTACTAAAACCAACTGAATAGGAAACTCAGGGGTGAGGCCCAGCAATATTGAGATGGTTCTGATGGACAATAATGCCTGAGTATTGCAAAGGTGAACTTCTGTATTTATGTTTGTGCAAAGTACAAACATAAATACAAACATATGCTTGTTTGTTTTGTTTTGTTTTTGAGCCACACCCGGTGATGCTCAAGGGTTACTCCTGGCTATATGCTCAGAAATTGCTTCTGGATTGAGGGACCATATGAGACATCGGGGTTCGAACTGGGGTTCATCTTGGGTCTAGTGCAAGGCAAATGCTCTACCACTGTGCTATCACTCTGGCTTCAGACCGCATTTCTTAGCTTTATGTGATATTTGTTTTTAGAACATGGAGTCTTTGCTGCCTTCTGATCTCATAGAGGCAGTCATAAATTTTACTTTTTCTTAAGTGATACCTTATTTTTAAAAAGCTGTCTATTACTAACTCAAAAACAGACAGCAAAAAATTAAAATCACCTGTGGTCAACATTTTATCATAGACTACTATAAAATACTACTATTTTAGCAAAGGAATCAAAAGCATAGACTTTGGATTCAGACAGTGTTCTGTTCAAATTCTAGCACTTCTTACAACATGGATGATTGTAAAGCAAATTGTTTAACAACTTCTTCACACTTTGATTCCTCTTAAAAACAAAGGGCATAATAACTGCACCTGCTCAATAGAGTGCTTGTGAAAGCAGAGTAAGGTGATGTGTACAAAACACTTATTCAAGAGACTGGCACATAGCAATTGCTCAATAAATAAAACTTTATAATGCCTCTTCTCTAGCACAGAATGTGCTGGGTGTGTTGGTAGAAGGAAAGCCTATGAGCCCAGGAAATAGGACACTCTAGGACAGAGCACCACTGGGACTAAGCATAAGATACCTGGAAAATATTTAATTCTTAAGACTTCATATAATCTAGGTATATTTTAAGCAATGAAAACAACACCTATTACAACAACAACAACAACAACAACAAAAACTCCATGAAGACAGCCTGGTAGCCAGTAGCAGAAACTCAGAGCCACCAACAGGTCAATTATGTTTGAGGGGGTGGGGAAAGGGAAAGTGGCAGAAGATAAAGAGCAGTATGACATAGGCAAGGTTGGCACCCATGGCTTACGGTATGCAAAGCAGATACCAAGTCTGTGGGCAGCCACGATTAACTCGAGGCTCCACCTCTGGAGGCGCTGAGAGAGTTGATAGACTTCCTTTCCTAATCTAGATCAGCTCAACAGGCAGGCATAAATGAGCCCAAAGTAGAAGGCATGGAAATTTCTCTGTGTGGCTGGGCAAGGTAAAGGCTGACAGATGTTGGACAGTAAGGCATTGCTCTTCATTTTTTTTTTTCTTTAAAGGCAGGATGTCCAAGTGCTAATTAAAAGGGTCAACTTTGGGTTATTTTGTATTAAGACTTTGGATGAGGAGTCAGGGCACAAACCTATATTGCATTTAGCGTGGACAGAATATGACAGGGTCTCAGTCACTGACATGTAATTTCTTTTAACAACACTCAGAAAAGACATCTAAACTGACCTGACACAGTCTCTTCAGCATATTCTATTCTGCTGATCTCAGGCATCAAAACCTTTCCCAAACTGCTCTATTTAAATAGCTACTCTCACAAATGAACACTCACATTGCAAGTCTCTGGTCTAAAAGTCAATTGCTACAGGATAATAATGAGGCTAAAAGGAAGGGGTTATTCATAAAATGTGAAATCTAATCAAAATATAATTAGTGTAAACCTTTTTTTTAGGGGGAATGGGGTGGAGGGCAAGATGAAGCAAGAATGAAGGGAAGTGAGGCCAAGATTGCAGCAAGCTCTGCAATGCCATTAACAAAAGCATCTTGAAAAGCAAGAAGGGAAGACAATGAGTTCACCTTTTGAGATCCTGGCAGAACATGGAAGCAGAGATGTAACCTGCCAGGCATTCCTTGAATAGACACAACTTTTAAATTTAGTGTCTGGGTTTGTGATGCTTTTGGAAAAAATGTAAACAGTGTGCTGGGTACTTTGTCCTTGGGAAGTTCAGGAGATAATGAAGGCCTTAGACACCCACCTATGACTAATATGGACATGTATAAACAAAACAAACCAACCGGAAACCACACACACTCATATTTGGGTGGGGAGTGAGTTATGGCAAAATGAGACAAGCTGAAGGTGGAACTCAAAGAAGTCTAAGCATGAATGCAACACTGGGCCAGAATATCATCCGAGTACATCTGAGTATCATCCACATACAAAAAGCACATTCTTGAGACAAGAGAATCTGAGGTCAACCATCTTGATATAACTCTATTTATCAAGCATAGCCCTATTTCAGGTGTTACACTGCTGGTTCTCATTGCTCTTTTTTTTTTTTTTTTTTATGTGTGTGTAGCCACATCCAATAATGTTCTGGGTCTATTCCTGACTCTCAGCTCGGTGGTTCTTATGAGACAACGCGGGCTTGAGGATTGAGCAGGTGTCAATCCATGCAAGGTATATCATCTCACTCTACCCTTGACTCTTACCCTAAACCCTTACTTCGCTCTTAAGAAACATTCAGACTTGCAGGTGAGAGACAAGTACCAAGATATTACAACACTGCATGAAAAGTACTGATGTATGCATATGCAAAGAAAGGTAGAGGCACAGGTAGCAGGATCTCATGCTACCTGAGAGCCTGAGTGAAACAGTACTCTAGAGAGGAAAAGAGTGCAGCAATGATTCATTTATCTAGCATTGTTCTTTCCCAGGCCCAATTCTCAGGCCTCCAGGGCAGTACCCAGTAGGTGCAGAAAGTGTGTAGGTGTCGGGTACAACTCCGGGTGGGCTCTTGAATGCAGTTACTCCAGTCTGATCCTGGAAACAGGCCAGAGAGCATTGAATCACCCTTTATTCATTCATTCTTTTTTTTTTCAGAGAAATATAACTGAGCATTTGTAGCTAAAGTGTTGTAATTCTTAAAAGAGGGCTAGCTTCTAAAATAACTCCATGAAATAGATGTCCCACCTTTCTTTGAGGACAGACTTTGCAAGGAATCCTTCTTCGGTAGATATTTCTCAATATGTACATAAAGATAGGTTGATCTTCGAAATTCTTTTAAGTCTAGGGGCTTTTTGAATGATGTTACTTGTCTTATCAGTTAGGTATTTAAGATTTAATTTTTCAACATTTTTAATTGTCACTTAAAGTTTACTACCTGACCATTTACAAATTTTTATGAAATGCATTGTGATTTATAAAGTTATTTATAGCTGAGTTTTAGACATACATTGTTTCAGCATCAATCCCACCACCAGTGTCAGCTTTCCTGAGCTCATCCCATCACTCTTCTACCCCCACTCTCTGCACCATGTCATCATAATAGGCACCTTTTTAAGATTGGTTGTCAAAGTTTAAGTCTTATGATTTCAGTGCTGTTGACTTCGTGGTTTGAAAATTTAGTTCTGATTTTCCTTAAAACTCCCCATGTCCCTCAATTCCCTTGACCCTTGTCCCATCTGTCTTTTTTCTTCTTCCCCTCTTTTTTTTTTTTTGGACTTTTTTTTTATTTAAACACCTTGATTACATACATGATTGTATTTGGGTTTCAGTCATGTAAAGAACACTACCCATCACCAGTGCAACATTCCATCCCAATGTCCCAAGTCTCCTCCTCCCCACCGACCCCCGCCTGTACTCTAAACAGGCTCTCTATTTCCCTCATACATTCTCATTATAAGGAAAGTTCAAAATGTAGTTATTTCTCTAACTAAACTCATCACTCTTTGTGGTGAGTTTCCTGTGGTGATCTGGAACTTCCAGCTCTTTTCTCTTTTGTGTCTGAAAATTATTATTGCACGAATGTCTTTCATTTTTCTTAAAACCCATAGATGAGTGAGACCATTCTGTGTTTTTCTCTCTCTCTCTGACTTATTTCACTCAGCATAATAGAAGTCTTCCCCTCTTTTTCTTTCTTTCTCACTATACTCTCGGGGCCAATAGTATTCTAGGTAAACCCCATTTAAGCCATTGTATTCATTCATGCAGTTACTCTAAATAGCCCATACAAGTGATATCATCTTATATTTATACTTCTTTTAGCTTACTTTGTTTAACATGATATCTTCCATTTCCATCCATGCTGCATTTTTAAGTGTGGAGTTTTGTAAGTTAGGAAACTGGTCTCAAAATGTTTTCATCTTGCGAAACTGGAACTTTATAGCATTTCAAACAAGTTTAGTTTTTCTCCTCTTCTATCCAACATCATTCTACTCTGTTTCTTATGAATCTGACTTTAGATATTTTACATAAGTGGAATCATACATTTTTGTATTTTTGCATTTTTATTCTCTCCATTTTACTTTGTTCATTTTTGTTCTGTCTATTTTCAATATGTTCAAGGTTCATCGTGTTACAGTAAATGCCAGAATTTCCTTCATTTTAAAGCT
Organism: Suncus etruscus; assembly: GCF_024139225.1. Taxonomy (NCBI): domain Eukaryota; kingdom Metazoa; phylum Chordata; class Mammalia; order Eulipotyphla; family Soricidae; genus Suncus; species Suncus etruscus. Next base: position 126,559,114 of record NC_064849.1, read on the forward strand.
ATTTATTTTAGAGGTGATGTTCCAAAGTATATATCTATCACATTCTATTTATCTATCCACCCACAACTGGACATTGGAGCCAATACTTTCTTTTGAGTATTATGTATAAGACTACTATGAATGTGGGCATGCAGATAGTTGTTCAAGACCCTTCGTTTTCTTGACAGTGGGGTTGAGGAGCTACTACATAGATTTCCATAGCAACTACATCATGTTTCATTTATTTCTCCCTCTTTTCCAGGAGAAGCCTATAACTTTTGACATCAATCAGGATTGGGTGGTCCCCCAGAGCATCTTCCTTCTGGCTTCTGGAATAGGCTATTGCTTTTTTCTTCTACTACAGGGAAAGTAAGCCATATGACTACATAGACTTCAGAAAAGACTAAGACCCTATGTGAGGAAAGATTACAAGCCTGAAGAGGGACTTGGTCATAAAGTGAGGCCAAGCACAGAGTCAACTCACTCATGAAGCACCATCCCCCACAGATGAATTGTCAACCCATTACTGCTTCTGTCAGAGAAAAACTACGCATATTTCTGGGGTATCCTGTGCCGCTGGTAGAGTGTTTTATCTGCTGCGATATACTTAATATTTGATGACAATATAACTCATGGCTTCTACTAAAGCCCCTTGTTATCTGATCTCCAAGGTCAATCCCTACAATTTTTAGTAATACTAAAACAACTTTTATAATTGTTTTTGATGATGGTGTTGTTTAGGAAATATGGTTACAATAGTGTTCATGTTTATAGTTTTAATTTACAAAGTTATTGCACCTCATCACCACCAAAGTACCTATGACCATCTATTGATGTCCTTAACTCAACTCTAGTCTACTTCTTCTTTCCTTTATGCCTCCCACAACTTCTTGGCAGTCTGTGATTTATTACATAAGGCCAAGGATTTGTCATTATTTGATATCACCTAATTCTTAATTTGTATAGTCCACAGATGAACGTACCTCTCTTTCTGACTTATTGAGCTTATATTATATTCTCCAGTTCCAATCATGTTGCTGCAAACTATTATTTAATCTTTTCTTAGAATTTTATAGTATGTCATTATGTACATATTCCAAACTTACTTATCCAATAATCTGTCATTGAACATTTTGGTTGTTTCCATATCCTGTTTTTTATAGTCTGTACTGTAATGAACAACCACTACTATACCTTTTATGATGCTATCAATATCCCTGGTAGTAGGCTCCTCTTTGCCTTAAATGTATTTGTCTATAAATTCTTGGATTTCTCCTTTAGAAAAAGTGACTCTCGGGGCCGGCGAGGTGGCGCTAGAGGTAAGGTGTCTGCCTTGCAAGAGCTAGCCAAGGGAGGACCGAGGTTCACCCCCCCCCCCCCGTGTCCCATATGGTCCCCCTCAGGAGTAACCCCTGAGCGTCAAGTGGGTGTGGCCCAAAAAAAAAAAGAAAGAAAGAAAGAAAGAAAGAAGAAAGAAAGAAAAAGAAAGAAAGAAAGAAGAAAGAAAAAGAAAGAAAGAAAGAAAGAAAGAAAGAAGAAAGAAGAAGAAAGAAAAGAAAGAAGAAGAAAGAAAGAAAGAAAGAAAGAAAGAGAAAGAAAGAAAGAAAGAAAGAAAGAAAGAAAGAAAGAAAGAAAAAAGAAAGAGAAAGAAAGAAAAAAAAAAGAGAAAAGAAAGAAAGAAAGAAAAAGAAAAAGAAAAAGAAAGAAAGAAAGAAAGAAAGAAAGAAAGAAAGAAAGAAAGAAAGAAAGAAAGAAAGAAAGAAAGAAAGAAAGAAAGAAAGAAAAAGTGACTCTCCAGGGCTGAAGAGATAGAACAGCAGGTAGCGTGTTTGCCTTGCACACAACTGGCCTGGGTTCAGTCCCTGGCATCCCATATGATCCCCCAAATTTTCCAAGAGTGATTTCTGAGCATAGACTCAGGCGTAACCCTTGAACACACTTCTGGATGTGGCCCAAACCCCCCAAGAAAGAAAGAAAAAAGAAAGGAAGGAAGAGAGAAGAAAGAAAGAAGAGATAAAGCAAGAAAGCAAGAAAGAAAGAAAAAAGGAAGAAGAGAAGAGAGAAAAAAAGAAAAGAAAAATCACTCTTTTCTTATATTCTTTTTGAGTGTACTGGTTTTTATAAAGGTCAGTTTTCTTATTTGTGTATGAAATTTTAGAATTAATTTTAGAGTGAGAGATCTCAATTCTCTTTAATATTCAACAATTCCTTGAGTAGGAATTATATGTCATAGGGAAACTGCAAATGTATGTTCTTTAAAATTTTTTACCTCCTGTCTGCAACTTCTAGACAAACAAGCATGCACACTACATAGCATAAAATTGTTATGGCAATAGGGTTTACCAGCATTTTCTTTATAGTTCTGAGGCATACTTTCATTGTTGGATAGCTTGTACTTCTTTCTGTCATAAAATGTCTTAGAAGTCTTAGAACTGCCTTCCTAAAAATCCCATTCTGTCTGCTCACCTAGGATTAGGTGGAACAGCTTGCTTGCTTAGCTTGCCTCTTGATGTGGTAAGTGTTTATTTTAGTGAATGTGCGGGCATGCACAAACTGACACTTTCCTATTGGGTCTTTTTAGTTGTGTGTGGTTCATTGTGGGGTTGGTTTTAATGGCTTGCTGTGTTTTATGACACCAGAAAGACCGCTATTGTGAGTGAGGCCATGCAATTTAGTGAACTATATTTTATGGAAATGATCTATCCATTAAATGGGGAATAAAGGAAATAGCTAGTAAAGGCAAGAAGTCTACTCTCATGATGCTGTTCCTTGTTAAATTGACTAGTAACCAATGGTGCATTTATAGCAAAAGTCAATTTTTTGGTAGAAAATTTCCTTCAACTTTTCTCCCCTTTTTGTTAGTGGATCAGGCTTTGAATCAAAGATGGTCTTGGCCATACCATTAACTGTGTGATTCAGGCAAATTTCTTATAACTTCACTAGTTTTTCTGTCTGTGGAACAAAATAATTAGGTCCACAACCTAAGTCCTGGAAATAGAATATATTAGGCTAAACAGCAACAGAAAATAAAAGCTGCAGATGAAATTACAATCACTAAACACGTCAGATTTGAGGTGGGAAGATTATATTAGATTAGATTATCTATATGGGTCCAAGATAATCAGAAAGGAAGAGGAAGGCTGAAGAGTTCAGAATAATAAAATGTAACACTCAACCAATCTTTGCTGAATTTGAAACTGAGAGAACTGAGAAGGAGAGGGCCATGAGCTAAGAAATATGAAGCATTAAAGTACACCTCCATGTTGGTTTAAAGTCAGTGGAAACAGTTTCAGTCTTCCATACAACTGTAAAATGACACATGTAGTTTTAGACACTGCTTTGTTATAGCTGCAACGTATAGCAACTAAAAACTAACACATTATAAAGTCTAGTTAATAAGGATATTTGTCTTAAAGTGATTATAATAACTCATACTTTTTAAAGACTCAGTATAGTGATGTTATTATTGTTTAAGCCTCCTCTGAACTTTTCTGCTGGGGCTGATGGTACATTGGTTTTCCAATGCAAATCCTATAAAGGAGTTTGCCAGCCGCAGCTCTCCCAGAGCCACTAGACAGCAGGAGAAATCACAATCCTTTCAAATCCACTTGGCCATGCCTGAATGTCTGCCAGTTTCCTAAAGGGGTTTTCATTTTTAAATTAAAGTGATAGATCTACCTGTCTGTATCTTTATGACAGTGGGAGCAAGCTTCTGGCCAAAATGCCATCTTTGCTTTTTCTGCATATTCATACTTGTTGTAATCTGTATATTATAAGAAGCAGTCATGAATATCAGCTTTAGTGTAATGCTCTGTCTATAAGCTTTTAAAACCTTACATTGGGAGGACAGCAGTTCATATCATAGACCATTTCAATGAAAAGAGATGGTATTTCCGGCTGGGTAGAAAATGAATCCAACAGTTTCTGGGAAACTTCTCTCTTGGCCCTTTGCCTAACCACTAGACTCCTCACCACCCATGCTTTTTGCAGTTACCCCAATATTCCAAGAAATTGCCCAATTCAAAGGACTTTCAAAACCTTCTGTCAAAGTCTGGGTCCATATGGCATAGGTATAAGCAACAAAAGGACGAAATCCTTTGTTTCCTAGGAATTATGTGAAAAGAAGAAAAGTTGGTATAACATTGATTGTAGAAATGTCCTCATGTGGAGAAATCAGAAAAGTTTTATAGACAGTACAGCTATTGTCAAGACACTGGCTTTTGGTTGGGGATTATCATAAGGGCCATTAACCTGAATGTTATGCTAGTCCTTACTGAGGCTCCAATAATCCCAAATCCATCTCATCCATTTGCATCTGTTATCTTTGGCAACAAGAACAGAAAGAGAAAGAAAACTATTGTTGACAGCACATTCAAATAAACCCAACCTTCTCTAAGATTGAAGTGTGGTGGTAATGCAGATCTCAAGTTTGGTGATAGTTTGGGGTAGCAAGGATAGGCAGCTGGCTAATCTGTGTATGTGTGGGGTGGGGCAGAGTTGTCTTCTATCCCCCTTTTATGGATGGGTCAAATGGTTTAATTTCTTTTATGCTGTTGGCACAAGCATAGGCATGCTAATTGAATGTTCATGCAAGATCAGTATTTTAGAGTGAAATAATGTTCACACATTTATGTCTATGCTTTTCTAGAAGAAGCAATGGGAAAGTCTCTCAAGAGAATTTAATTTTTGCCTTAATTAAGATGGCTATAAGGAGTCATAAGGGCCTCTTCATCTCTATTTTCAGTTTGTGGAATCTCTACTTGCTTAGGGTGCTCCATATCTGGGCCCCACAGAGAAGGTGGGATAGAGCCAAGTAGGATGAGCCAGGGAGGTAGATAGCAAAAGTGAGGAAAGACTTTGGACACATGCCATACCTGGAAGGAATACTGGGAATGGTGTGTAATTGTATAGAAAAGAGAAGGGCTTTTGTGAAGAAGGCCTAATTACAGAGAGAAGGGCGGAGAATGTTCAGAGTGCATTATTGTCTGTATGCTCATTTCTCAGACCCAGCCCTCAGGAAAGGCAAGACTAGGATGGGTGGAGTTGCAGCATAAAGAAACTTCTGACCATCAGGACAGGGAAAGATAATTTCAATAAGTTTTCCAGATAATTCATATTTAAGATGGATATACTTTTTGGTTTGTATTCTGAACCAGTGCAAGTGATATGTGAACAATTAAAACCTATGAGAATTAAGACCACTCAACAACTTTCAACCAGAAGCCTAAATTCCATACAAAATTTTATTTAAAAAATATTTACAAGCAGCTAGAGAGATGGCTCAGGGGTTGAGGCATGATTTACATGTGTCTGAATCTGATGTGATTCCCAGCACTGCACTGCAGTGGCCCCTGAACATTGTTAGTAATAAGCCTGGAGATCCCCAAGCTCAGTCAGGTATGACTCAGGGCCCTGAAGGGTCCAAGCATCTCTGTATCCTCGGGCCTTTGAATAAACTGTCTGTTCTGTCAATAAAAATTTTCATGAGTGGCCCCTACAACCTTTGTGCATCATTTGGGAGGCTCTCCCACCCAAAAACGTACATACATTTCTTATAACTGTAGGAAAGACATTTTACCAATACAACATGTGGGAATTATTTATTATCTTTATACCATCTCATGCCACAGAGACTGGCACACATCACAAAGACCAAGAACAATCAGTGCTGGTGGGTATGTGGGGAGAAAGGAACTTTCATTTACTGCTGGTGGGAATGCTGTCTAGTCCAGCCTTTATAGAAAACAATATGGAGAGTTCTCAAAAAACTGGACATTGAGCTTCCACATGATCCAGCTATATCACTCCTAGGGATATACTATAGTAACACAAAACACAAAACAAATATGCCTTCTGCACACCTATATTCATTGCAATGCAATTTACAATAGCCAGAATCTGGAAATAACCCAGATGACTGACAACAGATAAATGGCTAAAGAAACTGTGGTACATCTACACAATGGAACACTATGCAGCTGTCAGGAAAAACGAAGTCATGAAATTTTCCTATACATGGATGGATATGGAAACTATTATGCTAAGTGAAATAAGTCAGATGGAAAGAAATAGATACCAAATCATCTCACTCATTTATGGATTTTAAGAAAAAATAGAAGATATTATTGTAATAATATCCAGAGATAATAGAAAAGAGGCTGGAAGGACTGGCCCATGATATGAAGATTACCACAAAGAGTGCTGAGTGCAGTCAGAAAAATAACTATACTGATAACCATCATGACAATGGTAATGAGTGAGAGAAATAGAATGCCTGTTTTGAATACAGGCAAGGGGTGGTGGAGGAGGGAGATGGAAGGCATTGGTGGTGGAAATGTTGCACTGGTGAAGTGGTGATTTTTTTTTCTTTTTCTTTTTTTTTTTATTTAAACACCTTGATTACATACATGATTGTGTTTGGGTTTCAGTCATAAAAGGAACACCACCCATCATCAGTGCAACATTCCCATCACCCATGTCCCAAATCTCCCTCCTCCCCACCCGACCCCTGCCTGTACTCTAAACAGGCTCTGCATTTCCCGCATACATTCTCAATATTAGGACAGTTCAAAATGTAGTTATTTCTCTAACTAAACTCATCACTCTTTGTGGTGAGCTTCCTGAGGTGAGCTGGAACTTCCAGCTCTTTTCTCTTTTGTGTCTGAAATTTATTATTGCAAGAATGTCTTTCATTTTTCTTAAAACCCATAGATGAGTGAGACCATTCTGTGTTTTTCTCTCTCTCTCTGACTTATTTCACTCAGCATAATAGATTCTGTGTACATCCATATATAGGAAAATTTCATGACTTCATCTCTCCTGACAGCTGCATAATATTCCATTGTGTATATGTACCACAGTTTCTTTAGCCATTCGTCTGTTGAAGGGCATCTTGGTTGTTTCCAGAGTCTTGCTATGGTAAATAGTGCTGCAATGAATATAGGTGTAAGGAAGGGTTTTTTGTATTGTATTTTTGTGTTCTTAGGGTATATTCCTAGGAGTGGTATAGCTGGATCGTATGGGAGATCGATTTCCAGTTTTTGGAGGAATCTCCATATTGCTTTCCATAAAGGTTGAACTAGACGGCATTCCCACCAGCAGTGGATAAGGGTTCCTTTCTCTCCACATCCCCGCCAGCACTGTTTGTTCTCATCCTTTGTGATGTGTGCCATTCTCTGTGGTGTGAGGTGGTATCTCATTGTTGTTTTGATTTGCATCTCCCTGATGATTAGTGATGTGGAGCATTTCTTCATGTGTCTTTTGGCCATTTGTATTTCTTCTTTGTCAAAGTGTCTGTTCATTTCTTCTCCCCATTTTTTGATGGGATTAGATGTTTTTTTCTTGTAAATTTCTGTCAGTGCCTTGTATATTTTGGAGATTAGCCCCTTATCTGATGGGTATTGGGTGAATAGTTTCTCCCACTCAGTGGGTGGCTCTTGTATCCTGGGCACTATTTCCTTTGAGGTGCAGAAGCTTCTCAACTTAATATATTCCCATCTGTTAATCTCTGTTTTCACTTGCTTGGAGAGTGCAGTTTCCTCCTTGAAGATGCCTGTAGTCTCAATGTCCTGGAGAGTTTTGCCTATGTGTTGTTCTATATATCTTATGATTTGGGGTCTGATATCGAGGTCTTTAATCCATTTGGATTTTACCTTCGTACATGATGTTAGCTGGGGGGTCTAAGTTTAATTTTTTGCAAGTGGCTAGCCAGTTGTGCCAACACCGAAGTGGTGATTTTTTTTAATAACTAAAACCCAACTACAAAAATGTTTGTAATCATGGTGCTTAATAACGATATTAAAATATTCTATTTGGAATATAGGAAAAATGATTAAAAAAAGGAATTAAATCTACAATCAGCATTAGTATTCTTTTCCTTCACATCTAAGCAGAATTTAACCCCTCTTTCAGGGGAGTACACGTGTGATTTTCTATCACTGACTAGATTTGAGCTCTGAAAGTGCACAACCTAAATCACAACCTGTATTTAAAAATTGTCACTCTTCAGTCTTTCTCAGTTAAAATCACCTGGCATCAAATTTTTTGCTTTTCCTAAGCATGAAAGACACCCAAGACTATCTTACAAATAACCATTTTGCTTTACTATAGCCCACACAATATGTGAGTCACAACAAGAATACTTTTTCTTTAATGATGCTACTTCAGGGGGATGACAAGACATGTTCTAAATGGTAGAGGGGCTGCTAAAAATCAATCTGGAGAGAAAATGAACTCACGTTCATTTAAGGGGGTTGTTTTTAAAAGTGGCTACCTTTGTAATCAAGGCTCCAAAATCAAGTCCACATGTATTTATTAAATTTCTACTGTATCTCTTCAAAAGAAACGAATATAGGTGCTGGTATCACAAAACTTATGCCTGTGAAACAACCAAAAGGTTGTACAGGACAGGCTGTATGGAGGCCTCCTCTTCAATTCTCCTATCACAATGTTACAACATTATATAGATTTGCCTCCTGCCATGAAAATTGGATTGCAGTAGCCCCGTGCTTCCAAAATAAATACAAATTTACTTTCCCAGCATTTCCCGTTGCTTCCAAGAGCTTTGTTTAAACAAGACTAAACATGTACACAGCTGAAATCAAACTGGGAACCTATGGAAATGTTGAAAGAGGAGACTTAAATCTTTGCTCTTCAAGACAGTGTAGATTCATCCACAGCAAATGTTCTTCACAGCTGCTGCTCTTCTGGTAAACAGAAGAGAGAAGAATTAATAAGGTCTTGTCTGCTCATTATCTGCTCAGATAAGAGACCAATAGGAAGTATAGGCCACACATACCGTGAATTTTTTGAAATTTAATTTCACTAGTCTAAGAATGCTGACTACTTAGGGGACCTCCAGTTTCTCAAAATATTCTTGGAAATATTGGGGCACTTAGAAAAGTAATTTTACTCACTAAAAACTGCTCTTATTTATTAAAAAACTAGATTTTTATCCTTCTTGGGCAAAGCGTGTTCTCCAGTAGCATGAGGACTGAAAATCACAGTCTTTTTCTCCAGTCTGATTCATCATTCACTGATTCTCTATAGTATTGGCAACTGTCACACAGGAGAATCATTTTATAGTCAATAAGACTTCTTTATCATCTTTGACAAAGAGAGATTAAAAGAGAAGAAAACCGGGCAATATGTATTTAGGAAATTATTATTGCTCTTTTGGTTGTCTAAGTCCATGAAAGAAAATGGGCATGCTGATCTCAACTGGAAATTCACAGAGAAATATGAAGTGAAGACTTCAGCAATTGGTTAGCTCAGCTCTGCATTTATTATAAATGAAGAAACTAATCCCTTGAGGGAACACCTTATTCTTCTAGCATTTTCCTTGTAGATTGGAAGGTGGGATTTGCTTTTGCTTTCTCCCCAGTGACTTAAGTGCTCAAAATATTCTGTATATAGTTTTGCCCAGGTAGGAATCACACAAATACTATGACTGGACAATAAACCACAGAAAAGGGTGACTGAGTGGTCATTGTCAAACTCAGTTAAGAGATCACAATGAGAGAGAATATTGGCAGACACTGATACAGGAAGGTGGGATAATTGTATAATCAAAATTCATTATCCCTTAATGATCATTTTAAAATGTCCTATCAGAATGGCTTATAACTGTAAGTGAGATATTATGTCCCCATGTTAAGATTTCTCAGATTTGGCAATGGTTTTTCCCTGATTTCCAAACTTTGAAACAAAGAAATTAATTCCTTATATGCGTGAGGCACATTTTTTTTTTTGCCATGCCCCAATCTAGATCTACTGTTACTGTGAACAAGAGATTCTAGCCCAATTAAGGTCTATTCTGAGAAGACTAAGGAAGACTAATAGTCAAAAAATAGCTCATAAGTGAGTTTGAAGAAAGAGACTGAACAGAAAGTGATGGGTCTGATATGGCCCCCACAGCTCAATTTCTTCTTCACTGACTAAAAACATCAGGCTCATATTGAAGAACAAGAATTTCATAAGATCTTTAGGTTACACTCCTGTATGTTCCACTTTTAGAAGCAGTGCTTGATCGCATTTCTTTGATCCAGGCACATAGACTTTGAAAGGATCCCAGGGTGATGTCAAACTGTAGCCATGAATAAGAACTTTTGAAGAGTCTAAGAATCTGGCAACAGACCCTCATTCTTGACACAGGAGACAATGGTGGTTCTAGAGAAATGCTTCTGACTCTGGGATGCATTGGTTTGTGTGTGTGTGTGTGTGTGTGTGTGTGTGTGTGTGTGTGTGTGTGTGTGTGTGTGTGTCTTTGTTTTCTGGGCAGAAATTTCCCCAGAAGTTTAGAGAAATGAATATTTTAGAGTAAAAGAATAGGAGAAAAGACACATTCCAAAGAGTTAGAAAGATTCCAATAAATCTAGTTATTGGAATGAAATAAATTAATATGTGCCAAGCACTTTAAATAGTAAATTATACCTAATCAGGGAATTATGAATGCTTGTTGTTACTGATGCAATTATTGTTATTCATCAAGAATGTGGAATTGATGAGAGAGAAAACCACAATTACTACCTTTTACTCTATATCTCCTAAGTGGTCAGTTCTTTACATTTATTATTTCTTATCTTCACAACAGTTCTTTCAAGAAGGTATTATTTTTCATTTGGCAGACAAAGAAATTAAGGTGTCTTGGTCTACTTAGGCTGTAAAAGAATGCTATAGAACTGGTGGCTTAAACAACAAACACTATTTCTCATAGTTCTGGAGACTAAAATGCCAAAAAATAAGTTGTCAGTTAATTTGGTTCCTGGTGAGAACTTTGGCTCTAGATGACTTCTTGTTGAATGATCACATGGTGGAAAGACTCCGATTTTATCTTTTTTCTTTTCAGGAGATTGGGAGTGTAGGGAGGCACACCAAGCTGTTTACGTTTTACTCCTGGCTCTGTGCTCAATTCCTAGCAGACTGAGGAGCCATAAGTGTTGCTGGGATTGAATCCAGGTTGGTCACATGTGAGGTCCCCAAGGTCCTGTCATGGAGATGTAGTCTCCATTACTTCATTTTATATTCCAAACTCACCTCTAGAAGCATCAGATTAGGATTAAGACTTCATTCAACACATGAATGGGAAGAAAGAGGGAAAATTGGTTTCATAACAAGAGACAAAGTATAATATCCATGTGAGTTAAAGCACAGATCTACTTAACCCTAAAGCACCACTTAAGCTCAACCAGGATTAGGACTATCAATTACACTACTTGGGCTATAGCAAATAGAGACAGAAGTACAGAGTCTAAGAAAACTAGAAGGAAAATAGGAATTATGGTATCCTGATAAATTAAAATTTTACTAGGCTCTGCATCCTTGTACTTACCAGCACATCAACTCAGATTGCTGCCTAAAAAGCAATAAAATATTGCCTTATAAATAAAACAAACCTTGGTCATTCTGGTGAAGCTTATCTCTTCATTCAAGAGAGATATCTTACCCCTGGTTTAGCACACCAAAACTGGGTTCCAAGTAATGAAACTTTCCAACCAATTATAAAGAAGGGCAGGGAGGCTAAGAATTAGAAAGGATTGAGTGCCAAACCCAACACATTTTATTACCAAACTGTTAGAATTAGAAGAGGGTGCATATCAGATTGGCTATAAAAGCACTAGCAACCACTGGGACTGTGGAATTGCAAAAAGGATTTGCAGTAACAGAGTGTGATTAGATGTAGCCAGTGTGGATCTGTGAGGACAGGCCTAGCTTGAATGGGCTTGTTAGATTTGTTTTGCATTTATTTTTTAAGAGGAATTACTGATTTAGGAGAGTAAAGGAAAAAGAATATCTAAGTATTATATTTACCTAAAAATTTCAAAGGTATTTGATAAGGTTGCATAGTAAAGTATATTGCCCCAAGTAAGAAAGCATGGTAGAGGGTAAATCAGCTTAATGTGAAGATAAAATGCTTCCAAATGGACAACAAAAAGAGGGTAATAAATGGTAAAATCTTTAGCTGGAAAGAGGTTACTTGTGGGACTGATTTGATCTTTTCTCATTCACAAGATTTAATCAGGAAACAAAGACTTTAGTGGCTCATTTTATTTTCCAGGTAGAAAAGAAATTGAACTAAACTACTAACTGCTGCACAATGTAAAAATCTACCCTTGAGCTCTTTCCTGCCCAAATTCTTCTAATCACTATTTATGGGATGCTTTTATTATGCATTCACTATTGTAGGCACTTGAGATATTCAATGAACCAAAGAGAAGATCCCTGTTCTAAATTTGCATAGCAGTGGCTACACAATCAACTGTATGTATACACAATGCTGTTTATCTTTGGCAAAAATGCTTGTATTTATGTTAAGGAGTTCTAAAAAGTTGCTGTGGCTCAGTTAAGAAGAATCAAAGAAGTTGGACAAACTCAAGACTTTTTAGTTAGGAATATCATATATAGCATCAGAAGCTATACAGCTTCTGGAATTCAACTCATTTTCAGGGTAGGATGTACTTGATATAAATCTTATCTGTTCTTCGGAACTTGAAGGTCTTATGAGGCAAGAATCATAACATTTCTTTTGTTTCTAACTTCTCTGCCTATATCACAGAAAACAGTGGCTTCTCCTTCCCTAAGTCCTGAACTTATTTCATAAATTGGAAGAGGAGACTATTGAAATTTCTGTACTAGTAGCTCTAAATACATAAAGAATTTTTACTGATAAATTTATGGCAAACCTATCTTCCCCCTTCTTAGAGGCCAGAACAAAATGTAGAGAGGCTGGAAAGCTGACACATTAAATAAGGCAGTTGACTTGCATATGGCCAATTCTAATTACTTTCCTGGGGCTACATATGATTCCTTGAACTACTGCAGGAGTGATCCCTGAGCACTGGAAACAGAAGCAAGCCCCAAACATAGCTAAATATGGTCCCAACCTTATAATCCTCCCCAAAACAAGCGGAAAAAAGATTGATATAGAGGTTGTTCAGTGCTAGATTAGGCTAGTTAAGATATCTGTTTGCAGCTCTTTATTTTCTCTAGAGATGCTTAAAATGGAAATGTTCTTGTAAGCTTAGGTGATTTGGGAATAAAGGTTTCTAAAAACAGATAGTGGCAACAATCTCACTTGGAATTGCAACTTAAAATAACATGTGCTAGCACTGGGAAGTTGAGTTTTCACAGCAGGATGGGTTGAGAGATGGAGTTCTCCAAAAGGGAAGTTTCACCCAAGGGGAAAAGACAAAGTACTTCCATGAGAAAGACATTGGCATATTTTATATATCTAATTCTGAAGCCTAAACTCTTTAACGGATTGAATGAACGTTTTTCAAAGCTATGGTGACCCTAACAAACCAACTTCAGGATCTCAGCTATAATGGGAGACTAAATAATTGTCCACTTCTCAAATTTGTTGCTTGGGGGGAAACATGTTCAGAAACTGAAGTTGCCACCTGCCATTTTTCTAGGCCAGCGGTCCAGTCCTGAAACTATGGCCCTGGGCCACACATAGCCCTCTGAGGACATTTATCCAGCCTGCCAGTGTTTTTGCCACTCCTGCCTGTCCTGCTCAGCAGTCAACTCATCTGGGGCAATGCAGCGTCACATGTATAGGATGTGTGCCACACTCTCCAACTCTCCTCCTTCCTCTTTGTCTCTCAATTTCTCTCCTCTCAGGTCTCATGAAGGAATCCTCAAACTACAGCTCGCCCAAGTGCAGGCCCATAGGTTTCCATTGAAAATATTAGTAAGTTAGGTTGGTTTAACTTTAGCTTGTTCTTCATTTTAAATAATGTATTTATTCCTGTTTTTTTTTTTAACTTCAGAATAAGATATCTGCAGTGTGATAGGAATTTGTTCATAGTTTTTTTTTTTTAACTATAAACCAAGTCCTCTAGTAGTCTGAGGGGACAGTGAACTGGGCCCCTGTTTAAAAAGTTGAATGACACCTGTTCTAGGCATATAGGGGATAAACATGGTCTGATAGCTCAAAAGGTCAGGAGGATGAATACACTAAGGTGGAAAAGAATTTCCACTCAGTATTTTTGGGGAGGGGTTGGGTCATACCTGGCAGTGCTCAGGGGTAACTCCTGGCTATATGCTCAGAAATTGCTCCTGGCAGGCTTAGGGGACCATATGGGATGCCGGGATTTGAAACACCATCCTTCTGCATGCAAGGCAAATGCCTTACCTCCATGCTATCCCTCTGACCCCCTCCACTCAGTATTTTTTATGGGTTATTATAGGAATTGAGTTACAAGACTTCACATGATGCTTCTCAGCTATAAACTCAGATAGAGCTCCTGTGTCCAAACATCAACAATCAAGCACTTGTATTTCCTCTTACTTCTCATCCTTCTTGTCCTTGTTCTGTCAACTACATACATACACATGCCCAGATAATCAGTAGAATCCTTGAGAATGTGATACTTCAGAAACCTGATATGACTCTAAAGTGTATTTTCCTACCAATGACAACTTTCTGGTAGTCCACTTGTGCCATACTTGAAAACAGCAAATCTGACCACAATGATCTTGTCTTTGAAACTGTCAGGTTTATCTAATGTCTAACAGATTTCTTGTAGACACTTTTGAAGATAGCAAATTTCCTACCACAGGGTGCATATATCAGAGAGAAGTCAGCTAAGGAAAGCACATTGCAGCTGTGACTACATAAATTGCTTAGATTCCATGTGTGCACATTAGTTTTAAAAGCTTCTTAAGCTAGAGAAATTTAGGTGTTAAGAGACTTGCCTTGTTTGAAGCTGCCTCCAGTTTGATCTCTGACACCATTTATTGTTCCCTGAGCACAGTAAGGAGAGGCTTTTGAACACTTAGGAGTGATCCCTGACCAATGTACCTCCAAACCAAAAAAAAAAAGTTATTTTACAGGAGGTCTCATATTGTATCTTTTATGCCACCAGAGGAAGTAAGAGAAGCTCAAGACTTAGAACCTCAAGTCGTAAGTATATGTTCTTCCATATCACAGTGTTTTCAACATTTCCTTATCTTCCATCTTTATTAGCCTAACTTTCTTTCTCCTTAATAAAAGATATTTTTTCAATCTCATTTTGGAAAGCCATCTTCTGTCTCAATAATGCCATCCCCATTTTAGAATCCTCTGGATTTTACCTTCATTAAATCCTCCTTATGTTTTTTTTATTCCAGACAGAAAAAGCCATCTTTTCTGCTCAGAGAATCCTGGACAGTCTGGGCTAGCGAGGCCCTTAGATATCATTAGGCCAAATGTTAGCACCCTTCCTCCATGTACAAGGAGTAGAATTGAGTGCAAGGGAGCCTTCAGTTATACTGGACCATGCTTCATAACTTATGTCCTACCATTTCACCAGACTATCTTCTAAAGTCCTAGCCTCAGCTCAAAATTGTCCTGACCACAGCCTCTATACTCGCTATAATCTGCTGGCCTCAACAAAGTATTCTGAGGAATCCTAAATGGTTCATTTACTTGATAAATGTCCTCACTCTAAGGCAACATCTTTTTTGGGGGGTAGGGCATGAAGCAATATAGATTTTAGTTGAACTTCGAAATACGTGATAGGAGAGAAATACAGGAAATATGGATTCAAAGGCAAGCAAGGGCTTCAATAGCAAGTAAAGGTTACCTTGTCAAACACATTGCTTTGTAGATGAACATTAGGATAAAATATGAAAGATGAGAACTTTGGGTCCTGATGGAGAGCTGAGGCATGTTTTTGGAATTTGTAGAGAATTTATAAAGTACCATAAGCCAGAGGGCTCACATACAATTCCTCAATGCACAGAAATAATGGTACCTTGAGAAAAGGCAGTGAGACCAGAGACCTCAGTCTCTCTTTTGTCATGGATTTTGTGATCTTTATACACATTTTTACTCCTCTGTGACTAGTTTCTTGCATTTGTTAATCCTAGATACGGCCCCAATTGTAAGATAACATGGTTTATGATAAAGGTAGAGCAGCTTTTTGCTTAGGATTTGCAAACTCAGATATTTGTAGACTGAAGGTCTAACATAAAAGAATAAAATAGAATATTTTTATATGAAATATATATGTATATATATTTAGATTTGTACTTATTTTTAATCATATAGAAGTCTTTCTACCATGAATTATATTGGTTATATGCTGTCTTTTTATACAAATAAGTCTTAAATTCAAACGTGCATGTAACAAAGTATATTTGATGTTAGCTTTACTTTTAAAATTTACTTTTTATGAAAAAACTCTTGATTTACAAGAATATAATGTTTATAGGCATTAGGGGAACAGTGTTACCACACTATATCTATCACTGAAGAGCCAATACCACCTCTCTGGCCCATTGAACCTTTTCAGAACTCTCCCTCCCTTCACACACCTTGACACCTTGATAATCTCAGCTTTATGATCAGATAATTATTGGTTTTCACTGGACATTTTCTATTCCATTGCTTTGTTTCTTTATATTCTACATATAAGTGAAGTAATTTAGTGTTTACTTTTATTCCCTATAACTTACTTTGATTATAATAATTTCCTCCAAATTTATCCATATTGTAACAAAAGACAAAATTTCATCTTTCATTATATCTGAGTCGTATTCCATTATTATATATACACAACTCCTTTATCCATTTATCTCTCATTGGGTACTTGGGTTGCTTCCTGATATTGATTATTATAAATGCTGCAAATATTTGGGCATATATTTATTCAAATTAGTGGAATGTCTTTGGTTGTTTTGAGCACACTGGTGTTGCTCAGGATTTATTTCTGGCTTTGTGCTCAGGGATAACTCCTGATCATGTTTGTGGAATCATAACCTTGGATGAGGGGATTGGTTTCAGGCAAGATAAATACCTTAACCAATTATAGTATCATTCTAATCTTTAAAATTGATGTTTTGTATTTTTTAGTTTTATATATACACACATATATATAATGATATATACATACTTATGTATATGTATATATACATAAACATATATATAGATTTTGGGCCTCACTAGGCAGCACTCAGGGGTTATTCCTGGCTCTGAACTCAAAAATTGCTCCTGGCAGGCTCAAGGGATTGTATAGGATGCTGGGCATTGAACTCAGGTTCATCCCAGTTTGGAAACATGCAAGGAAAATACCCTCCCACTATGCTATTACTCTGGCCCCAGGTGTTATGCATTTTTACATTAATTTTATAGAAGTTAAATTTCTGTATCATATGATGTTTCTATTTTTAATTTTTTAAGACATCACCATACTGTTTTCCACAGAGAATAAATCAGTTTACTTTTCTATCAACAGTGAATTATGGCTCCTTTTTATCCACATCTCTACCAACATTGACCTTTCTCATGCAGGCTATTTATACTGGTATGAAGTGCTGTATCATTTTTATTTTTATTTGCCTTTTCCTCTATGATAATCAGTGATCATGAATATTTTTCTATGTGCCTGCTATCTAGCTATATGTCCTTTATGAAGACATGCGTATTCAACATTTTTCTTTATCCTCTACAAATTCTGTGGTGCTTTAATGTTGAGTTTTATGAGTTTGCTATTGTATATAAATATTTGTCATGTGCATACTGTTTATCTATGTTCTCTGATTTGATAGGATGTTTTTAAGAACATTTTACAGTAATAGGAAAATTATTTATTTATTTTTAATAATGTATTTGTTTAAGCACCATGGTTACAAAATTGTTCATACTTGAGTTTTCATCATAGAACATACACCACTCTTCACCAATGACAACAGGAAAATTTTGAGGACAAGAAACCTCAACTAGAGACCACTAGTTAATAAGCATGGTCAGGAGTCCTATATCCAAGGATAGCTGGCAGTTGCTATCCTTGAGTAATGCTTTAATCAATGTAATTTTGTTATAATATTGGTGAGGAAAGAAATCTCTGCCCAAGTTGAATGAAAAGACATTATCTACAACCTGGTTTTGATATATTTCCTTTTGTTTAAGGTTGCATTTTCAAGAATCCATGCTTGAAGTTAACTGAGGTCTTACTGTATTGTAAAGAAAGTCCATGTATACTTTAGAAATACATTTTAGTGTAAAGACAAAGAATAACTGTACCACAATTTCCCCTGCAAAGGAGAACACAGAGATTATTCTTCTCTACCTGGGTGTCCCAAGAATTCAGACCCAGATCTGTTGGACTTTGCTGAGTGCCCCAAGGACTTGGGTTCCCACAGTTCAGAGAGCACCCTCTTTTAGATTATAGCTGTGCTTCGAGGAATGTGAAAGTGCCTAAAGGTTACCACTTCACAACCCAAAGAAAGGAAGACACTGCCATTCCCTTACTGCTTTTTAGGGGAGAAGTTGGCAACCACCCAGCATTGAAACCTGGGCACAAAGAGAAGGCTGTTCTGAGAGGCAGAAAGACATGGACAGGGTGGGGCCTGCAGATAATTAGGGCACCAGGTATTGAGCCCAATAATAATAATGAGGCTAATTGTCACTGCTATTTATTGACCTATTCTGAATGAGAAGCACTTTATAAGCACTATCTCATTTAATTTCTCTAGCAATATAACCAAGATTAAGTAACTCATCTAACGTCACCAAATGGGTGGGAGAGCACAGACGTGAATTCAAGTGTACTGGGTTTGAAATAAATAAAAGAGCCAGAGAATAGTGTGAGGTGAAGGAAAAGATGGAAGAGGAGGAGAGGGTAGAGTGGAAGGAATAGGCCTTGTACAATGTCTTCATCCTTCAGCAGGAGAGGCAGGCTGCATATTCCCATGAAAGCAATAATTTTTCTTTTTTACAGAAGAGATACCAATGGTTCTAACTTACTTCTTGGTAAAGAAGAGACTATTCATACCCTAATGTTCTAAGAATACTGTTTTTCTAAAATGTAGTAATATTAGCAAACTTATAAACCCAATTTCCTCGTCTCTTTCTCTAGAGCTATAAGGCAACATTTTATGTATGTGGAGTTAGTCACATGATTCCAATCATAATAAAAATACCATGGGCCATAGAATGACCTGATTTTTGTGGAAAAGATTTTGCTGATATAGTAACTGGTCTTATTTTCCTATTAAAAAGGAAGACTCTTGGCAGCTTGCTGCATGGGCTATGCTTTTCCAATCCCACTCAACAGCCATATTGTTCAGAGAAAACTGTCAGCAATAACAGCAAATGAACCAGTGGATAAGCCTGGCATCTTATGGCATATTAAATGATTTGACATTGCCAAGGTCACTAGTCCCTGCCTTGGAATCAATCTTTCCCTTAATCAAAAAGGCACTAAAGGTCACAGATCCATTTGAGACAATGGATATGGGGCATAGAATGAAGAAGGCCTGAAGATTTATCTTTATGTGCATTTACTTGATGAAATTTCCATGCATCTTACTATTATCCACCCACAGTGCAGAAAGCAAGTGGGGTCTTGGAGGGGAAGGAAGGCAATAAAGCAAATAGGGACACACCTTTTAAAGACAGCTTAGTCACAGAGAGCAATGAAATGCTGCAAGATACACATACGTATTAGTCATAAACTCATAGTTAATTTTTAGGGATTTGGTTTTGATTTCTTAGATTCTAGAATTTGTTACAGTCAGAGCACCAAAACCCAGAATATGAATAGGCTTCTGTTTATCCCTGGTTTGGTTGACTCCATGGAAAGCCCATTTTTAAGAGTCATTACTGCATATCAATTCACTCCTTGTAACTTCCCATGGCAGGTCTCAACTCAGCTTGACTCTGGAGTTAGAAGGAAGAGAAATTACAGAAGTATATATTTGATTCCTACTTTCAAGAAGAAATTGTGTTGGTGAGGCTTTTGTTGCCCCACAGTATTATTCACCCATAAATTTGATGTTCAGTGCAGAGTCCAAAATTCTAACTTTCTCTCCTAATTCACCAAGTCTATAATGACATATTCTAACTTGGAGCTGGAGTAAATTTGGGCCATACCCTAAAAATGTTCAATGTTATTTATGCTTAAGGGTAACCTCTGAAAGTGTTTTGGGAACCAAATATGGGTTCTGGAATTCATACCAGAGGTAGGTGGGATACAAAGTAAGTGTTTTTACCCCTATATCAGGTCTCCAGCCCCTGATGAGGCATTCTAATAGGTATGAATGGAACTTAAATTGGAAGGGCTGCAAATTTATTTATTTTTTGTTTTGTGGGAGTACCATATCTGCCTGCACTCAAGGATTACTACTGGTTCTATGCTCAAGGATGACTCTTCTGGGGTTTGGAGAACTATCTGAGTGCTGAAAATTGAACCTAATTGGTCACATGCAAAGCAAATGTCAAACCCTATACTATCTTTCTAGACCTCTTATTATTCTTATTGTAATTAAGAAACCAGTGATTACTGAATACCCTGCTGCTTATATGCACAGTGATAACTTGCAGAGAAGAATGATCATATGGGTTTCATCCAAAAAGTATGTGATTCTTTGAGATTAATATGTTTAATTTCCCAGGAATAAATAAAGTCTACCATTATCCAGTGCAGTTTTTTTCAGGATATATTTTTAAAGTCTTTTGATATAATGTCCACTTTGTTAGGACATCGGACAGTGCTTTCTACAGATCATATACTGCAATAATTGTTCATAACTTGTGCCTCTGAGAGTAGGGCAACTAATGCGAATGAGTTTAGGAGACAAGGGCAGGTTAGATGCTAGAATTGTATGGTTTTAGGGAGGAGCTTATCTCCATGGAAAGCAATAATCAGTTACCCCATTACTGCCATGTGGGAATATAATTTTAAATTGTCAATGTCCCTGATTTTTTTTATTATTCTGGGCTATGTACAGTGGTGCTCAGTGCTTGCTTTTGGTTCTGCACTTCTTAGCAGAGTTCAGGGATCACCAAGGGTGCCAGAAATTGAACCCAGATTAGCTATGTGCAAGGCAAGCATCCAACCTGTTGTGCCATTACTCCAATCCTGATACCTCTAATTTTTCTGGAAGATTAAATTGGTATTTTGTATGTGAATTTACTGGTATCAAGACATTATCCATCTTTTTTATGTATACTAAACTTATCTCACACATTTACCAATGTAAAACTAAACAAAATCTACATCTGAGAAAAAAATAAGCTTTGTGGAGATGGGATGCCTTTCCCAATGTCACATAGTCAAGGTTCATTTTCCTGATTTTTAAATTTCATTTGCTTCCACCAAAACATACTCAAAGGAATAGACTTCAAAAGTAATAGAATAATTCACATAGCAGAAGGCCAGAAAGAAATCCATTCATTATTTTTCTTAACCCTTATTGTTAGTTGCAATATCTAACCATAAATTCTAATTGTAGGGCTGGAGCAATAGCACAGTGGGTAGGGTATTTGCCTTGGGCACAGCTGACCAGGGTTTGATCCTCAGCATCACATATTGTACCCCGAGACTGCCAGGAATAACCCCTGAGCACTGTCAGCTGTATGCCCCCTCCCAAAATAAACAATTAAAGCAAAAACAAACAAACAAACAAACAAACTCTAATTCAGAAGGTCTAGGACCTCTTGTGACTGTATCTCAAGACCTTTCAGCTAAGTAACTGTTTAGAATTTGTCTCAACAAAGAGAATGAGACACTTGGAGTCACTTACCAAAAAAGACAAAGAACAGAGGCTTTGTCTTAGTTCCCAGAATTCCAAAATTTTCAGTGTTAAGGCCTGCAAGTTTCTCTAAGTAGCATTTCAATGCTCATAGTTGCAGCACCAGCAACACCTTACCAGTTTATGATTAGGAGGGGGAATTAGCAATGGACTACATGTTTAGTTTCTCAGGAATTGACTAGGCCTACCTTAGAAAATCACTCCTTGATGGCTGATAAAAATAGAATTGCAATTTATGCTTCCTTCTACTCCCTCTATCTTCAAGCTCTTTAGGTGTATTTTTCATTGTAATGGCTGATTTAGATGGATTCCCAGGGTTGCTGTATCTCAGCTGATGACATAAATGGTCTTGGGCTCCCTGAATTTTGATTGATTGCTCTAATCTCTGAAACTATTTCAGGACATAGATTTATTATTATTAAGCCTATAAAATGGTGTCAGGGTCAAGGCAAGTTTATGATGTGTGTTATGATGCAAACATGACCAAAGGTGGAATCCACTGTTTAATAGAAGAAAATGGTAGGAGCGAACAGTGTTCTATTTTCCAGCCAAGATCTGCCTCTAGGCCCTCTTCCCAAGGAGAGTGTATTATGTTACAATTCTGTGGGGCCTACAATGGGGTGATGTGATAGTGGGGGAGTAGAATGAAGAGAAAAAAAGTATACTATTAATTATTTTCTTAAATTACTTAAGATTTTGACAAACTTTACATTTTAGTCTATTTAAAAGTAGCTAAAAAACTTTCTCCATTTCCCTTTTGACTTCCATATATTGTGTAGCCTTTTTGGGTTCTAATCTACTAGTTTGGAATTTGATGGAGATAAATACTGATAAATTATTCCATTAAATGTCTATCAAGGGGGGCTGGAGAGGTAGCACTAGAGGTAAGGAGTCTGTCTTGCAAGCGCTAGCCAAGGAAAGACCGCGGTTTGATCCCCACGGTGTCCCATATGGTCCTCCCAAGCCAGGGGCAATTTCTGAGCGCTTAGCCAGGAGTAACCCCTGAACATCAAACGGGTGTGACCCCCCAAAAAATGTCTATCAAGGAAAAGAAAAACAAAACAAAACAAAAGAATGTCTATCAAGGAAAACAGAAAAGACACTGCAAAGAATAATATTCCTAGCTATTTTATCTCTTCTACCATCTCTCCTTCTAGAAAGCTTGACTTCAGTATTAAAAGCAAGGAAATAGATCTTATGTTAGGTTTGGTTATAGAAATATGTACTCAGGCTCCCCCATCGCGTCTCTGAGGCTTCCGGCGGATCTCCGAGGCTTCTGGCGCGTGCAGACGGTAGGGGACCCTCCCCCGTCTACACCCCTCCACCATCGGGTGCTGAGTCACACGAGGCACCATACTCAGCTTGCATCATGACAATGTCCGGATAAAACTATTTTACATACCCTTTATCTCTAGATTATGTCTTCTTTTAGGACCTGAAGTGCATGACCAGCCAGACCACCCAAGCAACAACTGTGACCTACAGATTTTTACTACAGGGCCTAAGCATCGAACACGTTCAAGCAAACTAACATGCCCTTGCCCTTTTACCCTCTCTTCTCATTACTTCATATTTTTGTTGTTGTTTAATTGTTGGTTTGTTTTGTTCTGTTTTGTTTTTTCTTTTCTCTCTTCTTGTCTCCCTCTTCTTCCACCTTCTTCTCCTCATTACCATCAATTCAATCCATGTCAAATAAAAACCACACGGTTACCTCCTCTATAAGAAAGGAAAGAAAGCTGATATATAGGGTGATGCAGACAATACTGCAAAGGGTAAACACCTATATAGATAGACTTCACTAACACAATGGTTAGTACTTGAAACACGAAACCTATATATATCCAAAAGTTGATCTATTGGTTTCCTTTCCTTACAAGTACTATACCTACCTCTTTCTGTACTCAATGTATCTCTTGCCCTCCCCACCTCTCTACATTAATATATACCTAAGCTAACTTCTATATGTTTATATGGGGGCAGGAGCACACAGAGATAGGAATTCTCCTTAAGAGACAAACCTAAACCACAAACAACCCATACCTACACCCTATATAACCCCTCCCATGTACTACCCCCTACCCCCCGCAGAAACCTGACTATCCCTTCACCCCTTAATCCAATCCCTGATATCCCCACCATGTTATAACTCTTCACCCTCAGTTCTTAACCCATTAGGCATCAAGACCAACCTCCTACACCAACAAACCAGTACCCAGTACCCAAGTGAAGAGACACCCACTCTAACTCACACCTCGTTCATGGCAAGAAAATACAACCAACACCCCGACTGATTCATGCAGTATGGCCTTCCTAATCACCTCTCCCTATTTTGTACTTCGGCTTAATACTGGATTATCACCAAAAGGACTCCCATTGCAAGAACTCTACCCAAGACCTCCCTGCCTGGAGTTCACACCTCACGAGGAAATCTCAAAAGACAATGGGGAAGCCTATACTATCATCATAAGTATAGACCTATATAACACTACCTCTTATACTGTTTCTCCCCAATAGTAAAGTAATCTCCTGTATCACTTTCTCGCTTTTTCTTTGTTCTTTTTTCTTCTTTTTTCCCCCTTGTTCATTTTTTTATTTATTTGTTTTGTTCTAGTTTTTGTTTTTTGATTTGATTTGTTTCTTGCTTCTTTTGGGTCACAGCTGGCGGTGCTCGGAGGGTGCTCCTGGCTCGGTGCTCGGAAGTTGCCCCTGGTGGGTATGGAGGACCATGTGGGATGCCGGGATGTGAGCCATCATCCTTCTGCAGGAAGGACAGGCGCCTTGCCTCCATGCTATCCCTTCTGGCCCCACTTTATTCCTTTAACTATGTCTTTTAGTTAATCTTTTTTCTTTTAAGAAAATTTTCTTTAGATATATCTGAGCATATATATTTTTAGTTTTTGTCATGGGTTTGTTTTCTTCTCTCTCCACCCCCAAATCCACCAGCAATATAATGTAGCACCATTTCTTCCTGCAAAGGCATATTAAAAATAGGGGAAATTTTACATGTAAAAACAAGCTCTTATCTACTAGGGATAAGAACTTATACTTTTTTATAACACAGGGACATCTCCCACCCTGACTGTATGTCATGTGGAACCAACCTAGACTCCAGGGAAATAGGCACCGACCATCCAGCCTTGACTCCTGGATCCCAGACATATAAATGATAAGAGTTCTCCACAACAGCTCCAGGAACCAAATCCCCTCCAGGGCATTCATAATGCTGCTCTGACGCCAACATACACCAGTTCTAAATTGATAACCTGACAACAAGAAAATGGGAACAACTAGAGCTAAGAGCAAGTTATCCTTCCTCACCAGCCAACGATAAGACAAAATCAGAAGACATGTCACCCTTTAGAACTGTACAAAAACCAAGATTGCTATATACAGATGACTGGTTGTTACAACCAGGACTAGACAGTATGCATACCGGGACCAACAACAACAACAACAACAACAAAAAGCTCTAACCTAGCTTTTGGTCTACAATCTGTTCAACAAACAAGATCTCCAATTCCAGAGGTCTGACTGAGACAACCACAAGTGAATGAGTCTTCTAGAAACATAACGAAAGACTCTGTCCCAGGCTCCATCCTAGGAGCAACATAATGACCAAGAACACCAACTACAGAATATGAATTAAAACGACACTGAAGAAGCAGAACTGCTAGAACCACAAAGAAAGCCTTCATCATAAGCTCCATTCCTTGAGCTGCACAGTCACTAAGATCTCTAGATACAGAGGTCTGATTTTACCATCCATGACAAAGCAGAAGTCTTCCATACACCACAAAAGCACCGAGGGGAGAGTAAATGATCATACGAGAAATCTATAACTAATCCCATGACAGTATACTTCAGGGATGGAGATACCCTGTATCTTCTAGACCAAGAGAATTCCCTCTATAATATCCCCAATAGTTACTGTGATTATGCAGGGGGAAAAAAGAAAGAAAAGCACAAAATAATCATTTTTCCACACACACACACACACATATGTATATACATATATACATATATATATTGATTGAGTATTTTTTGACATTCTTATTTTGGTGTAGATATTAAAGTTGATGTCTCCCTTTTATTTTATATTATTTTATCTTCTCTTTCTCTTTCTTTTTGCACTCCGGCATGATTTGATTTCAGAACCGAGACTATTGTGTGGTGCTTCTCTTTATTGCTGTAGGGTTCACTGGATATTTAATTTGACATTTATTTTTGTATTGTTATGGTATTTCAATTACCTTTTTCATGTCCTCTCTCAAACTGACTCTGCCCATTTTCAGCATATTTTAATTTTTTAAAAATTTTTTCTTATTCTTTACCCCATTTTATTGCTTTTATTTCCCTCAAACAAAACCACATAACTCGATTTATCTAGCTTAGCCTCTCAAATAGAGGCAGAAACAAGGGAGGGCACCAGGACCAAATAGATGTATGATCACTGATAGTAAGTTAGACAAAGAGGGGACCACCTACTATAGCAGCCCGGGGGGTGATGGTGGGGGATATGGGTTGCAGAAAGAAAACGGGGAAGGCGGGGAGGACAAATTTGGTGGTGGGTATTCCCCTGATTCAATGTTAATATGTACCTAAAATACTAATGTGAAAGACATGTAAGCCACTATGATCAAACTAAAAATAAAAAAATATTAAAATTTGCATTAATATATGCAAAAAAGAAATATGTACTCAGAATTATCATTCAAAGTCCTTTTTTAAAAAAAGAGGTAGTAAATTAAATAATTATCCATAATTTTCACCTTACACATAAGGTATAGAAGACAGAAAAGAAGATTTTATTTCTTTTCCTTAGCGAGACTCTCAGAGATATAACTTATTTTTTTGTTTGTTTCTCAATAAGCTGAGGCCACTGAGCAACCAATCCAAGAAAGAAAATCTATGGAGGACAGATTTCAGCAAGTAGAAAAAGCTATGATGGTTTTCTTACTTGCAACTACTCACCAGGGATAAGGAGGAGTCAGCTAAGATGGCTAAGGAATTTCAGTGACCAAGTGGAGGACACTGAGAGAGTGAATATAGAATCTGAAGGTCATTCATTTGGAACAATAAACACCCTCAAATAGCTAAAGCAATCATTGGGAAAAAGAATATGGGAGGAATTACTTTCCCCAACTTTAAACTGTACTACAAAGCAATAGTTATCAAAACAGCATGGTATTGGAATAAGGACAGGCCCTCAGATCAGTGGAATAGGCTTGAATATTCAGAAAATGTTCCCCAGACATACAATCAACTAATTTTTGATAAAGGAGCAGGAAACCCTAAATGGAGCAGGGAAAACCTCTTCAATAAGTGGTGTTGGCACAATTGGATAGCTGCTTGCAAAAAATTGAACTTAGACCCCCAGCTATCATCATGTACGAAGGTAAAATCCAAATGGATTAAAGACCTCGATATCAGCCCCAAAACCATAAGATATATAGAACAGCACATAGGCAAGACACTCCAGGACATTACAGGCATCTTCAAGAAGGAAACTGCACTCTCCAAGCAAGTGAAAGCAGAGATTAACAGATGGGAATATATTAAGCTGAGAAGCTTCTGCACCTCAAAGGAAATAGTGCCCAGGATACAAGAGCCACCCACTGAGTGGGAGAAACTATTCACCCAATACCCATCAGATAAGGGGCTAATCTCCAAAATATACAAGGCACTGACAGAACTTTACAAGAAAAAAAACATCTAATCCCATCAAAAAATGGGGAGAAGAAATGGACAGACACTTTGACAAAGAAGAAATACAAATGGCCAAAAGACACATGAAAAAGTGCTCCACATCACTAATCATCAGGGAGATGCAAATCAAAACAATGATGAGATACCACCTCACACCACAGAGAATGACATACATCACAAAGAATGAGAATAAACAGTGTTGGCGGGGATGTGGAGAGAAAGGAACTCTTATCCACTGCTGGTGGGAATGCCGTCTAGTTCAACCTTTATGGAAAGCGATATGGAGATTCCTCCAAAAACTTGAAATCGAGCTCCCATATGATCCAGCTATACCACTCCTAGGAATATACCCTAAGAACACAAAAATACAGTACAAAAACCCCTTCCTTACACCCATATTCATTGCAGCACTATTTACCATAGCAAGACTCTGGAAACAACCAAGATGCCCTTCAACAGATGAATGGCTAAAGAAACTGTGGTACATATACACAGTGGAATATTATGCAGCTGTCAGGAGAGATGAAGTCATGAAATTTTCCTATACATGGATGTACACGGAATCTATTATGCTGAGTGAAATAAGCCAGAGAGAGAGAGAAAAACGCAGAATGGTCTCACTCATCTATGGGTTTTAAGAAAAATGAAAGACATTCTTGCAATAATAACTTTTAGACACAAAAGAGAAAAGAGCTGGAAGTTCCAGCTCACCACAGGAAGCTCACCACAAAGAGTGATGAGTTTAATTAGAGAAATAACTACATTTTGAACTTTCCTAATAATGAGAATGTATGAGGGAAATGGAGAGCCTGTTTAGATTACAGGCAGGGGTCAGGTGGGGAGGAGGGAGACTTGGGACATTGGTGATGGGAATGTTGCACTGGTGATTGGTGGCGTTCTTTACATGACTGAAACCCAAACACAATCATGTATGTAATCAAGGTGTTTAAATAAAAAAAAAGAATCTGAAGGTCACATTCATAATATTTAAACAGGCTCTTCACTGATCTCAGAAGGATTGCCCTCAGAAGACTGGTGAGCATCATGAAAAAGTATCCTGGATGGTTTGGCTGGGAGAGAGGCAGGACCACTAAGGAAAGAAAGGCTGACTACCCTGCATGGGGCATTCAACGTCTTTGTAGAGCATAAGCCTTAAACTGCTATGCTGGAGGTGAACAGCATAGATGGCTCATTCTAAAAAGGTGAGAACAAACTTTAATCCTGGGTAAAGAGGAGCTCTGTATAATACAAAGGAGTTAGTTATCCCCAGTGACAAAGATCTTTGGACTAGAGAGATAGAACAGCAAATAAGGTGTTTGCCTTGCACATAGCCAACCTGGTTCAATTTGCAGCACCACCTATGGTTCCCCAACCATCAGGAGTGATCCCTTGCACAGAAGACAGAAGTAAGCCCGAACATTACCTACTGTGACCGCAAACCACACACACACACACACACACACACACACACACACACACACACACACACACACACACACACACAAAGATCCTAAAGTTTCATTCACCAAACACAACAGTATCAATAACACCGAGTCAGAAGTAGACAGAAAGCACATTATACCTAAAGGTGTTCACACTCTTCTCTGTTATTAGTACTAAAGTATAAAATCATTAGAAGAAAGAAGACCTTAGTCACTATTAACCAAAATCTATGGAGTGCTTCCTCCATGTAATAATCACAAATTATATACTAGTTTCAAGTATACTTGGACTATAACACAAAACACATTTGGTAATTGTAACAGAATTAAATAGAAAGAACAGAAAGATACTAGAAAATGAATCTATCCTATCTAGTATCTATAATTTATTTTATATTTTATATTTATCTAGTATGTATTATATAGTATCTGTAATACACATCTAAATTTTTCAGAGCTCCAAGAGAAATTTCAAAAGAAATTAAAAAAAATTTTAACAAGATGGAAATAAAGACAAAACATTTAGTTTGGGATCAGAACGATCCTAGAGCACATAGGGTTCTTGCATATAGGATCATGCCATTGACTCGGGTTTGATTCACTGAGTCCTTCCAGGAATGACCCCTGAGACCAGAGTCAGGAGTAAGCCCTGAACATCACTGCATGCCCTACCAAAGTGAAACCAAATAAAACAAAAATAAACAGAACAAAAATACATTTAACAGATTATAGGATTTGGTCAAGGTAATATTTAGAGAAAATTTATAAAACTAAATGTTAATTTTTTTAAAAAAAGTTTTGCAAATTGGTTATCATAATTTTTGTTAAGAACTAGAACAGAAAGAGCAAAAAATAAAATCTAAGGCAAGTAGATGTTATGCTGTGATAGCAGAAATTGATAGTTTAAAATAGAAATGCAGAAAAGCCCCCCACCCCCATTTCAGCACTTTCTTTGCCATAAGAAACTTGCTATTCAAAATTTCTTGCAAAATTAAAAGTGAATGTTTTCCAAGAGAGGCAGGTAAATTCTCAGAAGATTGTTAGTCTGCAGGAAAGAGTATGGAGGTGGGTATCTCATATTGGGCTTGCTTCCAGGTTAGCCAGCAATACTGTAGACAGGAAGTTGACAAGGTAGCATTCTGTACCTCTAAACAAATTGCCACTATGCCCTCAGTGAGCTTGATTACTGTCTCTCCTGGCCACAGGACACCTAATGCCATGATGACACTAGGTGGGATGTCAGCATAGAGTCAAGGGAGATACACCAGAACAATTCAATTGGGTCTGAGACAGTTTCTGATAAGTTCTGAACCTTAAAAATGTGAAATAGAAGAATTCACTAAAAGCAACTGGAAATATTTTTTTCATTAACATCATTAAGGCCAGTGTAATGGAACAAAAAAATGCATAACTGAAAAAGTTATTTCACATTCCTGCTCCACAAGCTATTAAGGAATAATATGACCTTCACTTAAGTAGCTACTAGCATTCTGTGTCATAGAATTTTGAGAAATGCTGGCTTTTTAGGAACTGAGTCAGATTGATTTAAATTTTCTTTTCTGAAAATTGTGTAAGAATAGAATGATATAGATGACTGACAAGATGAACTTTTTCTAAGGTGGAGTACCTTTCTACTGTAGTGGATGATTGCAGATATAGAACTCAGCAGCCAAGTTGGTAGTTTGCAATTCAATAAATTGATAAGTGGATACTGGCATAACAGTATACTCACATTAATTAGTCAACAATGTTAATTCACATAGCAAGTGAAAATGAATAAAAAGACACCTAGAAAGTTATATTTTAAAGAATACTAGGCATTTAATATATAGCAGCCAAATTATGATATATTAAATGTGATGAAGTGTCTGTATATCCAGAATTTTTTTCCAAGTGTTGGCATATAGACTTAAGTCAATGTTCAAAATATTGGGCTATTGAAACTTTTTTTGTTGTTGTTTTTGGGTCACACCCAGCAGCGCTCAGGGGTTACTCTTGGCTCTATGCTCAGAAATCACTCCTGGCAGGCTCAGGGGACCATATGGGATGCCGGGTTTCGAACCACTGACCTTCTGTATGAAAGGCAAACACCTTACCTCCATGCTATCTCTCCAGCCCATATTGAAACTTGCTGCAGACATATTTGCGTCTCTAAGCAAAACCTTAGTGGGTCAGATAACCCTCACTGGGAATAAGCGGGTACACAATGCGGATGAATATGAAATATGAAATAATGATACCACACGCAGTATGTGTGGGGTCAACACATCTCTGGCAGGAGTGTGACAAATTTAATCTTAGGCAAGGGAGTATATAAAGGAAAAAAGAGGCAGTTGTAACATGAAAGGAATGTAATGTACATTGTTTGATTTTAGAACAAATACACATAGCTTTTGGTGTTTTGTAACCTTAGAAAAGAAGAGGTTTCAGTTAGGAGTTAGAGGATAAAAGGAAGACAGAATTCTTACATATCAAAGAAATTCCTGGCCCTAGGTGTCATTACTGATGTAAATTAAGGGATAGCAAGAATCCTGGTTTACTCCTGATAACAAATATTCTTAACCTGAGGGAAATAATATTCTAGCTAGGGGGTAAGACCCACTTTCTATGATCTGGTAATAGAAAGAGAATAACACTAAATAAAGGGATACAATAATTATACCTAGTGAATAATCTAATTCTACACTGACCAAACCTGTTTGCAAGCAGGTATTCAAAGTGACAGGGAGAGTAGACCATTGTCTTGAAGATGCTATGTTTTGACTTGGCCTTCAAGTAAAAAGAACTGACAGAAAAAGAGGTAGCTGACTGGGCTTTGAGTTGCAAATATACTAAGCCAGCAGGAAACTACTAGCAGCTTACTTTGGTATTGAAATTCCTTTGTGAGTGTAGAAAAGCTAAAGCTGAATTTCTGTAGTAGAAAAGGAGACAAAAGGGACCAGAGAGATAGCACAGCGGGTGTTTGCCTTGCAAGCAGCCAATCCAGGACCAAAGGTGGTTGGTTCGAATCCCGGTGTCCCATATGGTCCCCCTGCCTGCCAGGAGCTATTTCTGAGCAGAGAGCCAGGAGTAACCCCTGAGCACCGCCGGGTGTGGCCCAAAAACCAAAAAGAAGAAGAAGAAGAAAAAAAAAAAAAGAAACAAAAGAAAAGGAGACAAAAATCAAATAAATAAAAGTAAAGAGAAAATGTAATGTCGCAGCCATGTCAGAATTATAGCCAATAATCCACGCAAAGGGTCAATAATTGACTTCTCTGAACGGGCCTTTTGGCAGATAATTCTTGGGAGGAAAATTAGGCACTGCACCAGGAAGGCAAAAGCCACGTCTGGTGCTTGCTTCCTTTTGCGAGTGTTAACAGAAACTTTTTTTTTTTTTTTGGCTTTTCGGGCCACACCCATTTGATGCTCAGGGGTTACTCCTGGCTAAGCGCTCAGAAATCGCCCCTGGCTTGGGGGGTCCATATGGGACGCTGGGGGATCGAACCGAGGTCCTTCCTTGGCTAGCACTTGCAAGGCTAGCACTTACCTCTAGCGCCACCTCGCCGGCCCCAAAACTTATTTTTAAAATTCACTTTTTATGTTAGAGAAAATGAAGTCATGAAATTTGCTTATTATATGGGTAGGTATGAAGAATATTATGCTGGGTGAAATGAATCAGAGGGATAAGGATAGATAAAGAATGCTGACATATATTTGTGGAATATAAAAAGTAATAATGATATCCAGAGACAATAGAGATAAGGGCCAGGAGGACCAGCCCATGGTAGGAAACTTGCGACAAATAGCAGGGGAGTGAAGATAGGACAGAGAAGAGACCAATATGACAATGACAGTTAAAAATGATCACTCTGGACAAGGACTGGGTGCTGAAAGGAAATAAAGTGATATAAATGATACCCCTTCAGTAATGATATTGCAAAACCAGTGTCTAAAAGAAAAAAAAAAGAGGAAGAGAGAGAGAAGAAAAATATTTGAGAGGAAAAAAATAGTTTGCCACAGAAGCCAGCAGGAGAGAGGGCAGTGGGGAGGATGCAGGGGGGGGGGGGGGACCTGGGTACATAGGTGGTGGAAATGTGCATTGGTGAAAGGTATTGAACTGTAGAACTGAAATTCAATTGTGAACAACTTTGTAACTGAAAATTAAAAATCAACCATATTATGAACAATCTTGTAAACCATGGTGTTTAAGTAAGGTAATTAAAATTGTAGACATATCCAAAAATTCAGCCTTATAATAATCCTAATCAAGTGGAAATATTTTTTGTTTTGGTTTCTGGCATTTGGCAGGGATGGCATGTGATCCCAGGAACTGAACAACTGAACTCAGGGCATCACACATTGCATGCACGTTAGCTCTTTGATGTATCTCCATGGCCCCATAGTGAAATAAACGTGTGTGTGTGTGTGTGTGTGTGTGTGTGTGTGTGTGTGTGTGTTATAGGCAATTGAGCTGAGGAGAAATCTCAAAGGATTAAGTGTATCCTTTGCATGTGGGAGACCTGGGCTTGATACCAAATACTGGATTGTTGAGAATTAGCCAAGAGTAGATTCTAAGCACCACTTGGTATGGACCCTAATATAAAATAAAAATAAAATAACCTGAGGGATAGTGATGGTAGCTAAAACTGGAGGAAACAGAAAATATCTACTGGGTCTTGAGAAGGTCAATGTTCTGTCTCAAGAGAAGCCAGACACTAATCATGCGTTCTGCAACATGGTTTCAATCACTACTGAGAGGAGTTATTTTTAAAAAATTTAAATTAAATGTATTGTGATTTACAAGGCTACTCATAGTTAAATATTAGACATACAGTGTTTCAGCACCAATTTCATCAGTAATGTCAACTTCCCTTCATCAATGTTCCCAGAGTTCATCTCATCCAATGCAACCCTACTCCACCCCCTGCTCTAGTCTGCCATCAGAACAGGCACCTTTTTAAGTTTGGTTGTTAAAAGTTTGGGTCGCATGATTTCAGTGTTGTTGACTCTGGTTTGTGTTCTGTCCTTCCTTAACACCATCAACGCACCTGAGTCACCTTGTCCTCCATTATTTCACATTTGTCTTTCTCCTTCACTTATTTCCTTCGCCTCACTATACTTGGGGGCCAAGAATGTTCTAGACAACACACATTTAAACCACTTCATTCCCTTCCTCATGCAATTATCCTAAATACCACATGTAAATGAAATAATTCTGTTTTTCTTCTCCTTTCTCCTCCTCCTCTTTCTCCTCCTCTTTCTCCTCCTCTGCTTCTTCCTCTTCCTTCTCTTTCTCTTCCTCCTCCTCCTCCTCCTCCTCCTCCTCCTCTTCTTCTTCTTCTTCGTCTTCTTCTTCTTCTTCTTCTTCTTCTTCTTCTTCTTCTTCTTCTTCTTCTTCTTCTTCTTCTTCTTCTAGATAATTTGTTTTTGTTGTTGTTTTGGTAAAATAAAATCTGTGTGTCCTCTGGTGAATAACTTTCCTATCATTTGGTTTTGTTTCTCCTATAGCCACTTGGGGCAAAGCCCCAACTTTAACTTAATAGTCTTTAAAAACAAAAATAGAGAACTCAGCAAAAGAGTCTAATTGATAATGTGCCAAGTTTATGCGTGTATGCATACATGTGTGTTTCCTGAAGAACTTGGGACATTGTTTCAAACCTGAGGTTTATCTCTATAGCACATCACAACCTTTTGACATCATTTCCAGGGATAGTGAGTAGTCATCTGCAAAAGAAAGTGATAAATACAGAATGATCTCTCTCATATATGGGACTTAAAGATACACAGCAAGGTGGCAACTAAGGCCAAAACCAACATTACAGGAGAATTTATATATATATATAAATATATATATATATAAATATATATATTTATATATATAAATATATGTCCCAAGTTGCCACCTTGCTGTGTATCTTTATATATATATAAATTATATATATATATATAATTTGGTGGTTGGGGATGTCTTAAGGGAGGGGTAGTTGGGGTCTTGGAATTGGGACATAGGGACACTGGTGGTGAGTGTGATGTTGAAATATGTACATGGGAAACCATCATTAACAATATTGTAAACCACAGAATACTAATAAAAATTTTACTGAAAAATATTCCTCCCGTGATTCTTTGCATTTCCATAGAAATCATAGTATTTGATGGAACTTTTCTAAGGATAAAGACTATTTTTCTCCACTGATCCAACTAATATAACTGATGTCTTCAATGGGTTAAGAAGTGTTATGGGATGTCCATCAATTAGTGACAATAGTGGGGAGATGCCTCTACCCTTTTGGGACATTTATTGGCATGTCAAGCACTAAGCAAATAATTATATTAATTAAATGTTTACAACTGATTTAAAAACTACAATGAGAACTAACTTATATTCCAAGGCCTAGGCACAGAATTACATATGTATGTCTAATAAATAATTTGTTTATTGTCTGCTATTTCATGGGTTGTCTGCATTGGGATTAAATACCCAAGTATATCTGATAGTAGTTATTAAGAAAGGGGGAAAAGCTTTCCGAGGATTTGGGAGAGTCCTGGTTTAAACTTAGTGAAACAGACTTCTTCAGTGTAGGATTTTTCTGGACTTTACTGTGACTCTACAACTCATGTCTGGTATGTGTGAGGCGCTGCAGGCACTTCTCTCCTGCAATGTTCCAGGCAATTGAATAATCTGGGCTCCTCTTCTGGGAATACACTTCTGAGTTTTGCAAGTGGAATCTGAATGCCTCAACCTGAGAAACAAAGGGCCTTCTGGTTCTGTATCTCTAGCCAAGCCTGGAGGGTTCTGGGGTTTACGGGGAAGTGGAGATATTTCTGTTGACTTGAGTGTTGCCTGCTAATATGACTTTACCTTTGCACGTAGGCATACTATTTGACCCCCAGATACAAAGATCCAGGGGCACACAGAGGTTTCTGTGAAAAGGAAAGGGCCACCATGCATTCAAGATCTGAAGGTCTAGAAACAAGTGCTGTTTCCTGAGTCCCTGAGTACTTTGTTTGGCATCTCTTGGGGTTCAAGGGCAGGGCAAGGGCACAAACCATGCCTGATGCCTTTCCGTCAGAGCTCTTGGCCACCTGTATGCTTGGTGGAGGGAACAGGAAGTGTTCTCTGGACTGCGTAAATTACCATAAAAGCTGGCAGCAAAATCAGGTTGCAGAATTATCCAAACGGAAAATGATGCCACATCACACCTATTGAGGGTAACATGGGACATGTTTATACTCAAAACCTATTTGCTGGCTACTTAAGATCCAAATGTAATTGTGCATCCTATATTTTCATTTGCTAAACCTGACGGTGTTCTTTGGCACTTGGGTGCTAGCTCTTTCTGGCTGCCATGAGCACTGTTTGGATATAGGAGATAGAGAAGGCACCCTGCAGGTAGAGGCCCAGTTGTGATATTGTGCAAATGCAAAGGATAAGGCTTTCTGGGAGAACCTCCTGCCAGTGCCCTACTTGGCCTGGGTCCTCCACTGGGGAAGCAGGTCAAGTCTATATTTCTCATTTCAAAACCAGGAGGAAGATAATGTCAGCAATTTTAGGTGGCATGGAATAGACCAGAGCTATGATTCTTAACCAGAGGCATTTTGGCAATGATTGGAGACAGTTCTTGTCACCCCAGCTGGGGCAAAAGGCAGTATTACTAACAGTTAATAGGTTCAGGCTAGGATAAGCACCCTACAGTGCTCAGGGCTGTCTTAAATTGCAAGAATTTCCTAGTCTGAAATAGTTGGGGTGCCAACATTCAGAAATTATGCACTATAAAAATTAAACCACATTCCAGTAGCAAGGATTACCCTAAACAAGGCAATTATGGGTATAAAGCTTGAATCCTTGATCCCAATATTTTCCTTTCAACAATCCTTACAGAGTCCAGGATGTCTAAACTGCCCTTGGTTCCTTGAGTTGCAGAAAAATATTGTCTCCTCCACCCCCATTTATTATGTTAATGAATCTCAATGTTTTAATGACTCTATTGACATTTTGATATGCTTATTTTCTCAAATATATTTCTGGTCTAAGGGGTAGTTTTGAGGGACATTGATTTGTTATTTTAGAGTCCCTTTCTTTACCAAAGATCTCCTAACTTGGTCTAAATAGGCAATGTTCCCAGTTAAAAATTCTGAATCTCTCAAACTTCCTCTGAGCTGGAAACAGAAATGAGATACATTAGGAAACCTATTAGGTAGAGAGGTGGAGAAGGAGTTTTCCTGCCTAAGAAAAATAGACAGACTTTGGCCAAACTTGCTGGCCAACTTGTCCCTAGACTTTGCTGGACAGTTTAGTCCTTAGACTTTGCTGGCCAACTTGGTCCCTAGACTTTACTGACCAACTCAGTTGACTCCTTTGTCTTTTCTCCTCTTACCTGGAATGCAGATATGCTTGCTTCAGAGGAACACACACCATCTTAGAACTGTGAGGATCAAAGTTACACCCAGAGCTTTTAGAGCAAGAAACTACCAGGGGCCATGAGCATGAGGTGGTTTTTGTGATGAGAAAAGTGAAAAACTTGGTTAAATTCTTAAGTTGAGTTACTCTAACAAGGAATCAAATTCAATCTTATTTGATACAAAGAGAGGAAAAAAATTAGAGAGGGAAAGTATTAACTCATGCATAGAACTTAGAACATAGAATTACTCCTCTGTAAATCAAAGGAGCCTTGGAACTTCTTGAGAATGAAGTTGTGTTTAGGGAAAGGGACTTTCACCTCCCCTCACTCTCACAGTGCAGGTTAGCTGCATCTATGCAGGTAGCTCTAGTTCTGACCCAAAGTACAGATTAGTTTAGCTCTTGGCTGACTGCAAA
Source organism: Suncus etruscus (assembly GCF_024139225.1). NCBI lineage: Eukaryota > Metazoa > Chordata > Mammalia > Eulipotyphla > Soricidae > Suncus > Suncus etruscus. The sequence goes on from NC_064849.1 coordinate 126,596,557, forward strand.
TGGTGGCAGTTATGACCACAAAAAATAAAATTCCAAAGACATAAATGATTACAGGAAAGCACTTGGAAGTTCCCTAGGAGGCATAGCCAAAATACTAATTGACCAACCTTTATTTAAGCTCGATTTCTTCATACCCAAGCTCAGGGAAGAAGTTTTTGGAATATGGCTTTTGAGAGAAGAGAAACAGCGTGGTTCTGACATGACAGTTTATTTTCCATAAAAATAACTCAGGAGGTGAGAGGAGAAGGGAAGGAGAGGAGAAGGACACCCTCAATAGTACCAGCCATTTTTGCAAAGAGTTGAGCAGGGTAACTCCTGTCTTTTCAAGAACTTGCTCATATTTTGGTGGGAATGAGCCTGTGGTGAGGTTCTGTATTAGTCTCATGTGGTGGGTTTAATCTGAAAACTTCTTCTTCTTCCTCCACCCAAACCCTGTGTCTCTCCAGGGCCATGCCAATGTGTCTGGAATTTAGTTACTGGGAAGAGTTGGTGGGCATCTTTCTATGACCATGATCCTTGAATAGGCACACTGTCAGGGTGTGACTTTGATCATGGTTCCTGAGCTATTTGTACTTTTATGGCAGCCAATCTCTTGCTAATCTCTATGACTCACATGAGATTCTACAGGAATAATCTAACAAGCTCAGAGCTGTAGCTCCCCACATTGAGTGCTTAGGAAAGGTGACTGTGGATTATATTATGACACCCTAGCAGTGTTGCAGGGCCTGGCAAAGAGACCAGAGCTTCCTTGTGTCTCTGATTTGGAAGACTGAGGATATGCTCCTGAGGGCAGCAAAGTGAGTAGGCCATAGTGTCTTTTTAAAAATCTGCTATATTACACAATCTATAGCAAACAAAGCATTTTTGACTCAGCTCCCAGAAAATGGGAAAATCACACAGTGGGCACTGAAGCAGTTACTTCCTTGGGATGGGGAATAGGGGACTGTATCCTGTCAGGGTTGAAGTACTTCAGTGCTTCTCAATTATTTTCTGTCATGCCCCCCTAGGAAGAAGCAAACATTTTTCGCGTCCCCCTCCCGCGCAACTGTAAATAGTATCTTTATTAAAAAACTTTAACCTGCAAAACAAACATATATAAAATAATCTGAGCTGATTTTTTGTAATCAGAGGTGATGTCTGGATTAATGGCTACAATGAGCACTTTTTGCAATGCATAGTTTTTTGAAGCGGGGGACACAGCAACTCTCCGGCTCCAGAGACATACAGAGTCATAAACATGGGGCTTAGCTTGTTATGACAGTGTTTGCTGAGGTTAAACGCGGCCCCATTTACGGAGGAGCCTCGAGCCCCACTATTTGAGAAGCACTGAAGTAGTCACAGCTCAGCCCCTCAGGCCTGGAGATACTGGCTAGTCCTGAGCCCTGAGGCTCAGGGTCACAGGAGTAGCCAAGACTGTTGCCAGGGGGAGGGGACAGATGGGAAGAATGAGGTGAGCTGGTTGGAGTGAGTAGGGAGGGCACAGGTCTTTTCAACTTCAGGCTTCAGCGTCTCTTAAATGTAGCCAATCTGCACAGAGAAACACCAGAAATCCCCAAGTCATTCCTACAAAATGGAACTTAAATGTTGAAATTAGAGCACAGGGTGCACATCAACCATTAACAGGACTCTCAACAAAGCGACACTGGTACAATATGCCCTTGTTTGGAGCCCTACCTGAATTATGCCTTTGTGTAATGTAATCTGTGTAAATTGCATCTGGGCTAGAAGCCACTGTAAGCAGGTTGAGTCTCTGGGTTTTTTTGGGAGGTGGGAGAGGGGTTTGTTTTGAGGCCACACCCATTGATGCTCAGGGGTTACTCCTGGTGGTCCTGCACTCAGAAATCACTCCTAACAGATTTGGGGGACCACTTAGTAAGTTAGGAATTGAGCCTAGGTCAGCTGTATGCAAGGCAAGCACCCTACCCACTTTGCTGTCACTGGGGCATTCATCACCTCAGGTTTTTATTTCAAAGTCTTACCTAAGAAACACAATGGACCAAATTTACTGGAGTGATTTCTTTTAAAGATGTATGTAAGGAAGTGCGTCTTGTGCTTAAAGGAACCAACCACCTTTTGAATGTAAGCTTATTATTTAAAACATGTAGGGACCAAAGCCCTAGGCATACAATGCAGCACTTGAATCTCATATAGAGGAGCCATTTAGTCAAATGCCACCCCTTGGGTACAGATTCCATAATATTGGAGTCTGAGGCAAGGTGGTTGTCACATTAGTAAGCATGACATTCAACAGTCTACAGTTTCTGGGACATTTGTTCTTCCTAGAGAATAGGCAGTTCCTGAGCACAGACATATCTATCTGGCGACTACACACCCTTCTCAAAGGAACTTCTAGCATTCTGTGAACATGACCTCATTTGTTTAAGCAAGCTCACTGCTCCCTTAAGTGGTAAGTACAAAACCAGGAGCTTCAACTATTCCCTGATCAGAGAATGATCTGGGTATCCTAATGTCACCAAAACAGGAGAATCCTCTTGAAAAATTTAAACAATGATTTCAGCACCGTTTTCTCTAGAAGATAGTCTCCAAATTTAAAAGCATTTAATGGGCACTACTGATGTCCTCTCTTAGATGTCTTTGTTTAATATTATTCTCATCTGAATCCCATATACTCATCTAAACAAGCTCACCTGATTTCTGTTTTGTTGTTTTTGGTTTTGGTCTACACCCAACAGTGGTCAGGGCTTACTCCTGGCTCTGCACTAAGGGATCACTCGTATTGGGGTCAGGAGACCAAGTAGGGTGCCAGGTATTGAACCTAGATTGACTGTGTGCAAGGAAAACACCCTACCCACTATATTTCTCTGCAGCTTCTGTTCTCCTACACCTTAAGGTTTAAGACTTTAGGAGATTTTATAGGCATTTCAAAATATTTTGACAAATATTTTATAAAAAATACATAAATAGAACAAATTGTTCATCAATTAAACTCTTGCTGAAATATAATTTTGTTGCAAAAACAGAATGTTACTGTATCTATGAATAATGTCCTCTCAAAGGGGAAAAATCTCTATAGTGGATTGAATGGTGACCCCCAAAAGATATGTCCTAACTCTTAAAACCTGTGAATGTTACCTATTTTTTTTTTTTAAAAGGCCAATGAAGAGACAATGAAACTAAGGATCTAAAATGATATCCTCCTGGTTGAACTGGGTAGGCCCTAAATCCAAAAGCAAGTATTCTTGGTGTCTTCTTAAGAGAGGACACAGACATAGAGAGGAAGACAGACAATGTATGAGGAAACAGACAGGCAGTGTGTGATATAGCCACAAACCAAGGGAAGTCAGAGCCAGCAGACACTGGCAGAAGCAAGGAACAAGGAACAGGTCCTGCCCTGGAGCCTCTGGAGGGAGCACTGTTCTGCCCACACCTGGTGTCTGGACATGTGCCCTCTAGAACTGTGAGAGGTTATATTTTTATTGTTTTAAGTATATTCATTTTAAGATTCACTTTGCAGTCATTTGTCACAGCAATGCCAGGAAATTGACAGTCTTCTTCAAAGATTTAAGACTAGAAAAACAAAAATAAAGTGAGAGACAGTTTATATTGTTTTCTACATACACAAAACTCATATTTGTTATATATATTTCTTCTATATATAACATATATAGATGTTGTACCATAATATATATGCCGCTATTGCTATGTTTAAATTTTATTTAAATGGAATACACCTGGAAGTGCTCATGACTTACTCCTGGTGGTGCTCAGGGAACTATATGCAGAGCCAGATTTTAAACTGTCATTGACTACATGCAAGGCAAGTGCCTTACCTGCTGCTATACTATCTCTCAGGCCTGGTGTTTTTAAAAACATGTGAGTGTTGCATCTGAATATACAACGACATAGGGCTAATAGGCCCTGCTAAATATGCTACTTGGGATGACAGGGACTTAGGCTCTTTTAAGAGGCCTCCCGGCAAAACCATCTACATCTAAACCCCACAATTTATGAATATATTCTATTAAATGGTAAGAAAATATTGTTTTTGTAGATGGGAGAGTGAGTAATATTACAGCGGGTAGGCATTTGTCTTGCATGTAACCAAACCTGGTTTAATCCCTGACAACACATGTTGTCCCTCAAGTTCGCCAGGAGTGATCTCTGAGTTCAGAGTCAGGAGTAAGCCTTGAGTACTACCAGGTATGGGTCTCTCTCCCACCAAAAAGATTGTAAATAAAACAAAGGTTGCTGAATAATTGGCTTTAAAAATAGTTATATTGTTATATTGAGTTGGCCAAGGAATTATGAAGGTCTTTAAAAATAGGAAAGGGGAATTAAGAGATAGTTATGTGGACTAAGTACATACTTTACATGTTGGAGTTCAAAGTTTTTTTTGTTTTTGTTTTTGGGTTACACCTGGCAGTGCTCAGAGGTTACTCCTGGCTCTGTGCTCAGAAGTCACTCCTGGTAGGCTTGGGAAACCATATGGGATGCCAGGATTCGAACCACCATTCTTCTGCATGCCAGGCAAACACCTTACCCCCATGCTATATCTCGGGCCCCTGGAGTCCCAGTTTGAATCTACAATATAGCTTGGTCTCCTGAGCACCTCTGAGAGCTGTCCCTGAGCACTAAGTTGGGACTTGTCCCTGAGTTTAACTAGATGTGAAACCCAAACAAAAATTATCAAAGGACATTATGGAATATTGTTTGGAGATTAAAATTGAGTGCTGCTACATACTACTCCATGAATGACCTAGAAAATCAGTTTTAAGAACTCACATATCAAAATTCTATTTATATTAAAAGTACAGATTAGGCAAATTAAGAGTCAGAAAATAGATTCATGATTTGGTGAGGAACTGGAAATGGTGGTGAGGGGCAGCACAAAAGCATGTTTTTTTGTGAGGGGATGAGAACGTTTTAAAATCAACTATGGTTTTGAACACACAAATAACCAAACATGATAAAAAAAAAACCCAATAGATTATACACACTTAAGTGGACAAATGGATGGTAAATAGTTAAGTCCCAAACATGTTTCTTGGAAGGGGATGTTGAGGAAGGGCAAGAGGGAGTCAAGTAAGGAGTCAGAGACTGAGGCAATATAGCCTGTCCCAGATGGCCTGGAAAACAGGAAGGTTCCAGAGACATTTTAGGCATGCCTGCAGAAGGGGACACCAGTACATCTTAATGAAAAAGATCCACTAGGACCCCAGAACTTTTAGAAATGAATTTGTGTTTTAAGTCATTCAATTGATGTACATTTGTAAGAATAGCAACAAGAGACCATTATAGGTACTTACATTTTTTTTTACCTGTTAAGTTTTATGCTATGTACATATTTGTTAACATTTTAATCAAATCAAAGCATAAAATACCTCTACAGAATGATTTGGTGTTTTCTGTGGTGCAAATTAAATATCTAGAATACCCCTCTTCAATAAAAATACAGTGCAATGCCAAACTACAGCTCACAAGTGCAAATTATACACATCAATGGTAAGTTTTTAGGTTGTCACCTTTTAAAAAGAAAAATATTTCTAATTATATTGGCATAAAATGGTTTAACCTATGCGCCCAATGTATTATCATTTTCACATGTATTCAATATAAAGGTGAATGAAATATTTTACCAAAATACATCTGACATATCTTTATTCAATCTAGTCACATTTTCAGTGCTTAATAGCTACCTATTAGTTAATAATACTGTATTGAATTACACAGTCCTGTAATACTCACTAGGGGTAAGATTTGGTTTATATCCTTTCAGCATGCTACATTATGCATAGGGAGGTGGTTACAGAAGTATTTATTGGAGTATTTATTATATTACTCAAAAGGTAATATAATCTAAGCAATCTCCACTATAGCACAGGTATAACATAGTAGTAGATACTAGAAAAATGTTTGAGCTATATTTATTAATTATGACCATGCTCAAATTCTCATTGCTCAATGAGAATAACAAGGCAAGGAGTGTGTTAATTATTTTTATTTGTTAAGAAAACTAATTAGTATATATACATATATGGAATAATTTACACAACACAGCATTTTCTGAGAAGCAGTACTGAAGCACGACAAATAACATTTTCTTTCATTTTGAACATGATTTGTTGACATATCACTTTACAGCTTAGAGAGAAAATCAATCGTATATCAATATATCTTAGATTTGGTTGCTGGCCAACACTTTCTGAGCTCCCCATGTGTTATGGTTGCTAAAAATTCAGCAACCACATCAAAGATCTCTCTTCCCAACAATAACCCGATATGGGACACATCCTATTTTATTAATTAGAGGGGGTATTTACTTCACAGTTTTCTCTATGAAGCAATATTTATTGACATGCACACAAAATTATTATGCCTATTTGATGCTTAACACTATATCTACTAATCTGCATTAGGAATTATTATCTGTCACTAAGAGAAACAGTCTTGATTTTAAACTTGTAAAAACTTTTATTTTAGTAAATTGGCTTTTGAGCCACACCCAGTGGTTCACAGGAGTTTCTCTGAGTTAGCTCTGAACTCAGGAATTACTTCTGGAACTGGTCGGGGCACAATATAGGATACCAGTGATAGATCCCAGGATGGCTGCTGAATGTAAGTCAAATATCCTTTTTGCTGTACTATCTCACTCCAGCCCCAAAACATTCACTATCCCAAACTTATACTTCCTGTAACCCCACCCAATATCCAAGAAAAATATTTGTAAACTGCTTATATTTGGAGAAAAACAATAGTGGAAAGGAAGGAGCCATCATGGTTAGCATAATAAAAGAAATAAAAAAGTTTGAAGAATAGGTTTAAAAAATTCTGAGTGATAGATAATATTTCAGATTTATGGCATCCCCATAACCTTTGATATTATTTGCTCTGCATTCACATCACAACAGCTCAGGCAAGGCAACAGCCTGGGCAGCACCCAAGGCCTAGAAAGGAGATTTTTTTTTTAAATTTAAATGCAAACTTTTGAATTTCTGAAGCCTCCCACAGAGGCTGTGGGTGGACCTTGAGAGTATGTCACTGGAAAAGCCCAGTTCAGGAAGTTGTGTGAATGTGTTCCTTGGACTGTCCTCTGTGAGGACCTCTGAATATTCCCTCCAGGCAAGGGATGACCTAGAAGAGAGTTTGGCTGTGCCCCAACATGTTGACATAATGTTTGTGCTTAATGTCTTCTTTCCCCATAGCAGTAACATTCAAAAGGATAGTGAGACTTCCTTTTGCAGTCTTTCTCATTTGTATTTTTACTTGATATAATGTGACTTATAACACTGTTAATGAAGTCTTTACATGTACATATTTATAAGACCACACCCATCTGTGTACCCCAAAGACCCCAACGACCTTTTAACTCCCCCACTTGCCACAGATTCAGTTGTGTAGATCAATTCTCCCGTTGGTTTGGCCCTTTGTTGTTACCCTGCTGTATATCTTTAAGTCTCACATATGGAAAATAATTCTATATCTATACCTTTCCTTCTGAAATTCTCTGAATTTCAGAAAATTCCATGCTGAATTCTCTCAGCATAATATTCTCTGAGTCCATCCAGGGCACTGCAGATTGCATAGTTTTGTCCTATTTTACAGCTAAATAGTATCTCATTGTTTATATGTACCACAATTTCTTGATCTATTCGTCTGTACTTGGGCATTTGGGTTGTTTCCATATCCTGACTATTGTACTAAGCACTATATATCCTTTCAAAATAATGTTTTTCTTGTTTTGGGGGGAGGTGCCAAAAAGTGATACTGCTGGATTATATGGCTTTATAATGCATTTTAAATATATAAAATATATAAATATATAATATATAAAATTATATCCAATAAATATATATTGAAATGTTGAACAAATATGTACATAGTATAAAACTTAACAGGTGAAAAAATGTAAGTACCTATAATGGTCTCTTGTTGCTATTCTTACAAATCAACATCAATTGAGTGACTTAAAACACAAATTTATTTATAAAAGTTTTGGGGTCTTAGTGAATCTTTTTTATATGGATGTATATACATATACATATACATATACATATATATGGATGTATACACACACATACACACACACACCCCTGGAGTGTGAGAAGACCATGGAAGAGGAAGGAAGTCTTTGAAGCAAATAACCAAAAGTAAATAGGCTCTTATTAACTTTCTACCCAGCACTACAAACTAATTTCAAAATGACAGAAAGGATCCAGGAAGTTTATTAACTTCAACAAATGTCTGTTGTGGAAGACTAACATTTTTTTTATTTACTGGGACACAAACATAATGATAGACTTTGTTAGCTATTTTATACTCAGTGATTCTTATAAACTACTTCTGAATTAATACTCAAGGGTCAATCACTGTGGCACTCAGAGTAACAGGAGGTGGTGGTGATTAAATCCCAGGCCTTCTGAGTAAAAATAAATGAGCTCAGCCAATTGATCTATCTCTCTGGCCCTCCGTTGTTTACTGAAATACAAATTTGCTTGCTTTTAAATCATTCAGAATACTTTAAATTATTGATCTATAACTATGGTTATGAAAAAATAACCCAAGATACTAAATATTATGATACATCAGAAATTATTTTTATTATAATATTGCTTTAAAATAAATGTAGTTGATAATTCAGAAATATTAAGACAAATACTATATTTGATAATTCAGAAAGATAGTCAACTACTATACTATGCTCATCCATATATGACATGGAAAGAAAAAAACTAATCAACATATGAAACAAAAGTAAACACTCAGGTTTTGACATTGGAATGGTAGAATTGGAGGTGGGTAGAATAAGTATAGGAGGTTAACTAAATGCTAATAGTTGGAAACTAGACTTTTAGAGACGGATGTGTGGTATACACTTCTTAAGGTGTAAAGCTATACTTCTGAAAATTGCACAGTGTTATCACAATAATAAGTACAAATTATTGAAATAGAAAGCACGTATATAGAAATGAAAATGACCATATTGTTAAATTATTAACTTGTGGCATGTTGTTTTAATTAAGTTACAAAGCAATTTGTTCAGCACCTGTATTTTGACCTTATTCATATTTCAATAGTTCTATTTCAATTCATATATCATATTCAATCAATTCCTATTTCAATTAACTTAGTCGAACTTTTTCTCTACTATTATATCACTATCACTTAAGTCAATTCTGATGACTTTCTAAATATTATCATGTTTAATTATGTCCTAGTGTTTTGAGATGATCTATAAATTTGACTCCAAAAAATTTGCCTCAAGTCACAGAGTTCTACTTCTATAATACCACCTCGTTCTTTGAGAACATCTATAATTTACAGTTTGACTTTTAAACGTATTCTTAACTTATTTTCAGTGACACTGAACAGCTATTTGTGAAATCACATTCCCTGGACAATGATTAAAACTAAATTTTCCCTCCACTGTACCTTATCAGATGACATCTAAAGCACACCTAACAAGGAGGTATTGAACTTTCTTTCTGGCACATGCCCTACTTAGGTCTCTAGAATAAAGTACCCCTTTCTATGAGAAACTCAAAATATGAGACCATTCCCTCTTTTCTGAGAAATTATTTTATTTTGGATGGGGAGCTTTAAGAAGAGACCCCTTCCTTCAAGTTTGAGTTACTAAGTCATTAGTAACTCAAAAGATGCAAGAATGCTTAGGAGCCTCCAGGGCTTATCTGGTATTGCTTCGGGGGAACTATGTGATGCTGGGGATTGAATATGGTCTGTCAAAACCACATGTAAAACAAGTATTTTTAGGAAAGTGCCTTAATAAAGGGATTACCCTTTAATAGTAGTCCCCTGACTCCTTCTGAAGATTAATTTTTAGAGTAAACAAGTTAATTCTTATATTAAAGCACAAACAGTAAAGAACAATTTTGTGTTTGACATAGAAGATAGGGTATTTGTGTTGTTCTGGAAGCTAAAACATTTTTACAGAACATGATTTCTAGGACTGAATGATGGGTGTTAGAGCTTTCACTTGGTTCTCTTGAGACACTTGTCTTTATAATGCAGTCACCATACTGTGAGGAAGTCAGGTAACCACATAAGAAAGTCACCTGTCTTGTTCTAGCTGACAGTTCTAGTTGAAATCAAACCAACAGGCAACAGCAAACCCAATAAATGCTGAACAGAGCACAGAAAGAAAACCTACCATTCCAGTTCAGTTCAAATTATTGCAAAACAAATGGACACATGCAGACTCTAAATTAACTTTCAAAAGATTTTGAATCTCTAATTTTAAAAGTTGTTGCAACATTGCAAAGCAAACAGCTATAAGTATTAAACTAGAAAGAGTACAGAAGTTAAGGCATATTTTTTTATTCAGGTCTAATATTCTAGGGAATGTAAATTGAGAAATTTGTATAACATTCTGCAAGAATATACATATACCACAGCAGCACACACTGGTTACAAAGTGGCCTGAGTTTGAATATCATTAGAATTTGTGAGTCAACCAGTCTCTGACATCTGGGATTTTTTTTTTTACCTAGCAATAGTTTTTATTTTTATAATTATTAATTGAATCACCATGAGATGTACAGCTACAAAGTTATTCATGATAGAGTTTCAGTCATACAATGTACAACACCCTTTACCAGTGCACATTTCCCACTAGCAATGTTCCCAGTTTCCCTCCTGCCCTCCTCCCTACCTGCCCCTATGGCAGACATTTTTCTTTCCTCTCTTTCATTTTTTTTTACTTTTACACACTGTAGTTTCCAATATTGTTAATGAAGTGGTATCATGCATACCTCTTTATCTTCTTTCAGCAGCTGGTTCTTGTCCAGAGTGATTACGTCCAACTAGCAAAGCCATAGTGATTCCTTCTTTGCCTTGAATCTATTCCTCCACTATTTGTGGCAAGCTTCCTACCATGAAATGATACTCTTGGCCCTCACATCTATTGTCTCTGACTATTATTCTAAATTATTTTTTAAATTCCACAAATGACTGTGATTTTTCTATCTATCCCTTTACCTCTGACTCATTTTGCTTAGCACAATACTCTCCATATATATCCATAGATAAGCTAATGTCATGACTTCATTTCTAATAACTGCATAGTACTTCATTTGTAGATGCACTATAGTTATTGTATCTACTCATCTATTCTAGCTATTGTAAATATTGCTGCAATAAACATCAGAGTGCAGAGGGCTTTATTGCATTGTGTTTTTGAATTACAAGGGTATATTCCTAGGAGTGGTATTGCTATGTCATATGGAGGCTCAAGTTCTAGTTTTCTGAGGAATATTTATACTGTTTTCAAAAAAAGTCTAGGCCAGTCTACATTCTTTGTTGATGTTCTTTTTGATGTGTGCCTGTCTCTGTAGTGTGAGATGATATCTCCCTAATGATTAATGACGTGGAGCCTTTTTTATATGACTTTTGGCTTTGAGGAAGTTTCTGTTCATTTTCTCTTCCCATATTTGGATAGGTTTAGATGTTTTTTTCTTATAAAGTTCTACCAGTGCCTTATATGTTTTGTACATTAACCCCTTACCAAATTGGTATTGGGTGAACAGTTTCTCCCATTATGTGCATAGTTTTTGTCTTAGTCACTGTTTCCTTTGAAGTACAGATGTTTCTTCATTTAATGTAGTCTATTTGTTTATCTTTGCTTCCACTTGCTTTTAGTTAGTGGTGTTTCATCCTTGAAGATATCTTTAACTTCAATACTGACATCTGTTTTTAAATAATAATACAGAAAAGCTGTATTGATATATTCAATATTTGTAAAGTAATAGTATTGAATCATTAAAGGAGAAAAATCAATCTTTTCATAATCATTTTCCCTCTGAAGAGCATTATAATTGACAGATCTCCTTGAAAGACTTCCCTATTGAATCACATTAAATTTAAATAACTAAAGACAAAGTCATCTTGGTGTGTAAATCTTGGAATGGTAATAACTGATACAGTAGACAGAAATGGTCTAGTACTGGTTGTCTAAGGTTGGGAATTTTGTAACTGCTTACAAAAAGACAAAGACATCTTGGTGGATAAAGCTTGGAATTGTAATAACTGATACGGTAGACAGTAATGGTTTAGTACTGGTTGTCTAAGGTTGGGAATTTTGTAACTGCTTACAGTAACTGCTTACTGTTAGTTTGAAATTGACTGTAGTATAAATATAAAATAGTAAAGCTCTGATTTGGGGGGAGATTCCCAGAAGTTCACTGAAGAATAAATGGAAATATTTGTTGAGACATAAATATTTTGAAAGTATAATTTTTGCTTCTCAAACTACTTAACACCTTTGGTATCTGTGCTATTTGACCATACGGAGAGTGGTGAGACTTTGATGTTACCTGCCTCTGGGAAAGACAGTAGTGACACTTACAAGACAATGTGGGCTCATGGAGAAACTGCATAATTTCTTCAGTTTCAATCACTTCATATGACATAAACTATATATTTTTATTCATATCACGTATTCAGGAGAACATTTTCAAATAAAAATGTGACTCACATTTGAAAATGAAGTGAATGCTTTTGACATATTATAGCAGGCAAGTGATAGAGGTTGTTGTCTCTTGACAATGGATTTTAGGTGAATTTCAAAAATGAAGAACCAGCTGAAGTCCATCAGGACCCATCAGATTCTTTCTTTGACAACTCTCTGGTGAGGAACTACGATGCAAGGAAGCTTGTAAAGGACTTAAGAAACAGCTTTGGAAAGAAAGCTGCCCAGGCTTGTCTACTCTGGGAGTACCTCTGTTTCCTGTCACTATGTGCTACATACTCCATCTTGGGAGTCACCCACAGCCTATACTCAGGGAATGCCTCTTCTTCCTGTAAGGGGCATACTCAGTTAGGGAGTGACGTAAATTGGAGCTTGGGCTATGTAATTTTTCTTTCTCTATCCAGGTTCACTCTGAAATGTGATTGCCTTTCTCCTTTCTCTCTCTCCCCCTTCATGTTCCTTAAAGAAAGTGTCTTTACTTCACTGTTTTTCTTATGAAATTAGACAATGATCCTGGAAGAAGTGGGAGGAAGTTAGGACGCTAGTGTCCACATGGTGAGTTGTGAGTTTCTGGTGGTTGAGATAATGGTGGGTTCAGCCAGAGGGAGGAAGAGAAACAGTCTCCAGTGACTGCTTATGCCTCTGTGGCTTCCTAGAGAGACCCACTAGAGACAATGAGAATTACACTAATTTCTTCACTCACCAAACCCAGACATGCATATGCATGGCATGTGTGTAAGTGCACACACACTCACACACCTTCACATACACACAGACACACACACACACACATACATGCCCAGAGGTCTCCTCCAATATGTCATTTATCTCTTTCCCAGCTCCTGCATAGTTACAGACCTTTTTATTTTCCATATTTGTTCACCTCTGACCTAGGAATTCTTTCCTAATATCAAAAATAGTGGACAAGAAATATTTCTTTAAGGTTCTTTAAGTGTTCCTACCAGTTTCTCTCCTTATCTCTTCCATATTAAAAAAAAAAAAGCAAGCTCACAATCATTTAAAGGAAAGCAAGATGACTTAAAATATTTCCATAAGAATATATTCAAGTTATATTAAATTGGGGCTGGAGAGATAGCATGGAGGTAAGGCGTTTACCTTGCATGCAGAAGGACAGTGGTTCAAATCCCAGCATCCCATATGGTCCTCCAAGCCTGCCAGGAGCGATTTCAGAGCCAGGAGTTACCCCTGGCGCTGCTGGGTATGACACAAAAACCAAAAAAAAAAAAAAAAGATATATTAAGTTAACAAAAAATTACCAAAGGGCACATATAGTTTGTGTTAAGTAACACACACAAATAAACACATAAAGATGTTCAAAAATAGAGGGAATTTCCAAAAAAAATTATGCCAACTATTTACTTCTGAGGAGAGATTTTTATCTTTTCTTTATATTTTACTGTTTGGCATTATTTTCCAATTAAAACAAAACCCAAAAAAGTCAGCTCACTTTCTGGTTTCTCATAGAATTAAGCATTTCTTGTTTATTATTATACCCCCAATGTAGTAAAATTCTCATAAAAGGTGATTAATAATAGTAATAAGGAAGAAATGGACATTAAGAAAACAATCCCATTCAAAATAATGCCACACAAACTCAAATATCTTGGAATCAACTTGACTAAAAATGTGAAGGACCTATACAAAGAAAACTATAAAACTCTGCTCCAAGAAATAAGAGAGGACACGCAGAAATGGAAGCACATAGCCTACTCATGGATTGGCAGGATTAACATCATTAAAATGGCAATACTCCCCAAAGCATTGTACAGATTTAATGTGATCCCTCTAAAGATACCCATGACATTTTTCAAAGAAGTGGATCAGGCACTTTTGAAATTCATATGAACAATAAACACCCTAGAATATCTAAAGCAATCATTGGGAAAAAGAATATGGGAGAAATTACTTTCCCCAACTTTAAACTGTACTACAAAGCAATAGTTATCAAAACAGCATGGTATTGGAATAAAGACAGGCTCTCAAATCAGTGGAATAGGCTTGAATACTCAGAGAATGTTCCCCAGACATAATATCACCTAATTTTTGATTAAGGAGCAAGAAATCCTAACTGGAGCAAAGAAAGCCTCTTCAACAAGTGGTGTTGGCACAACTGGCTAGCCACTTGCAAAAAATTGAATTTAGACCCCCAGCTAACATTATGTACGAAGGTTAAATTCAAATGGATGAAAGACCTCGATATCAGACCCGAAACCATAAGATACATAGAACAACACGTAGGTAAAACACTCCAGGACATTGAGACTAAAGGCATCTTCAAAGAGGAAACTGCACTCTCCAAGCAAGTGAAAGCAGAGATTAACAGATGGGAATATAATAAACTGAGAAGCTTCTGCACCTCAAAAGAAATAGTGCCCAGGATACAAGAGCCACACACTGAGTGGGAGAAACTATTCGCCCAATACCCATCAGACAAGGGGCTAATCTCCAAAATATACAAGACACTGACAGAAATTTACAAGAAAAAAAATCTAATCCCACCAAAAAATGGGGAGAAGAAATGGACAGACACTTTGACAAAGAAGTATAAATGGCCAAAAGACACATGAAAAAATGCTCCACATTACTAATTATCAGGGAGATGCGAATCAAAATAACTATGAGGTACCACCTCATACCCCAGAGATTGGCACACATCACAAAGAATGAGAACAAACAGTGTTGGCAGGGATGTGGAGAGAAAGAAACTCTTATCCACTGCTGGTGGGAATGCCGTCTAGTTCAACCTTTATGAAAAGCTATATGGAGATTCCTCCAAAAACTGGAAATCGAGCTCCCATACGACCCAGCTATACCACTCCTAGGAATATACCCTAGGAACACAAAAATACAATACAAAAATCCCTTCCTTATACCTATATTCATTGCAGCACTATTTACCATAGCAAGACTCTGGAAACAGCCAAGATTCCCTTCAACAGATGAATGGCTAAAGAAACTGTGGTACATATACACAATGGAATATTATGCAGCTGTCAGGAGAGATGAAGTCATAAAATTTTCCTATACATGGATGTACATGGAATCTATTATGCTGAGTGAAATAAGACAGAGAGAGAGAGAGAAAAACGCAGAATGGTCTCACTCATCTATGAGTTTTAAGAAAAATGAAAGACATTCTTGCAATAATAATTTTCAGACACAAAAGAGAAAAGAGCTGGAAGTTCCAGCTCATCTCAGGAAGCTCACCACAAAGAGTGATGAGTTTAGTTAGTTAATTAACTACGTTTTGAACTATCCTAATAAAGAGAATGTACGAGGATAAATAGAAAGCCTGTCTAGAGTACAGGCGGGGGTTGGGTGGGGAGGAGGGAGATTTGGGACATTGGTGATGGGAATGTTGCACTGGTGATGGGTGGTGTTCTTTACATGACTGAAACCCAAACACAATCATGTATGTAATCAAGGTGTTTAAAAAATATTAAAAAAATAAGTTTTAAATTAAAGTTATTCTTTCCTCCATTATTATAAAACAAAACCTACAGGTTGTGAGATCTTTAACCCTAGGTGGACAGGTCTAAAGAAGCAGAGTAGTGGTTAAAGAATCATAAACCAATTCAGTCAGGAGAAAGTCATTGGAGTCAGTCTGCTTTTTGCTTCATGGCCTCTCCTCTATAGCCAAAAAGCCAGAACTCTTCTTTCTTTATTAAACCAACTCCCAATTACTGGGGCTGTTGAGTAATCCAGAGAAGCTTTTACATATTAAAAGAGAGATTTAGGCCCTGGAGAGATAGCACAGCAGCGTTTGCCTTGCAAGCAGCCCATCTAGGACCAAAGGTGGTTGGTTTGAATCCCGGTGTCCCATATGGTCCCCCGTGCCTGCCAGGAGCTATTTCTGAGCAGACAGCCAGGAGTAACCCCTGAGCACTGCCGGGTGTGGCCCAAAAACCAAAAAAAAAAAAAAAAAAAAAAAAGAGAGAGAGAGAGATTTAAGAGAAAGAGGAAGATGGGGGGACATCTTTGTTTTGGGTTAATAACTGGATGTCATCTTATACTTTCACCCTTTCTGTTTAAAACAAAATAAAAAAATGAGAAAAGCTATAAAAGTTTTGTTCTATTTTTTTTCTGACAGATAAAATCTCAGATCAGAAATCATAGAAGTGGTTGTTATTTTGCATAGGCAGAGTAAAAAATGGCTATAAAAGCATCAAAGGTCAGATTGTGCATAAATGTTCTCTAAAAATTAGTTTTTTCCATATCTTTGTCTTATACATATCACAAATTTTTTCATAGGCTTCTCTGAACATAAACATTAGAACCTTCCTGCAGATACACTTAATATGAAAAGTCTTAAACATTCTTACATTGAGCACTATAATATGAGTCTAGAACATATGTGTTCCTTTTCCATAAACTTTTTTAAACAAATCACAAGAGCATTCTGCAGATATAGAGACAGTTTGAAAATAGGATTGCTAAAACTTTCTTGTTTTTATAGTATCCAAATTCCTTTTCCATTAACTTTGGTGAACAAAGACACTAAAACATTTTTGCAGACACAATTTGAGAATAAGTTGCTATATAATATATCCAATCAAACTTCCCAGCCATTGGGAAACATTCACTAGGATATCTGAGAACCATTGAAATCTAACAACATTATGCATTTCCTTGGAACTGTGCAAACTATTATTAAACCACTAAAATTGGATACAAAATTTTCAGTTTACAGTGGGGGAAAGAACAAAACAGTAGTTATGAAATATAACATAGGTAGAACACACAGTTTAACCAGAAATATAATGACCAATGCAAATAGAATCAATAGATTCATCTAGAAGAAAGTGGCAGGAGGTTCTAAAAGAAGCTTCTCCTTAGCTGGTCTTCAGGTGGGATTGGATCCTCCATCTCTCCATCTTCACCTTCTGCAGTAGGCTGATGAGGTTGTCGGGATGGAAAGGCCTTCAGTTCTGGGACTGGAACAACATCTTCCTGTTGTTGTTTATCCTCAAATGGACTTTCTCTTCGGCTTCTCTCCCATCACTGGCATCAATAAGATACTGCAGGTGGGGGGCAGAGGTCCTGGCACAAAGCACCTTTGGTAGAAGAAAGGTGGCCTCGACCTCTGGGATGCTGCTCAATGTCTTTAGCTCTCTTCCCTTCACTGCTTGCTTCTGTCTGCTTCTGAGGGAACTCTACCACATATGGATAGGAGCCATATGCACCAATGTTCTGATGATGGGCACTACACACTCTACCCAGTTTGAGGAGCTGTCATGGTGATTATCCACCAGAAGATCAAATAACTCACCATTGTTGGGATCTACTCAGGACTAAGGGTTGCTGTTCAAATGCCAGTTGTAAAATAAAACCGACAGGTTGTGAGATCATCCCATGCACTGTATTTCTAACCCCAGGTGGATGTGTCTGAAGAAGCAGGGTAGTGGTGAAAAATTCATAACTGAAGCCAGTCATGAGAGAATCATTGAAATTAGTCTGGTTTTTGCTTCATGGCTTCTCTACCAGAGCCCAAAGCCAGAATTCCTCTTATTTATTAAACCAATTCCCAATCACTGGGTGGGGGGAGGTTGACCAAACCAAGTGAGCTTTTACGTATCAAAAGAACGATGTAACAGACAGGGGAAGATGGAGGAAAGTCTTTTTGTTTTGAGTTAATAACTGGGTGTTACCTTACATATAATCACTGCACTAATATTTATATTTTCATAGAACATCAGCTTTTCTACAAAGCTACTCACCAGTATGAGGAGAAAGCTTACAAATGTACTGGAGACATAGCACAGAAACAGGCAGGGATGCAAAACACACAACTCAGCAGTGTATTCTAATAGCTGTAAAGTCCTTTAAGCACCACTGGGTTATCTCTAATGTTCCACTACCACCACAGAGCCCAAACAGTGCCTTCTCCTCAGGCTGAATATGGAACCATCTGCTGGGTTGACTTGAATTGTATAAGAATGGCTGAGCAATGCTTGGGAAACTCAAAAAAAGTGCAGAAGTAGCATTAATGGTTCTGGATTCTACCAGCTGATGTCTAACAGATGACATGGATTTTTTTTGACATGAATCTGTATTCATACTCTCACATAATCACCACTCCAGATTCTGAAAGGAAAATAAATAATAATTTATTTTCATTTTCTAATAAATAATAAATAATGGCAGAAAGAGGAGGTTGGAAGAAAGAGGAGATTGGAGGAGGGTAACATTTATGAAATCTCTGACCTTTCATAAAAGATAGATGAGACCTCAGCTAGAAAGGAATACCATCCAGGACTGAGCTGAGTACCATCCTCATAGGTCTGAAGTTCAATGGCAATTCAAGGAATATTCTATTTTAAACCTTCCCAAAGTATATGAATTAAATGAATCTCTTGGAAATTGAATTGGGGTTAACAAAACTTTTATCTACTTTGTGATGTGAAGCCAAAGTGTCAGAATACCCCAAAAGGCATCTTTTCATTTGAAACTGGAGCCCAAATTATCTGTGCTAAGAATGGCTCATCCTCATTAGGCTTTATCTGTAAATTCTTGCTTGTCTCAGAAGAAATTTTTTGTATAGTAGCCTTCTAATATACATTATATACATAGCATGTATTATTTAATTTATGGTGTAGTATAATGTGTGTATAGACTATATACATATTTATATAACATAATATGCATATTTTATTGGTATGAAAATTTCAGCTTCTCATTAAATCTATAAGGCTTCATGGATCCACACACTGACTTACCTTTTTGACTTAGTTCCTTCTGCCTTTATCTACCTCCTTGGGCCTCTGATCATAAAGTCTCTGTTGCACTGTGATTTATATTAATTAAGTCATAGTCAAGTGTGAGCCATGATTAGTAATCACCAACATCAGATGCTTGGTGCTGAGATAGTATGTAAGATACTTGCCTTGTATGTACCTGACCTGAGTTCAATCCCCAACATTCTGTATGGTCCCCTGAGCACAGTCAAAAGTAATTTCTGATTTAGGAGCCTGAATAAACCCTTAGAATTACCAGATGTAACCCCCAAACCAATAATTAAATAAATATACCAAGCTTATCATTGCCTCCAGTTCCTTTACTCACTGTTCCTTTGCCTAGAAAGTGCTTATCTAGTTGGCTGTTTTGCATTTGGAACTCAATTCAGATAAATTCTTTTTGCCAAGGAACTTTTTTGTGGCACTACATCAAGATTGCACCCATTTCTCAGCAGCATCAGCTATGATTTATCTTAGAAATCCCTTTCATTGTTATGTTAATACCTCTAGTTCATTTATTATTGCTAATTATTGACCCTTGATTTTTATAACAAAATATGAATGACTAAAATTATGTTTAGAGCAGAAACTATCTTTTAGTCACATTCACTTGAATTAAGAAAACACAAAGAAAGCCACAACAAATGATATAATCAGAGCACTGAGGTCTTTCTAATTATGTCCTTCTCTCTACAGAGACAGAACAAATGCTACAGCTTCACCAATCATTGAGTTGTTTTTTAAGATCTCTTCCTACTTCACTTCACAAGAAAAAACTATTACAAAATTGTTCTAATGCTTTCATGGCTTATACACTAGGAGGGAACAGAGTGAAGTCAAAAGCTCCAAGTTACAAGAGATTCCTGGATGTACTGGGTAGGGTCATTGTGTTGGGTTTGGAAACTATTACTAGAGCTATATTAGTGATTAGGACTCAGAATTTATACAAATTTTATGAACATCTTGTGCATTTGGATGTACCTTTGAATAAGACCAAAGACTTTAAGAAGCAAACGTTCTTTAAAAGATAAGTATTCAATTACTGGAGAAACAAACAAAAAAATTGAAGTAAAAATAAGTAAAAATCAAGGTGAAAATTTAGGAAAAAGATGACATCATTGATATTGATACCTTTTCCACATGACTCAAGACTTTTGTCTAATAGAATCATTAGCCCCAATTTGAGAAAATGGGATCAACTACAGGCAATGAGGTTCAAATCTGTTCCTCAATGGGGCAGTCTTTAAGATTTTTGCTCCAAAAACATTTATTCTGCAGGATAAAACTCTATTGGGGTTCTTCAATAGCAGTTACTAAAAGTTCAGGAGATGGACTAAGCAATTCTATCACTGATATTCTAGTTTTTAACCTTGGCCCAGAGTACACTGTGAAGGAAATAATTTAGTGACACAACTGTTGTCACCATTTTATTCATTGGGGTTTTACCCAACACCTGCCAAGATTTAGAAAGTTTTATGCAGACAAGTTTAGTGTTCAAATGTGTATGTTCTTTATTATAAGCATCATTATCAGTTTTGGCTTCCTGTTCTGGTTTATATTACTCCATAGATGTTATTTAAAAAATTTATCTGGGGGCCCTGGAATAGCCCAAAAGACTGAAGGAAAAGCTTTGCACACAATAAACCTGGGCTGTGCTAGATCTGCATGGTCCTTTGGGTACCAGCAGAAACCCCTAAACATCAGAAGTAGCCTACAAATACCACCGAGTGTGCCTCCCCAATTTTAATTAAATTTAAGTAAAATAAATATAAACTTAAAATTGGTTTGGGGGCAGAAATATAATACAGGGTTTAATGCTGTTGTCTTATATGAATCCCACCCCTATTTGATCCCTGGTGGTACATGATTCCTCAATCATTACTGGGTTGAACCCTGAAGTGCTTTCTCAGCATTGCTAAGGTGAAGTAGGTATTCTAAGGCTATTACATTAAGCTACTGGCCTGGTTGGCTAAGAATCACTCAGAAGGACTCCTGAGTACCCATTCCCCTCAAAAAACTAATGATATGTTAGCATATCATTGCTATTTTCTACCTAAAAAGATATTATAAAATCAAACTAAGTATAAATACATTAATGATAAAATTAAAATATGATTATTGTAGATTACAAAAGCATTCTTCCCTTATATATCATTGTGTTCATATAGCTGCACTCATATATCCTTTGTTATGAGTTCCCAACTTCAGAAAGAATTAGTTTTTCCTTGCTGAAATCTAGACTGGTGATTCATATTAACCAATACTATGACAGAATAGTAGATTGCCATTTCTGAGGCTAGACTCCTAGGCTTGCATTCTTTATTTCATCTGGGATCCTTGCTGTTGCTATTGTTGCAATGATTAGGGGAAAGCATAGTCATTAAAAAAAATTATGGGACATATCCAGCTGTGTTCAGGGCTTAATCCTGACTCTGTGACCAGAAGTCCTTCCTGATGGGACTTGATGGACCATATACAGTGCTAAGGATTAAACCTGGGTTGGCCAATTGAAGGCAAATGTTTTAATTGCTGTACTATCCCTTTGAAGTCTACACATCCTTGTTTGTGGTCTGTGAACCCTTAGTTTTAGTGCTGCCCAGAGGCACACACTCTAATTGTGATGCTTGCACACTTGTTTGCTAGAGGTCACACTCACTGATTTTTGTGCTCATTCTGAAGACAGAGCTTGCCCAAGGTCATATGATACTCATATGTAACCCACAGAACATTTTCGTTTGGACCATGGTATTTGCACATATTTCAGTTGTGATAAGGACAAGGAGTCATACACTTTAGTTGTGGTGCTTACACATCCCTGGTTGTATACAGGAGATTTGTGATGGTGCCAGGAAGTCCCAAATAGGAGACCAAACTTAGTTCATTATGTAGTATTGGAGATTATAGGTAGGTGCTTTCAGTCACTGAACCATCATGCAAAGCCACCATCTCAGCTTTGTTTGTGTTTGGTATCTTAGTTCTAAAGCTAATTCTTTTTATTGAGGGCTTGGTGAAGCACACCCAGTGATGCTTAGACAATGATATACTAAAATATATTTCTGGTTTTATGCTGAGGAATCATTCTTAATGGTGCTGCTCGTGGAATCATATGAGGGGTTTTGGATATAAACCAGAGTCAAATCTATGCAAGGCAAGCACTGCAACCCTGCTCTATTTCTCTGGCCCCATTCAATTTAGTTAGCTTTTACAGGGTATTAGTGACTTGCCTTTTTTTCACTTATAGTTTTGCTAGACCAATTTATTGGATTGCAATTTTAGGAAACATTAGTTATGAACCCTAGCATTTCATTATTTTACTTATGTACTTTCTCCTTGGCTTTCCGTTAAGCAGACTAAGACATGGGATGCTTGAAAAATGTTTATCAATTTTTATTTTTGCTTCAAAGGTAACCTTAGAATACTGAAAGAAGAAAACTAAGCCAGGTTTTAGAGAAAAGCCAACTTATCAGGGGAGGTTGTGCCTATGTGCCTGCACTTTGATGAAGTGCTGAGTCCATGCACCCACTGAAGAATCCAGCCTGTTCCTGCTTTGCTTCTACAAGCCTGAAGGTCACCCTGTACATCACTCCCCAGAGAGCCTTTGAGAATACAAATGACTTCCTTGGAAATTTATGGGATGATATGTCTTGAGACTGTCTTTGAAGGTACACAAATGAACATTCTATTTTCCTCACTACCAGGTGATGGGCCAAGTTCTATTTATTTGACTTGTCTTTGTCAACTAAGCATCCCTCCCAATGGACAGACATAAATCAGCCTCCCAGGGCCAGAAAATTCTAGTCTACTAGACTTTATGAAAAGTCTAGTAAAGGGATGGAGACCTTTCCTATTGTCTCTGCAGTTTACAACCTGCAAGCATCAAGACCTCTTTCAGGCAAGAAGATAGCAGACATTCTGGAGGATGGCTGAAACACTGATCACATTAGTACTGACCACAGTGAGAGAGAACAGAAAGCTACTCAATGAGGGCCTTTATGTTCATAGAAATTAATTTTGAATTCATAAACTAATTTAAAAAATGTCGACTTTATTTTGGAGAATAAACTTATTTGTGTCAACCTGGACAGAACTTGAGAGGGTTGTGCTAAGTAAAATAAGTCAAGGGTAAATACAAATATCAGATGATTTCACTCATATGTGGGATACAGAGAAGCAATGACTGAACAAGCAAAATAAGAGAAACTAACCTAGGGACTCAGCCTGTAGAGAGGGCCTTTACCAGAGACTAAATATGAGGGAGGCCCCTGTGTTGGAAGCATATTGGCACTTTGGTGGTGACTGTTCTGAGTAACAAATGCTTAGAAGAGAGATGAAATTTCAGCCCCTAAGACATATACAGTGATGTAAGCTAATAACTCAATTTAAAAATTGACTCAGTACACAAAGTTGCCATGTTTTTTTCTTTATCTTTTTGTTTTTTTACTTTTTGTTTTTATAATATCTTTATTTAAGCAACATGATTACCAACATGTTAATAGTTGGGTTTCAGTCATAAAAAGTATACACCCTTTACCAGTGCAACTTTCCCGCCACCAATGCCACCCATCGCTCTGACTCTAGTTTTTGTTTTTCTTTTTATTGTTTTAATTTTTAAATATTTAATTTAATTTATTATTTTAATTTTATTTACTTTATCAATTTCTTTCCTTCAGAGAGAGAGAAAGAGAAAGTAATGAGCTTTGGAGACAAGAGAAAAAGAGGAATGAATGTAGCCAAGAGTGAGGCAGATGAACCCATACAAGTCTAGGAAATTAAAATCTACTCAATAGTAAGAATACACACATGTGGATAACAAATTCAAATCATGAGTCTTAACAAAGAGTCAGAATTACAAGACGTCATGATGCAGAGAGACCTCAATGGACTGAGCACAAGCTTTGCATGCAGGAGCTTTGGGTTCCATTCACATCAGTTCTCCAAGACCATCAGGAATGACACCCAAACACAGAGGTGAGAGGAGATCCTGTGTATTGCTAGATGTGGCCCCAAAACAAAAAGGGCAAAAGGGGGCATTAAATTGGATTGCCACACAATGTTCAAAAGAACCACCTTAAATCCTTAAATCCTACAATGATATTTAGAATTGATAGTTTTATTATGAACAGGCTCTCCGCCTACTGATACTACCATTATCTTTGATTTCTGTGGTTGAATAGGGATTCATTATCTTCAGTTGTTGATATTGACTTATCAGACGGACCTAACGATTGCCTAGAACTAACTTATTAGCTAAAAATGTCAGCAAGGATGACATTTGGCAAGGTGAGAGACTGCTTGGTTCCAACTGTGGTTTTTCTGAACTCTAGGTGGAGGGGAATGTGGGCCTGAAAGTTTAGGTGGGAAATGGGCTAAAATGTGACCACGGGAGACACTAAAAATGTGCTACCTGTCCTGTAAATGGTTCCAATACTTTCCTTGTTTGTTGGTTTGTGGGAGTACTTAGTGCTTGGGGGTCATTCCTGTCTGTATTTGGGTACCATGCGGTGCTTGGATTGCATCCAGAGTTCACTCATGCAGAGCATTCACTCCAGCCCTTTGAGCCATCTCCCTGGCCTTATACATTTTTATTAAAAAAAGATTTCTTAGGATATCTCTAGATAAAAACTTTATTACTTGCCTTTAATAACTACAAAAAAAAACCAATTCTAAATATATAGTCATAATATAATTCAAAAATCCAATAAGTTCTAAATTTACAAATTAAAATTCAAAAATTTCCTGGTATGGATAATTTTGTTTTTCACAATGACTGGATTCTCACTCATCCAGATCAGATTGAAATGATAGAAAGATGAATTTGCAAGCTTCATGCCTCATTTTTCCACTTGATTCTTTTGTTTTGATAACATATTGTCTGAGTCTTCATTATTTTGTGTTTTAAAAATTCATTCTTAGCCATCAATTTTTTTCAGTTGATGAAACATTTCAAACTGTGCAGAAAAATTCAATTTCGGGGGGGGGGGAGAACAATACATTTCACATAATAAATGTTTCCATATTTTCTAGAATCTCTCATGTTGCCATCTGAACTGATTTCCATTCTGGAATACAAACACATGAACCCACAATGGTGCTATCAAGCTGCAAGATCCAGAAGTGAACCTCTGTGGAAGGTAGGTCTTTTTTATATGAATCCTGTATGGGCCACAATTGACTTATGAAAAGACAAATACAGACCTGGAACCTGAGTAGTCGCACTCAGCTGCATGGTTATTATTTGGAGTCCAGAATTACTGTTAGTCATTTTCATGATTCGATGCAAAACTAAAGGGATCATGGGAATTTTCCACATCAGAGAACACAATAACACTGAAAAATATCTTTCTGGTTTATTTTTTTGGCCAGGAAAACCTGGTTTTGCTAACAGATTTCCTTATCATAATGGAATACCTTGTCATTAATAAAATACCTTTCAGTAATTTAAAAATGTAGAAAAGAACTTATGCATAAGATAAGGATGAGATTTTATAAAAATAATCAATTTAATTATTAATTTGATCATGAGATATAAGATTTGCTTAAAAGCCCTTTGATTACTTATTCGCCTTAGATAACACAAGTTAAAAGATAAAAAGTGATTACAAAAACCAGTAATTTGTTGTGCTAAGTTTATCTGTAAACCAGCTTTTAAAGACTAGTTTCAAATTCATGTCTTTCTAATCAATTCAGAGGCTGCTCCAGCATGGTGGTCAGTCTTCAGGGTGGATTAAAAAAAACAAAAACAAAAACAAAACAAAACATTTAGAACATTACTCAGAAATGAGGAAAACACAGAAGTTTTAACCTACAAGCCAGAAGTTTGGGATTCTGTCAGATGGTTACCATCATCCAAGAACAACACATGTTTTGTCACTATGGTTACATGTGCTTCACCTAGGGCTCCCCACTGACAGTCTGGAGACAGATATTCTCTTCAACAGGTGTATGAGACACACACCTTCCCCACACCTGGCCAACACTTCAGGACTACTACTACTTCTCCATTTCTCCCAGAATACATAATTGGGAGAAATATTTCCTAGCACTAAGTTAAAATAATTTTAGCAATGGGGACTCTAGAGATTTCATCAGCTGAGTGCCTGGCTAGGCTTCTTACGGTCACTGACCAATCTTAGATTATTGCAATGTTGGGGAAAACATTCCAGAACAGGGCATTACTATTTATAGAAGATCTTAGAAATGTTCCCAATAACTACTTGACTTAAAGTAGAATACTATTACATAAATATAAACATATATAAATGTGTACAGTATATATAACATCCAAATGATTTGGTGCTAGAGAATAAGTTATGACTTTTTTAATATATAGAATATACTCAACACCCAGTATTTACAATATAATGATGCATATTAGAAGTTAATCATCTACCTTGCTTTTTTTTGTTTGTTTGTTTTTGTTTTTGGGCCACACCCGGCAGTGCTCAGGGGTTACTCCTGGCTGTCTGCTCAGAAATAGCTCCTAACAGGCACGGGAGACCATATAAGACACCGGGATTCAAACCAACCACCTTTGGTCCTGGATCGGCTGCTTGCAAGGCAAACGCCGCTGTGCTATCTCTCCGGGCCCATCTACCTTGCCTTTTAAAGAATATACATCAATATCCTATACCCAACTTCTAATCTATGTTTAGAATAGGTTCTTATGCCTAGCTTGCTGTGTTCTTATTCTCCTGTTTCCTTCTTTCAGTAATAAGTAAAATTGTAAAAGCAGTGCTTGGGAACTTTAGAGGAGAATTTTCTGGCACCTGCCACACCTTTCTTTATTCCTTCTGTCCTCTTGCTGCCTGGAAGCAGATGCTCCCTCTGACCATACAGAAAACAGCCCAGGAAACTATTTTCTAAAGATTTCCTGGAACACAGCCACACTATCAGCCCTATACTTACTGCCACTTACATGAGAGAAAACCACTCATGTTGGGGCTTTTCTGTTTACATTCCTATAATCTTGGCTTTTTCTGTGATTTACACACAAACCTGAATTGACAGACTGCAGCTTGGTATGTTGAAACTTGGTACATTGCTGAGTTGCTATCTTATAGAAGTGATAAAGAAGAGCACACACCAAGATATGGAAAAAATACAAAACCTATTGAGTCTGCTCATAAACAAAGGATTTCTAACACATGTTCATTAAGGAGTGGGTCTTCATATAGACAGAACAGAGGAAGGAATTATGTTTCCAGCTGGGGAAGGGTGAAGGAGGCTCATCTGCTCCAAGAGAACCTCGAAGGTCAAATGTCAAGAGTTGTTTGAACAGCTTGGTGGGCTATAATAAGGGAATCTAGACCCAAGGCAACTTTGGGGAGCAGCTTTGAGGTTGGAAGTCAAGACTAGAAGAAGGGGCTTTGAGAAGGTACGGTATGTGTGCTGGGCTCCCACCCACCCAGTTTCCTTTCTAGGCTATTGACTCAGCCTGCCCTGCTCCACCCTCACCTCTGACCTCCAGCACAGACCTGCCTAAATGAAAGTCCTGGGCAACTGCGCTCTTATTCTTAATGCCCCTTCTGCAAAAATAACCCCCAGCTGCTCCAATAGCACTGGAAGGACAAGCCAACTTCACTTGGGGTTATAGAGAAAAGGGCGCCCACTCAAGCAAGTATCAAATGCCTGAATATTCCTTTTCCTTCTGCGTGTAACAGCTGTTGGGGAAAGGAAGAAGCCCTGTTCTGCTTCTGGTCACCATGCTTGGTCAGCACATAGGAATTATTACTGAAGAGCAGGCCAATTTCTACCAGCTCATGATCCCCTGAAGAGGAGTGAGAATGACAGAAGCCTGGAGTGAAAAGCCCAGGAAAAGTCCCCACCTCCAAACAGGCTCCCATCTGACTGAGACAGCTGGTGAGACTTGAGCTCAATAATGGGAGCCCAAGATGAAACCGAAGAGACAGGAATGAGAGGCCAGAAATGAACAGAGGAGGTGGGGTGTTACTCACTCGAAGAAAAATGGGCAGGGGCAGCAGTAACTAAGCAATTTCCCAGACAAACCAGGCAAGATACAGGTTCTCAAAGTTCCACATAGTTAGGGATCTATAGAAGTTAGTTCCAGTCCTGCTTTATTACTTTCTTGTTGTTGTTCTAGGCCCTGTGGATTAAGAAGTCAAAACCAGGGTCTCACACAAGGATTGTGCTCTACCCCATGATTTTATTTTCTCCTTTGTGAGGGAATAGGAAGACATGCCTTTTGACACTGAGCTAGTAGTGTGAACCGGACAGATTAGTGCTTGGACTCAATGATGCAGTGCTGCTTATATCTAGCTGTGCTGGGGGTCACCAGGGCTAGAGCTGATGGTGCTTTCATGTTGTGCCATGGCTTGAACTGAGAGCCTCTGGTATGTAAGTCAGGCACTCTAGTTTCTGAACTATTGCCCCATTCCTCATAGGTTTCTTAAGATGGTTAGGACACTGTTATCTCTGATGGACTGACTCACTGGTGTGCTCTGGTGTTCTCCCTATGTTTTTAATTTGAAGGCCATATATAGAGTGATGCTCAGTATTTACTCCAGAATCTGGAGCTCAGTGCTTCAGAATCACACCTGGTGGGATTCTGGAAGCATTTGTGGGCACCAGGGATCAAACCTCATTCAACTGCATTCAAAGCAAGCACCTTACCTTATCTTTCTATTAAGTTTTCTTTCTTCAGATGAATCTGCCTGATTTTAACCATCTGGACACTCTTACTAAAGCAATAAATATTGCTTATGAACAACAAACTTTAATATTTCCACACTGCCAGTATCTCATTCATTAGTTTGTCTCATTAGACTCATTAGAATGTCTCTGCCTGAAAGAATAGTATCCTACTACAAGCAGAAATGCAAGGTCACCCAGCAAAGCTCTGGCAGAGTGCCTGATTCAGACTCAGGTGGCCTGTGAAACTTGATAAGCCCTGCAAAACACCATTCTGATCATGGAAGTGTAAGGACTGGGGATTACAGAAGTTGGGGACAATGTTGCTGATACAGAATGCTGTTAACCTGAACTCATACCATTAATTAGCTAAATAACTAGAGACCTGCTTTCCTTTTTCCGAAGTCCCCTCGATCAGGTTATAACTTCTGTGTGCCAAGCCAATTGAGAGTATCCTTTTTATTCTCTCCAGTAAATTTATTGATGGGCTATTCAGTGCTACTGGAGTACTAGATCATTTTCTGTCAGAATGATGTTTGCCCACTTTCTACCTGAACATAAACTCTCAAAATTTCTCAGATTAAATCTATGGAGTATATAGCATCTGTATTATAAGTGGATTGAGCGGAATTAGATGTAATAGCTCTCTTCAAAAACTTTGGTGAAGACACACAGACACATACACTTAAAAAATTAGTGGAAGCCAAATCAGGAGCTGCAATTAAGGCTTCATTTGCTCTTATTGCCATATGAATGGAAAAGAAAAAAATATTATTTAAATTAAAGGTTCCAAAATTAATTTTTGTTTTACCACCCCCTTCAAGAAGAAAAAATAATTACTGTGTTTCCTGGAGATTTACTTTAAGTGGACAAAGAGCAAGTGTCCATTAATTGCACCCAAGTCTATTAAGCAACATGCTGTTTTGTCTCAGACTTATCCCCTTTAGTAAACACTGATTTAGGTGAATTCAGGACCTCCTGACTAAGTTCCAATGGAAATAAAAGACTTTAGGACAAATTGAACATTCAGACTCCAGTGTTGGGATTGAACTACAACACCTTTAAATTCATATATTGAAGTGCTAACCCCCAATACTTATGAATGTCTCCTAATTTAGATGTAGGGTCAAAAGATCACCAGAGTAAATTGAAGTCATGCATGTGGTCCTAATCTTCAATGTCTTTATACAAAGGAGAACGTTAGAATCAGAAAGTGTGAGAACACCACAGTAAGAGGAGAAAGGCATGGAACAGATCCCTCTCTCCAAGCCCTCAGAAGTAAATGATCTTGCCATCACCATAATTTTAGGCTTCCTGCCCCAGAGAATTATGAAACAAGACATATATCGTCACCTGGACACCTTGTCTCAGGTGCCTTCTCCTAGCAGGCTGAGGAAGCTAGTACAGCTTGATTCCTAAATAAGATGTGAGTGGGGCAGGATAAAATAAACTGCCTGTGTTAATGAAACTGCATATAAAAGTCAGTTACAGTACCAGGTACATGAGAAAATGAGTTTACATGAAGCAATGTGTTCTTGTAGGAACACAGAGGAGAAAAGAAGCATGCATGTCAGTTGACCATGTTAGTGACCATAGGCAGTATTCTGCAGTAAGGAGTTCAGAATAGCTTTGAAAGACACAGGATAACTTTGGTGGTACTTTATCAGGGATGTGTTATACTAGAGATTGTATGTAAGGGAGGTGAGACAGATGGACTGGAGAAAGAAACCTGGAAGTTGGTTATCTCAACTATGAGTGTGGTTCATAAGCTTGAGTGCAAATTAGAGTCACCTGGTGTGATAGGCTGACCTAAGGCCTCCAAAGATATCCTTGGCTTAATCCTGGAAACCTGTGACTGTCACCTTTTATGTCAAGAGAGACTGTGCTGATGTGCACTGAGTCTTGGATAGGAGATTATCCTGGATTATCGGGTAAATACTATCATGGGTGGAGAAAGTAAAGAAAAACTTGACCTACACAAGAATCAGAAGGCAATGTGACAGTAGTACAGAGGCAAAGCAAAGGCTATGGGATGTGTATAGATACCCAGGGAAAGAATGAGAAATAGAAGGTTGAAAAATTCAGGTGACATTCTCCTCTAGAACTACTTCTAGAACACAGTGAAAACCTCTTTAGATTCCTACTAAGCAAGAGGAAAAAACAATCTGTATTAGTTTAGACCAGTCTTCTTCAACCCTTATGTATCTGCAGACAAAGACTCTATATACCAGTCCATATATGGTATTTATAACCAAAGTAGGCGGCCAGTTGTTTCAGCCTGTTTTCACTTGTAGCCCAGCATTGGTGGTTGAGGACCCCTGTTAAATGCTTGTGTTTCTTAACCATTTTCTCACCATGGTCACCTGCCAAACTTATTTCCTTCTGGCTTGTCTACTAATTGGTGCTCTAGTCTTATGACATAGCTCACCATTATAATATTTCTACTTCTGGCATATCACAGGAGTCTATCATGTTTTTGGTTGAGAAGTGTTATTTTAGCTCACTAAGATCACCAAGTTGTGAATAATTTGTTTTGTTCTAGCAGCCATATAAAATGAATGCACCTGGTGAAGATTTATAGTGGTTAGATACCTAGAGCCTATGTCAGAGTGACTTTGTATCTGTGTGGGTCCAGGCATCTGAAACAGCTTCCAGGTTCTGCTAAACATAGAGCCTCCAAGGCACCTACTGGAATAGCAGTGCCACCAAAAAGAAGAGAGAAACGCAAGAGAGCAACAAAGAACAAGACACCTGTGTCTTTACAGGACTTATTACTGTAGGGAAAAACTCAATTTAACATAGATCCAAGATTTAAAACCTATATGTGGAAAACATTCAGGCCTTTCAGGTATAAGGAAGAAAGGCAGGCTAGCCTTGAAGGAGGTTCTAGGAAGGCAGGGCAAGGAAGGGCCTGTTTTTTTTTTTTTTTTTTTTTTTAATGTGAATGGGACTCCTTATCAGATAGTTGTTTAGTTGGGGAGAAAGCAAGGTTGCAGGAGATTATTTGAGGATCATCAGCAGAGATATTGTTCAAGACTGTGCCTGGAATTCCTGAAGACTTTTTAAATTATGGAGGAAAAGAATAACTGGGCTGTGGCATACAACTATAAAGACAAGAATAAGGGTCAGAGTAAGGGCAAGGCCCAATTTTAAATCTCCTTGTGAAGGCACAACTATCAGGTGAGAGAGAGCAGGACTAGATAGATATCCTAATTCAAGCAGAAAGCAAATTTGCCCTTCCCTACTACATTAGTGTTCCACTAAGGACCACAACAGATTGGATGATTCACATATGAATGACAACAACCTTTTACAAGAATAATTTTTAATTAAATAAAAATACGGGGCTGGCGAGGTGGCGCTAGAGGTAAGGTGTCTGCCTTGCAAGCGCTAGCCAAGGAAGGACCGAGGTTAGATTCCCCAGCATCCCATATGGTCCCCCCAAGCCAGGGGCAATTTCTGAGCATTTAGCCAGGAGTAACCCCTGAGCATCAAACGGATGTGGCCCGAAAAAACAAAAAATAAAACAAAACAAAACATTTTTACTCCCCCAATGGGGAGGGGTATAGAAAGGGAGAGGTGTCAGTCGTTT